>NC_058081.1:153280520-153638098 GCF_014858855.1 Bufo gargarizans
GAAAGATGCCCTGAGAAGTTACTCTGGGGTCTCTGATAGGGGTTCACACAAGATTTTTACAGTATTTCATGGTTCACAGGTTGCACCGATCCCCATGGATATTGAAAAAAATGGGTCTGAGAGTCTCAGATAAATGTATAAAATGTGGGAGAGTACTGTTTTTGGAGATGCCCAAGATTGGTCAGATATTGGATAGAAATAGTAGAGACTGTCAATTCAATTCTGAAGGTTTCAATATCTGAAGACCCTGTGATTTGTATATTAGGGGCAACCGAACACTTGAATTTAAATAGAGACAAAAAAAATGGTTCTCTGTAAGGTGCTGTTCCAAGCTAGACTCCTTATACTTAAGAAATGGGTAGGGGCGGACTCTCCAACAGTGGGACAATGGAGAAAAGCGGTGGACAACCTGATTAAAGAAGAACGGGTGAGGGAGGGCCATAATAAAAAAAAACAAAAGTATTGATGAAGTTTGGAAGAATTGGATACTTTAGGGCTGGAGTGTTGAAAAATTTAATATATAATTTTTTATTTTATTTTTTATTTTCTCTTCACGTCCCTTCCCTCTCCCTCCCCCACGAGGGTGGTGGGTGGGTAAAAGGGGAACTAAAAATAATTTTGTATGTACAGAAAAAGCAGTCTGTTCTGGTGAAAATGGAAATGTAACTATTTTTGTGGATATTGAACCAAGACTGTTGAAACGATATGTGTAAGTTATTATTGTTGATTATAATAAAATTTATAAAAAAAAAAAAAAAAAAAAAAAAAGAATATAGCCAGTAAAGTGATCAGTAATACATTTTAACAAAATAAGGCTTTTCTCACACTGTTGTCAGATGCTCTTTTTTCAGCAGTCCCTTAAAATTTGATGGAAAGCAGCATGAAGCACTTATATTACTGTCAAAATGACACCACATTTGGACCCATGATGGATGGCTGTTAGTTTTTAAATTACAGTCAGTGCTACCAAACATACAGTACTACACACCTATTATATCCAGTTACATCTTCTCTGATTGTAGATATTCTTATTCCTCATCTTTCCCATTAGGCCCAGGCTGCAACGACAATGTTTTTCAGCCTTGTCTCAGACTTGCCACATAGACATCTTAGATTTCTCAATTTTCCATAATCCATCCCACCTTCTCAATGCATACTGTACTCCCCATCCTGGTGCCTCAACAGTGTCATCCTGCTGATACTCCAATACCGTGTCTGCAGTGCTCACTAATCTCCCCAAATACTGTACTGCAGAAACCGATAGTCCCCTTAAAAATACAAGTACCACCCCTTTCAATAATTATTGTCACACAGTGGCCTCATAAGTAAAACTGCCCACCAAATAGTGTCACAAACATAGTGTCCCCCTAATTTAATTTTGCCAAGCAGATAATAACACCTACCACAGTGCCCCCCCCCCAGTAGTAATAATTCCTATAGTGCCCCCTAGTAGTAGTAAAGCCCACCATAATGACTTAATACATAATAATGCCCTCCTATACTACCACCAGTAGTAATGAAGCCCATCAAAGTGTCACAGTAATAATAAACCCAACATAGTGCACGCCAATAGTAATAAGGCACCCACAGTTCACCCCAGTAGTATTAATTCTCAATTACAGTGCTGCCAGTAATATGAATACCCCTTTAGCACCCCCAGTAGTAATAATGCCAATCTTTGGTGCAACAGTAGTAGTAATGCCCCCTATTGGTCCTGCAGTAGTATTAAAGCCCACCGTAATGCCTACTGTCTGTAATAAAGCCACCACAGTGCTCCTCAATGAAATAATAAAGTCCTACTATAGTGCCCCCAGTAGTTCTAATAACCCCTATAGTGCCCCATTAGTAATAATGCCCACCCTATATTGCTCCCCAAAAAGTAGGGTGCAGCATTCTGACTCAGTGGTTAGCACTGGTACCTTTCAGTGCTGGGATCTTAGGTTTAAATCTGACAAAGGACAGCATCTGCATGGAGTTTGTATGTTCTCCCTGTGGGTTTCCTCCCACACTCCAAAGACATACTGATAGGGATCTTAGATTGTGAGCTGCATTGGAGACAGCAAACAGTCATAATGTCTGTAAAGCGCTGCAGAATATGTTAGCTCTATATACTGTAAGTGAGTAATATAACTAATAAAAAGAGTGGGGTAGAGCCAAATACCTCACTCTCGCTCTATGCTGTCATCTGTTATTTAGCTGTACAAAGTTGAATGTGAAGTGGCCCCGTGTCAGGGCCCCTGCAAATAAATATTGTTGGATGCTATGGCAGTCTTGTGTACCTCCTCACCCTGCAGTGTGTACACCCTAGGGTACACATACCACAGTTTGAAAAACACTGGTCTAGGCATTTCTGTTGCCTTGCTATTGGTCTAATTTAGTGGAATAGTTTAGTGTGTGTTCTTGGATCCCTAGTGGTCTAGGGTAGCAAAGAGTTTAACAATTAACCACTTAAGGACCCATAACTTACAAGTACGTAATTTCTTTGCGTGACTTAGAGACTCATGACGTACATGTACTTCATGGGGATCGGGCAGGTGTAGGAGCTGCGCCCGCCCGATCAGCAGCAGGGGTCCGGCAGTCACTGATAGCCGGGCCCCTGCTGCATGCGCCGACAGCGGTGAAATCACCAATGCCGGCACATTAACCCTTTATGTGGCGCGGTCAGCGCTGACCGCGGCACGTGCGATGTCGGGCGGGGATCGGAGCTGCCATCAGATCCCCGTGCTGCTGTGACAGGGACCCGATGGCATGGAAGGCAGCCCGATGCCTTCCTTAGGCATCGGGGCTGCCTTCTGGTAGAGAGCCTGTGAGATCCAGCCCCCTGCAATGCATTCCAATACAGAAATTGAAAAAATAAAGTTTTCCCCCCAAAAAATTTAAGTTTCAAGTAAAAAAAAAAACACGTAATTTTCCCAAAATAAAGTTCAATAATTAAAAAAAAAAGAAATAGGGAAAAAAAGAAAAGTAGACATATTAGGTATCGCTGCATCCATATCAACCGGCTATATAAACATATCACATGACCTAATTGACCTAAACCCTCAGATGAACACAGTAAAAAAAATAATAATATAATAACTGTGCTAAATAATTTTTTTGTCACCTTACATCACTAAAAGTACAATATCAAGCGATCAAAAAGACGGATGCCTGCAAAAATAGTACCAATCTAACAGTCATTTCATCCCACAAAAAATAAGCCAATCGCCCAAAAAAAAAAAAAAAAAAACTGTGGCTCAGAATATGGAGACACTAAAACATAATTTTTTTTTTTTTTTTTTTTTTTTTAATGCTGTACATAAAAAAAGTATACATATTATATACGTATTGCCACATCCGTAAGAACTTGCTCTCACCAGACGATTGCTCTGCTCAATTGCTGGGCCCTATGCGACATACTCTTAACATCTGGAAATGCTGTAAGCGGAAATTTCCGTTAGCCTCGGATAGGCCCTCCTTAACCTCTTTTTTATTCAACCCTGTGTTTCCGGTGGGATTGCAGGGCTCGTCTTTTAAACCGTGGTTTTCTAATAAGCTATTTAGATTTGCTGATATAGTTGATTATAGGTCTCTGGAGATCATATCTTTTGATTCGCTCAAAGAGAGATATCATCTGCCTGAGTCCTCTAGATGGCAGCATTTGCAAATAAAATGTCTGCTTAATTCTATGTTTCGAAACACAAAGGTATCTACTCCAACACAGTTTGAAAAAATATGTAAACTCTCGACCTCTACTAAGGGGCTTATATCAGATATTTATGTCCTCCTCTCTACTCCGGAATCACCCCAGATCTTACAACATGCATACATGTCCAAATGGGAGAGATACCTTGAAAAAGACATCTCACCAAGTGAATGGCAACTTATCTGGCGTAGGGCCGCATTGTCATCCACTTGTGTGACCTTTAGGGAAAATTCATATAAAATATTAATGTTTTGGTATCATACTCCTCAGATGCTTAGGCACTTGAACCCCACTGTTTCTGGCAATTGCTGGAGATGTGACTCTGGTATAGGGTCTCTGTCCAGCTATTTTTCCATTGTGGAAGGAAGTTCAACACCTTCTACTACAGATTTTTAATATTACCTTCTCACTGGATCCATATATGTTTTTATTGAACATGCCCCCAATGACACTGAAGAAGCCAGTGCTTTCTTTGGTGCTCCATCTTCTGTCGGCGGCAAGATGCCTTATCGCTAAGTTCTGGAAGAGGCGGGACATACCTACTAAATTGGAGCTGTTTAATAGTATTGCGGAGGTCAGGAGGATGGAGTACTTAACAGCGGTTATTAATACACAGTAGATAAATTTAATACTGTCTGGCAGCCTTGGGATATTTTCCTCGATATGAGCGACTAAGATCCTCTTCCCCTTTTCTGTTGTCTTTCCTCTTGTGTCTTGTCTTGTCTTTTATCTGTTCTACTATACTACTTGATATCATATCAGAATGTATGATTCTTTTTCCCGGTTTCCGGGTTTTCTTAGGATGAGGTGTTACTTGTCCGGATTTGATTTGGACTGCATTTTGATGCTGTATCTGTATTGTCAATCTTGTTGCTTTCTCATTTGGAATGTCTGATTGTCTTACGGTCATATGAGAAATTGTACATGTATGCTTTTAGTAATGTACCTTTTTTTCAATAAAAAGACAATTATACAAAAAAAGAACTTGCTCTCTAAAAAAGAAATCACATGACCAAACCCCTTAGGTGAACACTGTAAAAAAAAATTGGATAAAAACTGTGTACAAAAAACAATTTTTGGTCACCTTACATCACAAAAAGTGTAATAGCAGGCGTTTAAAAAGTCATATGCACCCCAAAATAGTGCCAATCAAACAGTCATCTCATCCTGCAAAAATGGTACCCTACCTAAGATAGTCGCCCAAAAACTGAAAAAACTATGGCTCTCAAACTATGGAGACACTAAAACATGATTTTTTTTGTTTCAAAAATGAAATCATTGTGTAAAACTTACATAAATAAACTTACATAAATAAACATATTAGGTATCGCTGTGTCCGTAATAACCCGCTCTATAAAAATATCACATGACCTCAAGTGAATACCGTAAAAAAACTGTGTAAAAAAAATGCCTTTTTTTGTCACCTTACATTACAAAAAGTGTACTAGCAAGCGATCAAAAAGTCATATGCACCCTATAATAGTGCCAATCAAACCGACATCTCATCCCGAAAAAAATGAGCCCCTACACAAGACAGTCGCCCAAAAAAATTAATAAAAATAGGCTTTCAGAATGTGGAGACACAAAAAAATATTTTTTTTTTTTCAAAAATACTTAATGTAAAACTGAAACAACCAGAAACAGTAGTCATATTTGGTATTGACGTGTCCATGACAACCTGCTCTATAAAAATACCACATGATCTAACCTGTCAGATGAATGTTGTAGATAACAAAAAATAGAAACAGTGCCAAAACAGCTATTTCTTGTTACCTTGCCTCACAAAAAGTGTAATATAAAGCAACCAAAAATGATATGTACCCTAAAATAGTACCAACAATACTGCCACCTTATCCCATAGTTTCCAAAATGAGGTCACTTTTTTTTTGGAGTTTCTACTCTAGGGGTGCATCAGGAGGACTTCAAATGGGACATGGTGTAAAAAAAACAGTCCAGCAAAATCTGCCTTCCAAAAACCGTATGGCAATCCTTTCCTTCTGCCGTGTGCCCGTACAGCAGTTTACAACATATGGGGTGTTTCTGTAAACTACAGAATCAGGGCCATAAATATTGAGTTTTGTTTGGCTGTTAACCCTTGCTTTTTAACTGGAAAATTTTTTATTGAAATGGAAAATCTGCCAAAAAAGTTAAATTTTGAAATGTTTTCTTTTTTTTCCATTAATTCTTGTGGAACACCTAAAGGGTTAACCAAAGTTTGTAAAATCAGTTTTAAATACCTTAAGGGGTCTAGTTTTTAAAATGTGGTCATTTTTGGGTGGTTTCTATTATGTAAGCCTCAGAAAGTGACTTCAGACCTGAACTGGTCCTGTAAAAGGGTTTTAGAAATTTTCAAAATTTTCTAGATTTGCTTCTAAGCCTTCTAACGTCCCCAAAAAAAAAAAAAATGGCATTCCCAAAATTATCCAAACATGAAGTAGACCTATGAGGAATGTAAAGTAATAACTATTTTTGGAGGTATTACTATCTATTATAAAAATAGAGATATTGCAATTTGGAAATGTGCTAATTTTTCCATTTTTTTTTTAATTTTGAATTTATTTATAAATAAAAATGATTGTTTTTTAACTCAATTTTACCACTGTCATAAAGTACAATATGTGACGAGAAAACAATCACAGAATGGCCTGGATAAGTAAAAGCGTTTTAAAGTTATCACCACATAAAGTGATAAATGTCAGATTTGCAAAAAATGGCAGGGTCCTGAAGGGGTTAAACCCATGGGGGACAGGGGTTCCAAAACAACGAATGGCTTAAAAGAATGTTTCCTCCATGTATAACACAGATTGACCATAGATTTAATTGAGAATGTGTGAGGCTTTATTTCCCTTGTAGTAATGCTTCAGGACAATCTCTGACCAATTATTCCTGACTTCCAGAATCAAAGAGAACTGCGGCGCTCACCACCTTTTAGTCTGAAGTCCTTTTATTGTTAGTTTTAGTTCAAAAGTTATTGTCCCAGCAGCAGGACAACTGATAGTCAGCTATTCATCTGAGGTTCAGTCCTGGAAAGTGGACTACCCCTTCCTGCAAACCTAGAATGATGAATCAGTTAAAGGGGTGATGAATAATCCACACATTAGGGACTGGGATCCCCACTAATCATGATGACATGGGTACCCAAGTCACACATGTGCATGGCTTCTTTATGGAACACTTTTAGGGTAATTTTCCTTTTTAATTATGTCTCACCTTTTTTAATTGTGCAGGGGAACTCATTTACCAAGTTCAATCACCAGATGAAGGAGCATTGGTCACTGCTGCAAGGAATTTTGGCTTCATATTTAAATCCCGAACACCCGAGACTATCACTGTGCAAGAAATGGGGAGAATCGTAACCTACCAGCTGTTAGCCATTTTAGACTTCAACAATGTCAGAAAAAGGATGTCTGTCATAGGTAATACATGTTTTCAGTAATGTGTTTTAATTATCCTGCAGTCACCACTGTCTCTTCTTGTCACATGCTATCACAAATAAAATGGAGATAAAAGTAAATGGGAGAAAAGACCTTGCAATCATGGAGGCGTCTTATAATTATTGAAACGCTTCCAGTGTTTGTCAGTCTCTACCTGGTTTCATGAAACATGTACAGCTTTTGTGCTTAAAACATTCCATTTAGTAGCAACAGATTTCTGGTTGGCTACAGCACCCATTTTTGCTTAATTAACAAAAGAAATGAAGCTGTATATTTTTTTTTTTGGGGGGGGGGGGGGTGGAAACTGGTGGTATAGCTATCTTTTAATTTATATATTTTATTGAAATGTTGTACAGTATGCAAAAGGTTCGTAAAGAAAACATCTTTCTCATATTGACAAGCTTACAATCATTGTCATATGCCATACATTTTTCTGACAATAAAACAGGATAAAACTACTAAAATTGGAAACCAAATCCCAGTAGCAGTACCTTATTTTCTAATTCTGAAAACTCTTCTCCTCTTCTCTTCCATCTCCTATGAGACGGTCTGTAACTCTAGTGTGTATAGATAGTAGTTATTTTTGTCGTTGGTCTCAAACGTCCATATCAGAGAGCTACCATCCTTCTGTCTGTGGTATGTTTATATGGTCACCATCTCGGCAACCCCAAAGCTCCTTTCTGCTCCTACCTGATATAGAGCCGTGTATCCATAAATGGAGACACAGTGGCTCTGATTTCCTCGCCTGAACAGCAAAATTCCAGGAACCTACACCATTTGTAAAAGAAAAAATCTAGATGCATGCTCTTTGTGACACTTAGCCTCCTAGTGCTCTAAATGCAACAGTTTTTTGAGACCCTCTATTACCTGGTCACAAGTGGGGACCGAAGGCCGCAGCCAATTACCGTAACTTGTATACACCTCTTGGTTATCATGATTATAGCATAAGCTAAAGATGGTAGATGTGCCACCGCTTTGGCTAAAGCCCTCGCCCCCATAGCTGTCTTTTGTTATAGATCAAACATGCCGACAAAATGGTACTTAATTATATGTTTCTAAAAAGCTAATGCATAGGTGGCAGCTAGTATGGCTTTACTTTTCAAAAAAAATAATAAGCACTGGAATGGAAAAATGCCACAATCTCTAGAAAGTTTAACAGAAACATAAATTGGAATCGTTTGCTACTTCTGTCACTTCCTAGTCACTAAATAATATATTGTCATCTGCACATTTGGGTGTAAGCTGCTATTGACGTCTGATAATAAAGGCGAAATGAGGTGAGTTTGCCTTTGGCACAACTTGTAGGGATTTCTCTGTATGTTATTTGTGGCTTTCCTCAGCACGACAGTTAAACATTTTGATTGTGGTTCATGGAGGAACAGTTAAACATAACTAATTCAGCTCTTCTACTTCTACACATTAACATGTCCTTTGACTCATCAGCTGTAAACCCTACAACATTTTGTGGGACCTCTCGGCTGTAGACAACTTAGTTGTCTGCCCTTCTGACAGAAAAGATTTTGCCATCATTTAAATAGGCAGGAACTACATTCTGTTCTGGGAGATAAAAATTCCAGACTGATCAAAATCAGATCTTTCTACAAAAAAAAAAAAGTTTTGCAAATGTGTATTCTTTGATTTCTGTCTCCATAAGATTTTGTCTAGAACTGTGAAACTCTTCTTTGGCTCGTTCCCACATTCCATCCATCTTCTCCCTTCTTGCATCTCTCACACTTCTGGCTGGATATTCCATTTCAGACCTGTGTCCTGACTCCAAACGTTTCGTTTATGTCAGCATTTTGATTTTATATTGCAAACAATTTCCACAATTAGTATCACTAAATTAATATGGTGTACAGTTTTACTTTAGTACATTTCTAACTATAGTTGGTCAAACATGAAAATACCAAGAAGTGAATGAGTCCTAATTTTCCCTTTTTTAAATGTATTATTCTTTCTGAGCCAGAAAACCCATTACATATAGGTGATATTTCTTACAGATTAGACATTGAACGTTTATATGGGCTATGTGTGGGGAAAAAAAACAGCTTCTAAAACACAAATTGGCTGTAAGCTGCGGTTGTCCTCTGGGATTTTCTAACCAAAACCATGAATAGACAAGAGATCTGTTATTCATCACAGTTCTCTATACACCCCTTTTGTGTCTGCTAATCCGCATGGAGATAAGTGAGACCAGTAAACATATGTTTGCCTAGGGAATGAGCAGGGAGAATAGGCTCTGTAGAAGAGAAAAAATCCAGTGATTTACAAACTGAAAGCCATGAAATACATCACTTACTATTCTTGTTAACAAATAAACGAAGACTGTGATATAGCTTTATGTGTATGTATATGGGATTACCAGTGGCAGAACAGTTCAATCTGTGTGTTCACTTCTCCATCCCATCATAGGGATAGCACATGATTTCAGTCTGTCATCTGATAGTTTATGCATATGCTTTAGTACATGGATCTCAGTAAAGTAATAGACCCGCAGTGCTTTTCATGAATATTGTCTAAGTCTTTTCATATTTTAGAAATACCGTGGTTATAAGGACATCTGCAGGCTTGTCTTACATATGCAGTAACTGTTGGCACCTTTACTTTGTCTTAAAGTAGCCGACAGCCGTCAGGGATTAATACCACAGGCATAGTAATTGCCTTCTACTGGACATTTACTGTAGCAAACTGCAACTACATTGTGATTGTCTGCAATATGTGAAGCTAAGGTGACACCCAGCATTATGCACAGTAATGCTGTTAACTTTTTATACTTATGCACATGTAACTGGTACACCATGTTTGGTTTACATAAACCAAATGCTTCTATATAGAGTACAGTTAACAACTTTGTTTTTCACCAGTGCGAAATCCAGAAGGACAAATTAAACTTTACTGCAAAGGTGCAGACACTATCCTATATGAGAGGCTTCATGTCAGTAGTGAAGAATTAATGTACATCACTTCAGAACATCTCAATGTGAGTATGGCTTCTATTATTGATTGATAATGGTTTATTTGTGCCCTGCATCTTACTGTGGAAAGTCATCATTCTGTTACAACATTGATGTCTGATTGTTTTTGTTCTCTTAAAGGGGTTGTGCACCTTTTAAGTGTTTGTGTTTGGGTTGGAGCAGTTGGCTAACCCTCCCTGAGAAGACCTGAAAAGAGAAGCATATTTAACAGGCTTTCAATTCAGCCTCTGCTGCTTCGCAGGGCTTCCTGGATGTAAACTTTCTGTTTGATGCCGCTATATGCCAATTTCTGGCTGCAGCGGTAACCTGCCCCCCTTGTATCAGAACATGATGCAAGGAGAGCAGCTCACCACTACGGCCAGCAATTGGCTGCTGCAGCGTTAGGAACCAGGTAAGTATGTTTGTCTGTCTTTGCAGGCCTGCTCTGGGAAGGGTTGGGATTGGGAAGGGGGGGGCGGGGCATGTCTGACATTTTAGTATGGCGGCCTCTCACCGCGAACTGCTGTACTGCACCGGAGCCCCGTCCCCATTATAGTCAATGGGGACGGAGCGGCGGCACGGCGAAATAGCGTAAGGCCGGATCCAACAGGGTGAACAGCCTGTTGGATCAGTCCTGCCGCAAGTGTGAAAGTACCTTTAGATACATTGCATTCTTTACATGGAGGGGGGGGGGGGGGTTAGTGTTTAAAGAGAACCTGCCACCATGAAATGCAGTGCACTCTATAAGCAGCAGGAGAAGCTGAGCAGATTGGTATATACCAGGGCTGGCTAACCTGAGGCTCCCCAGCTGTTGTAGCCTACAATTCCCACTATACCCTGCTGTAGGCTCATAGTTGTAGACAGTCTGGGCATGCTGGGAGTTGTAGTTTTGCAACAGCTGAAGAGCCTCAGGTTGGCCATCTCTGGTATATACTTTTGTCGAAAAGTTTCAGCAAAACTTTAGCCATTTTCTGTTTTGTTTGTTTATTTTTACTCTCTCCCATTTTTTGGGGTACATTCTTACTCCCTTCCAAGGAGCCATCGCTTTTTAATTTTTCTGTTCACATAGTTGAATCATGGCTTGTTTTTTGCAAGTCAAGTTGTATTTAATATTGCATATTATGTAGTGGTAAATTGGAAACCAATTCTAAATCCTGACATTGATTTGTGGGTTTTATTATCACACTGTTCACTATGTGGTAAAGCTGACCTTTTTACTTTACACTTATTTTACATATTTTTCTAGTTCAGGCATTTTCTTTTTTTTAAACTAAATTTTTTTTTTTGGGGGGGGGAATGTTACATCTTATCAGACAATAAAATATATTTGGTACAGTCCATTGTGTTCTGTCAGGTTATTGTATACATATATATTTTATACACACAAAGAGATCAACCCCTTCGACACCCTTACTCCAGCAATTGCTCACTCCTACTATATCCTTTAAATCACAATATGACTGAGTCATCCAGTCACTCCATATTGTATCAAACTTTTGTGGGCAACCTCTTTTGAGGAATATAGTTTTTTCAGACAACAGCATATTATGAACTTTTATCCGGAATTCCTCCAGTGATGGAGGCTCCTCCTGTATCCAGTGCTGGGCAACCAGTTTTCTGGCAACGTATAACAACATTCCAACTGCTACCTTTCTATAATAATCTGTCCCGATTTTAGAAACATAACCAAATATACAAATTTTGGGATATCTATCCACTCACCGAGAATACTCGATGTATGTTCTCCAATACGCCTTTCCAGTAGTCACCCAGATTCTGGCATTGCCACATCATGTGTAGCAAGTCAGCTGGCTCCAGTAAGCATCTCGGATATTTTGCATCAGTTCTAACTCCAATTTTATGTAAAAATATTGGCGTTTTGTATACTCTGTGAATTATAAAAAGCTGGGACAATTTTCCTTGTTCACTCAAGGACATCAGTGGGACTGCTTCTAAAATATCTTCCCATTGATCCTGTGATATCTCTCCCATATCTCTCTCCCATCTCTTCATTCGTTTCAACGGATGAGACTCTAAAAACTTGTCCAGTAGTAATGGGTATAGCGCAGATATCAAGCCTCTTTCACCCCCCAGTGAGCATTCATTTTTGAGCCGTCTCGAACTTAATAATATTGGTGCCTTTTTTAATTGTAGTGTCATACGCATGTCGCAGCTGAAGATACTCAAAGAATCTAGTATGAGAGATCTGGAATTTCTCCTGTATATCTGTGAAGGATCTAAATATATATTTTTTTTAAAGATCACCTATCCTAAGGATCCCCTTATTCCTCGATTCCTGTATTTCTGGGTGAGATTGAAACTCCGGTAACAGGGGGTTGCTCCATAACAGAGCTAATTCACTGATACCCAGGACACCTCTCGGCTGCTTAACCTTGGTCCACACTTTTTTAATAAGTCCTATTAAAGAAAAATTTAGGAATTACTTGTAAGTTGCGGACTGGCACTCTGTATGTGTGGTTACAAATGGATGCACAATATATGGTGATCACACTCAATTTAATGACAAAATCAATCTCAATAAAACACTATGAACTATTAAAAAATTCCATAAAACAATCAGTCACACATGTATATGCTGACACACATTGAATGTTGGAAAACGTGCGATATCTGTTGGATATGCAAATAATTGCTAAACATAAAAATGACTTCCCAATAGGACTGACTGAATTTTCTGTTGGTTCAAAAGTCTGCATAGGATATATTCATATTATTATAGCTTGCGGCTTGTGAGCCGAAACGTCCTTAAATGGAAGGAACAGTCTTGAATACAGTTGCAATTGTTTGCAATTGAATGTCCAGACCTTAGTTTCTGTCCACGATAGTAAAACAGATACCAATGTGCACTGTAATGCCCGCCTTATACAGGTCTTACCTGCTCCTAGGTGGGTTGAAATTTTCGTATCCCAAGATGCGGCATTACATGCCCGACATAGAAGCTGCTGCTGTATTTATTACTCCACGCTGTTCAGGCAGACGCCGGCATATCACGTGGTCTGTATCAGGAAACAGGCTTGTATCTCGCAGCAGGGTGTCATGGGAACTTGAAGATATGATCCGGAATTTTTCTCTTATTTGGAGCGCTCCAGTTATTCGTAAGATTTGAATAGATCATCTGTATAGAGGCTTCTTGTTAGTCCGGTGGGAGTTCTCAGCTGGTTATGGCAGACGCGTTTCGGGGACCTCTGGTTTTTTTTTTTTTTTCGCTATTGATGCGTTTTTTGGTTACAATGTGTGTTCTATTGCGATCTATCATCCCATAAAAATAAATATTACAACAATAGTACTATACTTTAAAAACGTAAAATATTGTATGAACAACATAAAATCTGAAAATTAAAATACCATAATGGAACATAGATATTACAGTGGATATATATTTGTTTGCAACATCTTGATAGATTCTTGATATGTTCTTTTTGTGCCATCACTGTTTTTACTTTGCATGATGATGTAGGGGTGTGTGTTTGTCTCCAAGGGAGAGTCTCAGTGCTGATGAACAGCCAAACATGAGACTCTTCATCAGATGACAAACACACAACCCCAGGACCACAAGAAGCCGAAAATTTCCAAATCGGCGTTTAAACCCATTGGGATGAGGCTGCCGAAATCAAAGATAAGTCTAGATTTTAAAGAAAAATTTAGTTCCAGACTATGGATCCCTGCTCTCTTCAGTATCCACATAAGATCTCTCTCTCCTATTTTATACTGTAAGATCTGACTAGTCATATCCACCATTGTATAGTCCTTTCACCCTTTAAAATGCTGACATTGCGTTGCTAAATAATATATCTAAGGGTTTGGTACCGCCAACCCCCCTACCCCCTCCGTTTTTGCGTATTGCAGTGTTTCCAATTTAATCCTAAGCTGACCTCCTCTCCATATTAGTTCTCTGAATATAGCGTTAATTCTATGAAATCTATCTAAGGGCAGCCAAACCGGTGCGTTATGAAGTATATACAACAGTTGCAGCATCATTACCATCTTGAGGAGATAACTCTACCCACCACTGAAAGTAATAGCTTACACCATGCTCTAACCTTCACTCTAAATTTCCCCAGCAATGGACATAGGTTCAAATTCTCAAGTCCATTAGCCTAGGAGATAAATGAATTCCTTAGTACTTAATGTTATTCACACAGGGAATATTATTAGCTATGACTGTATCAGACACTATCTGTCCTTCAATAGGCATCAGTGCTGATTGTTCCCAATTAATAGTATGGCCCAAAAGTCTGCCAAAACGGTCTATATGAGACATAGTGGCCGATAAAGAGGACACCGTATCTACCAAGAATAAGAGAGTGTCATCTGCATATAACGCTATTTTATTATGTACCTGTCCATATTGAAAGCCCTTAATATCCGGAGATTTACTGTACTGCTGCCGCTAGAGGTTCAAAGGCTATAGCAAATAGCAGGGGCGAGAGCGGACATCCCTGTCTAGTTCCCCTAGCCATTTGAATGTAGTCAGACACTCCCCCATTAGCCCTAATCCATGCCTTCAGGTTTGAATACAGGAACTGAACCCATTTGATGAATCTCTGTCCAAATGCCATATAACCCAATGTAGCCCAAGAATCCCCCATTCAACACTGTCAAATGTCTTAACAGCATCGAGAGATAGAATAGCTCTATCTCCACAATTGTCCGCCTAAACTTGTAAAGAGGTATATACTCTTCTTATATTGATAGCCGTAGATTTCTGGGGCATAAAACCCGTCTGATCTGGATGGATTATGTTAGGAATCACTCTGGATAGACGCTTCGCCAAGACCTCTGCTAAAAGCTTAAAGGGAACCTGTCACCTCTACTATGCTACCCTCACTGAGCGTTTCTAAATCTTCATTGTGTTACCCTAAACATATAAATTACACTTTTAATTTCATTTGCAGACGAATTCAAGTATTATTTATTTTTGTACTTCCCGCCTTTTATGCAAATTAACACGAGTCATGCCTTACTTGTGTGACCGGAAAGAGTCATATTTTCAAGCTCTGACTCATCTCAGGTTAATTTGCATATGTATCAAATTGTTTATTTTTTACACAATAAAAGCACACAGAGCTATGGGGACTGGATATTGCGGATGTGCTAGCGGCCATCTAGCAACCCATGTCCTCAGCTCTGTACCCAAAATCCAGGTGACAGGTTCCCTTTAACATCTGACGTTAAGAGGGATATCGGTCTATAGGAGTCTGGAGTTCGGAGATCTTTCCCCGGTTTTGGGATCACTACTATAAGGGCCTCCTGCATAGAAGCCGAGAGCGAACCCACCTTCAGCGAGTAGTTGAAGACCATAGATAGTTCTGGCAGCAAAATTCCCTGTAAGCCAGGCATGGGATCCAGCCGGTTCTCTCCGGTTCTGCCGAACCGTTTGTTAAAATTACAGGCGGTTCGCAGGACCGGTGAGAAGCAGGGATCCCGACCCGGTCCTGCAGCTGCGCCTGCACCAGTGGCGTAGCTATAGGGGTGGGGGCGGAGCGGAAGCCGAGAGGAGAGGCCCTGTGTGACGCGCACTGTGCAGGGCAGCTGGGCAGGCGAAGTGAGGAGGGGCCGGGGGAGCGGCTTCAGTTGAGGTGCGACGCAGGACTTAGTCACGTACCTCACTGTGACCTCCTGCGGCGGATCTCGCGAGATGACGCGATGACGCGGCGCGGGAAGGCACAGTGAGCGAGGCATTGGTGACCGCCTGTACCAGGATGCCACAAGCTGTGAAGGAGAGAGAGGTAAGTATTAATTATTTCTCCTAAGCAGGTGCCTACTCCACCTTCCCCTCATCCTGACCCAATGTTTAGATTCTTTTAGCCAAACAAGAGTTATGGATGGGGTTGATGACAATATTTAAGGTGGCCACACACAGGGAAACACATCTATTTTGCCCACAGAGTAAGAGCAGCTTTTTTAAGCGGTACTCCACTATGTAATGGCCCCCTCTTTATTATTAATATAATGGCCCCCTCTTTATTATTAATGTAATGGCCCCCTCTTTGTTATTAATGTAATGGCCCCCTCTTTATTATTAATATAATGGCCCCCTCTTTATTATTAATGTAATGGCTCCCTCTTTGTTATTAATGTAATGGCCCCCTCTTTGTTATTAAAGTGGGGGCCATTATATTAATAATAAAGAGGGGGCCATTATATTAATAAAAAAGAGGTGGTCATTATATTAATAATAAAGTGGGGGCCATTACATTAAAAATAAAGAGTGGGCCATTATAATAATAATAAAGAGGGGGCCATTATATTAATAATAAAGTGGGGGCCATTATATTAATAATAAAGTGGGGGCCATTATATTAATAATAAAGTGGGGGCCATTATATTAATAATAAAGTGGGGGCCATTATATTAATAATAAAGTGGGGGCCATTACATTAAAAATAAAGAGTGGGCCGTTATAATAATAATAAAGAGGGGGCCGTTACAGTAATAACAAAGAGGGGGCCGTTACAGTAATAACAAAGAGGGGGCCGTTACAGTAATAATAAAGAGGGGGCCATTATATTAATAATAAAGAGGGGGCCATTATATTATCAATAAAGAGGGGGCCATTATATTAATAAAAAGAGGGGGTCATTATATTAATAATAAAGTGGGGGCCATTACATTAAAAATAAAGAGTGGGCCATTATAATAATAATAAAGAGGGGGCCATTACAGTAATAACAAAGAGGGGGCCTAAGGCTTTTTAAAAGTTGAGTGGTATGTGTGTAGTGTATATATAGTGTATTTGTGTGTAGTGTATATATGGTGTATGTAAATATGTCGTGACTGTGTTGCATATATATGGTGTATGTAAATATGTGTCATGACTCGTGACGCGCTGCGTATCCACCGCTGAGTAGGGAACCTGTTGTTAAAAATTTGAATCCCACCCCTGCTGTAAGCTCTTACATACTTCAACTGGGATACCGTCCGAATCCGGGGCCTTATCATTGGCCATATCTTTTAGGGCTTCCTCTAATTCAGGGATCAGCAACCTTCGGCACTCCAGCTGTGTTGAAACTAAAACTCCCAGCATGCACACCTCCATGGCTGTTCTCAGAACTCCCAGAGAAGTGAATTGAGCATGCTGGGAGTCGTAGTTTCACCACAGCTGGAGTGCCAGAGGTTGCTGATCCCTGCTCTAATTCCTCCATAGTAATAGCTTCTTCTAATTGATCCCTATCATCTGCCGATAGTGTAGGCAGCTCCGCCTCCCTAAGGAACGTTAATAGCTCCTCCTCCGAAGTAGATGCCCTAGAGCAGTGATAGGCAAACTGCGGCTCTCCAGCTGTTGCAGAACTACAACTCCCAGCATGCAAAGACTGCCTACAGCTTTCAGCCTACAGCAGGGCATGGGGGGAGTTGTAGTTTTGCAACAGCTGGAGAGCCGCAGTTTGCCTATCACTGCCCTAGAGGTATATAGGGAGGAGTAGAAAATCCTTAAATATACCCAGGATATCCCGTTCCCACAAATGATTTCCCCTGATGGTCTAGCAGCTCCGTTATGCATGATGAACCCTGCTGGGCCCTAGAGATGATAGCAAGCATATAACCTTGCGCAAAAAAGCGTTGTTTATAAAAGGAACATTTTCTTTCTGCTGCCTGTAACAAATGACATCCCAATTGCTGATGTGCCTTCCTCAATTTCCTATTGGTATCCTGTGAAGGTGTTGCTCCAAAGGCCTCCTCCACCTCTGCCACATCTTTGTAAGCCTTGACATCGCTTGTTTCGATCTAGTTTTGTGGGCACTAATCACCTTAATCAACAGCCCCCTCAAATATGCCTTCATAGTATCCCATACAGTATGTGGGTATGCCGTTCCCACATTAAAAGTGAAGTATTATGTAATGGATGCAGCCATGCCCGTCAGGTCACCCAAGACGTGTAACCATACTACGTTACACTTCCATAACTTCGGCCCCGACATGACCCACACCAGGTTCAGTTCCACTTTCAGAATAGAGTAGTCTGACAACACCCTAGGCTGATATTCAGAGGAGTGGATGAGTGGAAACACTGCATCGTTCACTAATGCCAAATCTATTCAGGATAGGGTATGATATGTGGACGAACTGCAAGAGTATTTACGTTCTGTGGGATGTCTCACCCTCCATACATCTATCAGACCCACCTCTTTCATAATATTGCATAGTGCAGAACTACCCGGAGACCTCCCATCGCCCCCCATTCTACATCTATCTAGCCGATCATCCAGAGTACAGTTATAGTCTCCTTTAAGCAACCATGGAATTCCTGAATATTCTGCCACAATGTCTAGGATAATTCTAAAAGGGGTTGATGCAAATGGCGGAGGAATGTATAGCACCACCAACATTATTTGTATCCCTTCTATATTGCATAGAATATAGACAAACCTCCCTTCCACATCCAGAAACTCTTTAATACATTGAAACCTAACGCTTCTATGAACTAGTATACTAACTCCCCTGGAATGCGAGGAAAACACAGCATGAGACGCATACCCCACCCACGACTTCTGTAGCCAATGTATTGTGTTCTTAGTTAGATGCGTCTCTTGTAAGCAGCAACTAGCCGGCTGAAACCGGGACAAGTAGTTAAAAATACTATGTCGCTTAGTCGCATTGGGACCGTCAGTTTTTTCCTGGAATCCCCACTATTCTAATATTGTTACAGCGTGATCTATTTTCCAAGTCATCCGCTTTAGCAAATAGGGCAGCCGTATCTCCTGCCGTCGACCTAGCCGCCATCTTGTGTCACAAGGGTATCGAGAACCACGCCTGACTCCGTTATAACCGGGGTCAGGAAGTCGCAGCGGTTGGCTGCACGCTCTATTTAAGATAGGGCTGTTTTCCTTATGGTAGCTTTCTGGGTTTGCTTTGCAAACCCTTTTGGCTCACTCAGGGATCCGTAGCTCCTTCTCCTCAGCTGTTCCTTGTCCAGCACTCCCAAACCTCCTTATATTCCTCTCTCACACTTCTCTGGTTGCCAGAGATAGAGCTTCCTGCCTGGACATCTATTCTGACCCACTGGAGCTGTGTTGCTGCGTTCTCGGATGGTTGTTTCAGAACGCTACCCTCCGGATCCCTGTTGGACCTTTGTGGACTGCTGTGGTCGCCCACCTGGGTGTTTGTGTTTGTTTGTATTTGTCTGTCCTCTCCCTGGTGTTTCCCTCTTAGTGCAGTGGTGCGGACTAGCGATCCCACCGGCCCGTTCACTATCTAGGGCTCATTTCAGGGAAAGCCAGGGTTTAGGCACGTGATCGCCGCACGGGTGAGGAACCCGTCTAGGGACGTCAGGGCAGTCAGGTGCCAGCCGCAAGGTGAGTTAGGGGTCACCACCTTTCCCTCTCCCTTGGGCAGGGCTTTCCCTGTTTTCCTCCCTGTGTGTGACGCCGGTCATTACATTATCTCTGGCCATTATTTTGTGTAGGTAAAAAAAAAAAAAAACCTACTTAGAATCCAGTATGGATCAAATTGCTGCTCTGTCCAAACAATTTCGTGGCCTGTCTTTGGAGGTGGTAGGATTGAAGGCGTCGGTCCTCCAGCAACAGCAGCAATTACAACCGACCGCAAGCCCAGCGGTTGCTACTGGTAACCAGGTTGTTGCGGAACCCAAGGTCCCTCTCCCTGACAGATTTTCTGGGGGAAGGGACAAGTTTTTGACGTTCCGTGAGGCCTGTAAGTTATACTTTAAACTGCGCCCTTACTCCTCTGGTAATGAAGATCAGCGGGTGGGGGTTGTTATTTCCCTGCTGCAGGGGGACCCGCAGTCCTGGGCGTTCTCTTTACCTACTGATTCCCAGGCTCTTCGGTCAGTGGATGAGTTTTTCGGGGCCTTGGGTCTCATATATGACGACCCTGACCGAGTAGCACTGGCTGAATCAAGATTACGGAGACTCTTACAAGGAGAGCGGCCGGTAGAGGATTATTGCTCTGAATTCCGTAGGTGGGCTACGGATACCCAATGGAACGACCCGGCTCTCAGGAGTCAGTTCTGCTCTGGGTTATCCGAAAGGGTTAAGGATGCGCTTGCATTATATGAGACCCCCGTTTCCCTTGATGCAGTTATGTCCCTTTCTATCCGTATAGAGAGACGCCTTAGGGACAGGTTGAAAGAACCGGAGAAATTGGTAACCCCTCCCAAGCAGCAGTTAGTCTGTACGGACTTAGACGAGCCTATGCAGCTAGGAGGAACTACTCGTCAGGTCCGTCCTCCTGAGGCTCGCCGTAGGCGTGGGGTTTGTTTTTTTTGTGGGGAGAGGGGTCATTTCATTAATGTCTGTCCTTCTTTCCTCAGAAACAAAAGACCGTCGGAAAAACTACTAACCCCAGGCTGTGTGGAGGATGTCAGCCGGGGGGTATACGTCTCCTCCATACGTACATCGCAATTTGTGTTGCCAGCGGTTATTATTTTTGGTGATAAGACAGAGACTATTTCTTTCTTTCTAGACAGTGGAGCAGGGGTAAATTTGATAGATGCCAATTTTGCCCGCTCTTTGGGTTTGTCTCTCTGTACGTTACAGAGACCCATTCCCATATTCGCTATTGATTCTGCTCCCCTGTCTCAGAGAAACCTCACCCACATCGTTCATAATTTACACCTTCGGGTAGGGGACCACCATAACGAGATGCTTCCCACTCCGGTGGTGCTGGGCCTTCCCTGGTTGGTAGCGCACAATCCAGTGGTGGATTGGCAGGCCAGGGAGATATTGGAGTGGAGTGAGCAGTGCAGAGAAAATTGCTTAAATAGCAATTGCTTAGTCGCCTACATAACTACCCTACCTACATTTATTTCGGATTTTGAGGATGTTTTTTCTGAAAAAGGTTGTCAGAAGTTACCACCTCATCGTCCTTATGATTGCCCGGTTAACCTTATTCCCGGCGCAAAATTACCCAAGACCAGGTTATATAATCTTTCGGGTCCAGAGAGACAAGCCATGAAAGATTATATCTCCGAGAGCTTGGCTAAGGGACACATCAGACCCTCTTCTTCACCCGTGGCTGCAGGGTTTTTCTTCGTTAAAAAGAAAGATGGGGGCCTGCGTCCTTGCTTAGATTTTCGCAAATTAAATCGGATAACCATCCGAGACCCATACCGTCTTCCTCTCATTCCTGACCTGTTTAATCAGATTGCGGGTGCTAGGTTGTTCTCCAAACTTGATCTTAGGGGGGCCTACAATCTGATTCGTATTAAGGAGGGGGATGAGTGGAAGACAGCGTTTAACACCCCTGACGGGCATTATGAAAATCTAGTTATGCCTTTCGGTCTGACCAATGCTCCTGCCGTCTTTCAACATTTCGTTAATGACATTTTTAGTCATCTAATCGGCAGGTTTGTGGTAATATACCTAGATGATATTTTAATTTATTCATCTGATCTGAAAACACATGAGGTGCATGTCAGACAAGTACTGCAGGTCCTACGGACGAATGAATTATATGCTAAGATTGAAAAATGTGTCTTCGCCGTTCAGGAGATACAATTCCTGGGTTATTTTTTATCTGCGTCAGGTTTCCGTATGGATCCTAGGAAGGTCCAGGCAATTTTAGATTGGGTAAAATGGGAAAAATACGGCTGGCACTCACTATGTGGTTCACATCAAACAACTATTTTATTAGTCCTAGTTCACAATGGAACGAAAACAACAATACATGTATTAATATACACACTATAAATTAAAAAACGTTCAAACCCCTAAAAATTATATAAAATATAATAAAACACAGTTAAAATATATAATACTATTGCACAATGAGAATCACAATCTTTTTTAACTTAATAGTAGTTAATATCCAAGTCTCTTGTATTTGGGAGCTTGTGTCTTTAAATGTGGGACGCTATGGCGTCGGTTCAATGTCCGCTATAGATTTAAAATCCTCAATCCAAAGACAGCAGTAGCTTTTTGTATCAAAATACTAGGAGGGTGTTGTTGCCTTTTACAATCGAATGTAACAGTCCTTATATTATGGCTTATGATGTTTTTGCCTGAAAGGAGATGTCGCTTACCCTTCTCAAAGGAGTCTTCAGCAGTCAGAATCGTCCGCTTGTTGCACCGCTCGCTTTCGGCGTCCTCGCTCTCTGATGTTGGTCACGTGTTGTCTCAGAGGTATCGCGGGAGTTAGAAACTATGTTTCAATGTACCTACGAGCGGTGTTGTTTTGAAAATATCGAATGGAGCGCTCCACTTCTGAAAAGATGATTCAAATTTTGTCGTTCATGTCCCAACTATTGCAGTGTTCAGGGATATAACGCTAAACGCGTTTCGAGGACTTCAGTCCTCTTCCTCAGTAGCTATATCCCTGTTGGTACGTCCTCCTTTTTATATCCCTCCAGGTAGTCCACAAAAACTGGATTGGAATCTCATTTTTATAGGGTGCGGTTCCAGTGCGTTTCTTGTGCGGTTTTGAAATCGCATATGCGTTTTTTGTTGGATTTGAACCGCTATATCTTAATATATTAAGATACCCCAGAGCAAAGTATTGGTACAGTGTATAATATACATTAAAAACATAAAAAATGTTAAAACATAATACAAGTTAATAAGAAGGGATACATATATACAATAAAAAGGGGCATCATCCTCTTTATCTTCTATTTCTAATACATTATAAAATTTGTTATAAAATTCATAGTAGAAGTGATAAAGTGTAGTAGCGGGGAGGTGGGCCCATCACCAAGAAGGGATCACAGAGCCTGTAAAGGGCTAACGTGTGATCCCAAATTGAGTGAGGGGCACACCACCCAGTCTATAAAAAGCCAAAGATTTCTAATTCTGCATTAAGCCCAGCTGGTAATAAACTTCCAAAATTATAAATTTGCTTGGATTCTGCTCTTGACATCTGCTCAATGTGGTTTTGACTGCTGAAGACTCCTTTGAGAAGGGTAAGCGACATCTCCTTTCAGGCAAAAACATCATAAGCCATAATATAAGGACTGTTACATTCGATTGTAAAAGGCAACAACACCCTCCTAGTATTTTGATACAAAAAGCTACTGCTGTCTTTGGATTGAGGATTTTAAATCTATAGCGGACATTGAACCGACGCCATAGCGTCCCACATTTAAAGACACAAGCTCCCAAATACAAGAGACTTGGATATTAACTACTATTAAGTTAAAAAAGATTGTGATTCTCATTGTGCAATAGTATTATATATTTTAACTGTGTTTTATTATATTTTATATAATTTTTAGGGGTTTGAACGTTTTTTAATTTATAGTGTGTATATTAATACATGTATTGTTGTTTTCGTTCCATTGTGAACTAGGACTAATAAAATAGTTGTTTGATGTGAACCACATAGTGAGTGCCAGCCGTATTTTTCCCATTTTACCTTCACTTTTTAGACTGATTGAGTGAACAGTCTTTCGTCTAGAGCACCCTTACCGGATTGAGGAGGGTGGTGAGCTATCCACAAATTTCTCCAATTTTAGATTGGGATCTTCCTGAGAACCTCAAAGCACTACAACGGTTCTTGGGCTTCGCAAATTTCTATAGGAAATTCATTAAAGATTATTCACTTATTGTAAAACCGCTTACTGATATGACTAGGAAGGGGACTGATTTTTCTAAATGGTCTGACGCCGCTAAAGTTGCTTTTTCCTCTCTAAAAGAGAGGTTTACCTCAGCACCTGTACTAGTCCAACCTGATGTCTCTCAGCCTTTTATTGTTGAAGTCGATGCGTCAGAGGTGGGAGTGGGGGCTGTGCTGTCTCAGGGTCCGTCTCCTGGCAAATGGCGCCCTTGTGCTTTCTTTTCTAAAAAACTATCTGCAGCAGAAAAGAACTACGATATTGGCAATAGGGAACTATTAGCTATTAAACTTGCGTTTGAGGAGTGGCGTCACTTCTTAGAGGGGGCAGTCCACCCCGTCACTGTGATTACGGACCACAAAAATCTCCTGTACCTCGAATCAGCTAAGCGTCTCACCCCTAGACAGGCTAGGTGGTCGCTATTTTTTACCAGGTTTAACTTTGTGATTACCTATCGTCCTGGGGCAAAGAACACCAAGTCTGATGCACTATCTCGTTGTTTCCCTGGAGGGGGTACTGTGAGTGATCCGGTGCCCATTCTACAGAGAGGAGTGGTTGTCTCTGCGGTACAC
This sequence comes from Bufo gargarizans, assembly GCF_014858855.1. Taxonomy (NCBI): domain Eukaryota; kingdom Metazoa; phylum Chordata; class Amphibia; order Anura; family Bufonidae; genus Bufo; species Bufo gargarizans. The sequence continues at coordinate 153,304,694 of NC_058081.1, forward strand.
TCTGTTTTGGAGGGGAAGGTGCTAGAGGCCCAGGGGGACGCCCCGGTCTCTTGCCCCTCAGAGAAATTGTTTGTACCGTTGAACCTGCGTTTCGAATTATTAAAGGAACATCATAATTCGGCACTTGCTGGGCACCCGGGTAGTAAAGCAACCTTGGAGCTATTGTCTCGTCGTTTTTGGTGGCCAAGGTTGCGTCAGGATGTATTAGATTTTGTGTCTTCTTGTTCTACCTGTGCGCGCGCAAAAGTTTCACATACACGTCCTGCAGGGTCTCTATTACCACTCGTCATTCCCAATAGACCGTGGACACATCTGTCAATGGATTTTATCACTGACTTACCTTTGTCTGCGGGTAAAACAGTTATTTTGGTAGTAGTGGACAGGTTTAGCAAAATGGTACACTTCATTGCGTTACCCGCACTACCTAATGCTAAGACTCTTGCTCAGGTATTCGTCAGTGAAATCGTGAAGCTTCACGGGGTCCCCTCCGATGTTGTTTCGGATCGGGGTACCCAGTTTATTTCTAAATTTTGGAAAGCTTTTTGTTCCCGTTTGGGGGTACACTTATCCTTTTCCTCAGCTTTCCATCCTCAGTCGAATGGACAGACTGAGCGTACCAACCAAAACCTTGAGACATATCTAAGATGTTTTGTGTCTGAAAACCAAGAGTTGTGGTCATCATATTTACCGTTAGCTGAGTTTGCCATAAATAATCGTCGTCAGGAATCCACTGGCAAGTCACCATTTCTTGGTGCATATGGTTTTCATCCCCAATTCTGTACTTTCAAAGAGGGGGGTCTTCTGGGGTTCCCGAAGAGGAACGTTTTTCGTCATCTCTTTCATCGGTATGGCAGAAGGTGCAAGCTAACTTGAAAAATATGGGAGGTAAATACAAATGCATGGCTGATAAGAGACGGTCGCCAGGTCCGGACCTAGGAGTGAATGACTATGTGTGGTTGTCTACTAGGAATATTAAATTGAAGGTTCCCTCTTGGAAACTGGGTCCTAGGTTTATTGGCCCTTACAAAATTGTAGCCATCATCAACCCCGTGGCTTTTCGCCTGGAGTTACCTCAGACTTTTAAAATTCATAATGTTTTTCATAAGTCGTTACTCAAAAAATATGTTCCACCTCTAGAACCATCACCGCTGCCACCCCCTCCTGTTGTCGTGGATGGTAATCTAGAATTTCAGATATCCAAAATTGTTAATTCTCGTCGGGTCCGCCGCTCTCTTCAATATCTGGTGCATTGGAGAGGTTACGGTCCCGAGGAAAGAATGTGGGTTCCTGCGTCTGAGGTAAACGCCGACAGGTTAGTTCGGGTTTTTCATGCCTCTCATCCTGAGAGACCTGGTCCTGAGTGTCCGGAGGCCCCTCGTAGAGAGGGGGGTACTGTCACGAGGGTATCGAGAACCACGCCTGACTCCGTTATAACCGGGGTCAGGAAGTCGCAGCGGTTGGCTGCACGCTCTATTTAAGATAGGGCTGTTTTCCTTATGGTAGCTTTCTGGGTTTGCTTTGCAAACCCTTTTGGCTCACTCAGGGATCCGTAGCTCCTTCTCCTCAGCTGTTCCTTGTCCAGCACTCCCAAACCTCCTTATATTCCTCTCTCACACTTCTCTGGTTGCCAGAGATAGAGCTTCCTGCCTGGACATCTATTCTGACCCACTGGAGCTGTGTTGCTGCGTTCTCGGATGGTTGTTTCAGAACGCTACCCTCCGGATCCCTGTTGGACCTTTGTGGACTGCTGTGGTCGCCCACCTGGGTGTTTGTGTTTGTTTGTATTTGTCTGTCCTCTCCCTGGTGTTTCCCTCTTAGTGCAGTGGTGCGGACTAGCGATCCCACCGGCCCGTTCACTATCTAGGGCTCATTTCAGGGAAAGCCAGGGTTTAGGCATGTGATCGCCGCACGGGTGAGGAACCCGTCTAGGGACGTCAGGGCAGTCAGGTGCCAGCCGCAAGGTGAGTTAGGGGTCACCACCTTTCCCTCTCCCTTGGGCAGGGCTTTCCCTGTTTTCCTCCCTGTGTGTGACGCCGGTCATTACATCTTGAGAGGCCTAACCTCATCTTCCATTCCTGACATTCTTTTTTCAAGCTCTGAGGTTCTGTCAGTGATTTAATGCATATTGTGTCTTTTCAGGGATATATCCTCCCTCAGACTGCCTACTTGAAGATTGAGGGCTTTAAGAGTAGAATTGCAACTGTCTACAGCCATCATTATATCTTTGAGAGTAGGTTCTCTATCAGGGGTTAGAAGGGTTTTCATTCTCTTGAGCCTGGTCAATTAGTGTAGTGACCTGACGGCCATTTTCTCTTTCCCCTTCTCATCCGTTAGTCTCTCCTCCTGGTCTGAGGAGGACATTGTTTCCGCCCCTTTATTTTGGGACCAATCTCTTGTCCCCTCCTCTTCCCTTGCGTATTTACTGCCGCATTCCTACTCACTGCCTCATGCTGCCCCGGCGCCTGCTACTTTTCCCCCTCCTCGGCATTTGGGTGCTCATATGTGCGCTGCAGGTGACTCCTTTTAGCTTCTGGTACCTCACCAAGTGATTCTCGTCCACCGGGTGGCCGCGGACACACGGATGTGCCAGTATACTTGCAGAAGAATTCCGATGTGCGTCTCACACCATGCTCCGGTAGGCCACGCCCCCCAGTACAGGCATTTTCAGACATGGTGCTACCAAATGATCTTTATTTTTTTATTTGTGAACAGGGAAAAAAGGGATTGATCTAATTATAAGTTTTTGCCTATAGTTTCCACAAAACTATGTACAGTATCAATCTGCTCGGCTCATCGCGCTCTAGAACATGCTGCCTGCAGGGTTGCACTGTATATCATAATGACAGGTTCTCTTTAAAGGCGAAGGACACCTTTGGCATGGGGAAAATGTTTTTTTTTACTTATGTTAGTGGTGTCTTGCACTAAGTTTTAGCATGATGTTTTCATTCCGCGTTCATTTTCAGACCCTCTGATATTCAGTTTGCAGCCTTCTCCTAGTTTAATACTTTCTTTCATGTGGTTGTGCCCCTCCCAGTAATACATGCTGGATGTAAGGTCCGTGTTTCCAGAATGCTGCTCCCTTCATTAGCTTTTATGCATGAGCACAGATTAATTCCTGGAGGGATCTCCTTTCACTTGATGCTGAAGCGTGTGATTTTTTTTTTTCCTTCACTTGTATACATCCTATGTGAGTCTCACCTTGTAAGCTGTGTTATGTAAGTTTTACTCCTTATCTACACTCTGTGTGAGCTGCCATTCTTGGACCCCCCCCCCCCCAGGCCCCCCCTCCCCCCCCACACACACACACACACACACACACACTCTGATCTGCCTTGTATGACCTCATCACCAATCTTTCTATCTCTAAGGCTACTTTCACATTAGCGTTTCTATTTTCCGGTATTGAGATCCGTCCAGGGCTTCAATACCGGAAAAAAACTCTTCTGTTTTGTCCCCATTTATTGTCAATGGGGAGAAAACGTAACTGAACAGAACGGAATGATCCAAAATGCATTCCATTTTGTTTGGTTGCGTTCTCATGCTGCAGTTTTCTTTCCACCGTGGGATGTTACTGGCTATGTTACAGATAATACAACCGGATCCGTTCATAACAGATGCAGATGGTTGTATTGTCAGTAACGAAAGAGTTTTTGCTGATCCCTGCTGGATCTAGCAAAAACTCTAGTTTTAAGTAGCCTAAGGGCTAATGCACACGATCGCATACCCTCCGAGACATGCGGTCCGTGAGCCATATGTCCTGGAACGGCATACATCGGGAGCGCACAGCATCATAGGTTACTATGATACTGTGTTCATCGGGCCACCTGCGGGGCTATTGTCCCACACTAATATGATCATATGAGTGCATGACAGTAGTCCCACAGGTGGCACGATGCGCACAGTATCATAGTAACCTATGATGCTATGTGCTCCCGTGGGCACGATATATGCCGTTTCGGGACATATGGCCCACTCACGGACCGTATGTCTCGGAGAGCATGCGGTCGTGTGCATGAGCCTGAACACTGAGAGAACAGAGAGAACTGTCAGAAACAGGAGCACTGCTCTGATTTATGTCTCATTTGGCAGCACTTACAGCTAGGTGAAGGATGTTATCCACACTGTGCAGAAGCAAAATGAGAAAATGTTTAATAAACACTTTTTGAAAGTTGCTTAATTTTGCATTTTTATTTTATTTATTACTGCAAAGGTGCCCACAGCCTTTAAAGAGTTGTTTACTCGACCAGACAGATAGAATTTAAATGTAGAAGTAGTGGTCATGCTCGATTGTAGAGGAACTTGAGTCCCCTGCTTTAGTAATCAAAGTATCTGATTTCCATTTATCACCTATATTTTGAATGACTGATAAATGTATTTTCTGAGAAAGATATTTCTCTATGCTTCACTAACAATTGTTGACTTCTTCAATTCCAATAATTAGCGGGTGTCACTATTAAAGGAGTTCTCATTTCCACAGTCTAACTCCTTAATGGTGTTCTCCTGGATTTTAATATTGATGGCTTTCTTCAGGATAGGCCATCAGCAGCAGATCAGCAGGTGTCCAACACCCCTCATCCCTGCTACTCAGCTCCACCCATTCCCTTTACTGGATATGAACAATGGATGCAATGCATGCTTAGACCGTTTCCAGTGTAAGTGAATGGAGGCTACTGATGGACTGGTCATACGACCCTCCATCAGTGACCATTTTGGGACAGCAGAAGCAGGCAAAAGGACCTGCTAGTAAACATAAGTTGGTCATGTTAAACCATTGCCACATATGGTTTAACAATGCCTATTACTAGCTGCATGTATGTGCTTTTTCCCTGCATATGTGCAGCTGGTAATATGTAGTGGCTGTAGTGGCCATTTTAGCCCTGCCTTAGACAAGGTTTTATTGCAGTGGTGCAAAACCTGCAGCCCAGGGGCCACATGTGGCCCTCAATACCATTCTGTGCTGCCCCTACCATTTGAGAACAGACGTATGTGTGTATATATAATAAAGTTCTGTGTACTTTCAGGAGTTTGCTGGTGAGGGCCTGCGGACATTAGCCCTGGCATACAAAGATCTCACTGAAGATTACTTCAGGTGGTGGCTAAACATCCATCATGAGGCCAGCACTGCTCTGGACAACAGAGAGGAGCGGCTAGCAGCTGTATATGAACAAATAGAAAGTGATATGACGGTATGTTTTAAATTCACTACTCTGATTGTTTATGCATGTTAATGTAAATGAACATGAATAGTTTATATACTAGGTTGATTTAGTTAATGAAAAAAATACACATTTTCCAAAAACAAGAACTATAATCTAAGCACATAGCTGTAGGAGGCAATGAGTCACCATGTTACTGGAGAGCTGGAGAGTGTAGACAAAATAACTGATACACCTAGTACTGTAAATTATTACTGAGGAATAAATGTATGGCATAGGTTTAAAGCTGCTGACTTCTCTAGCTATATATACACAGCCCTCATTTAGGGAGCTTTATCAAAACTGATAAAAGGAAAATGTGGAAACCCATCCAGTATAAAAGCGGTGTCCGCCTTATTGCTTCATTGTGTCTAACCTAAAAAGACTACCTGACTGACTGTAAAGACATAGGGCCAGATTTATCATGACTGACAGCTCACTCCACTTTCACATATGGCTAAAGTCAGTTTTAGCCAAGTCAGATTTATGATCGGCCCTTTAAGACTGTAATAAATGTGGTTTGACGGTAGCAGTTTATCCGTCAGTAAGCAGCTTTATAAAAGTCGCACATCTTTACGAAAAAGTTGCACGTTTTTATGAAAAAGTCGCATGTTCTATTAAAAAGTCTCATAAGATAAGCATGGTCCTCACTGGAGTGAAATTGCAACTTTTTAAATAGTCCCAATAGTAAATCTGTCTAGAGATTAATTTACATAAGAAAACACGCCCACTTTCAGAAAACTGGCGAGCATAGTGCAGAGCAAATTTGTGCGCAGTTTTAGTGTTTGGGACTTTTTGGGGGACTTTTTTCACTCCATTATTCTGACCTGAGCTAATGATAAATCTGGCCCATAATGCTAAAACAGGAAACCACATACATGGACCTGGCTTGGACTGTCCCACAGGGGCCCTAGTCCCCCAGTCCCTGCACAAGTGGCACATGGCACAGTCAGACTGTACTACATATAGATAGACAGCATACAGAATCTCAACCAGCCTGTGTACATATAAAACTGGGTAGACAGTTTAAGGGTCCATTCACACGTCCGCAAAACATGGACACCGGCCATGTGTGTTCTGCATTTTGCGGACCGCACATGGCCGGCACTTTAAATAGAAATGCCTTTTCTTGTCCGTGTCTGCGGACAAGAATATGACATGTTCTATTTGCGGAACGGAAGTGCGAATGCGGACCGCACACACTGTGTGCTCTCCACATCTTTTGCGGCCCCATTGAAAATGAATGGGTCCGGATCCATTCTGCAACGTTGCGGAACGGATCCGGACCCATTTTGCGGACGTGTGAATGGACCCTTACAGACTAGTCAGGTTATTTATAGATGTCAGGCTTTATAGACATTGGGTGGCAGGTTGTGAAGCAGGCCAACCAGTATCCTCCTTCATCAGTGTCACAGCAGTGACCCCATAAGCCGTTCTTTTGCAGCATCTTGCTGCTGCTGACGCTGTGAGGGCAGATACTATTTGCATGTATCTTTACAGTTGGCCCACAGAATAAAATTTACTGGTGGGCCCCTAGGCATTCCAGTCTGACGCTGACTTGGGCAATTTCTCTTTCTTGTCCATTTTATGACCATAAATCGAGTGACTTCAAGTGTTGATAAGTGGACCTGTCTGGAAATTCTAAATCTAAGGCCTTATTCACACAGTCAGTGGTCAGAGATTTTTGTCAGTGATTGTGAGCCAAAACCAGAAGCAGAGCCTCCACAGAGATGAGTTATAATGGAAAGATTTGCACCTGTTCTGTGTTTCTGACTTGCACCTAGTTTTGGCTCACAATAACTGATGGAAACCACTCACTGAATACTGATGTGTGAATAAGGCCTAACTCAGCTACTATCTTTTTGGAGCATTTATAGTCTTCTCAGGCTGCTTTGAAAATGTTCATAATGTGACTGGTACTGTAGATTGATGATTTTTACTATGTTTTTATCATTGTCATGTTTATGTTAGCCTGTCTACCCCCTCTTTCTAAAATTCAGAAGTTAATAAGATATTTGCCACATGAATTCTGTATGGTATGGTTTTATTGTGCAAAGTTATTGGCATGTTAAAGGTGTTTTTCCGAGATTTTGATACTGACGACCTAGATCATTAGTATCTGATCGGTGGGGGTCTGACAACCAGGACCCCCGTCGTTCAGCTGTTTGAGAAGGTACCGTTGTTTCTGTGAGCACTGCGGTCTTCTCGCAGCTTACCAAGCACAGCGCCGTACATTGTATAGCGCCTCTGCTTGGTATTGCAGATCAGCCCTGTTTACTTCAATGGGGATGAGCGCGATACCAAGCACAGACGCTATACAATGTACGATTCTGTGCTTGGTAATCACAGAAAAGACAGCGGTGCTCACAGGAGCGACAGTACCTTCTCAAACAGCTGATCAGCAGAGTTCTGGATGTCGGACCCCCACCAATCAGATACTGAAGACCTGTCTTGAGGATAGATCATCAGTATCAGAATTTCGAAAAAACACTTTAAATGGAAGTGATTGCATGTTCCATTACGCATTATCATTTTAAAAACATGGCTTCTTTCATGTTATCTGCTTTAGCTACTAGGTGCTACTGCAATAGAGGACAAGCTACAAGAAGGAGTGACTGTTACCATCGCTAGTCTCCTCCTGGCAAACATTAAGTTGTGGATTCTAACCGGAGATAAGCAGGGTAATGCTGAAAATTGTATTTACTGCATCATTGCTTCTAACATGCTAATGCTAAGTAATGACTTTCAGCTTCTGCCCAGTTTTTTTGGTATTGGTAATTATGATAGAAAAAAAATGTTGAAAGGAGTCTGTCAGCAGTTTTGACCTTGTTAACCTGTTGACTGCACTAGATGTGGAGCTTTTATCATCACAAGGAGTATGATATTACTAACAGTAAAAACTCCACAAAATATGTTTGTGCTGCTCTTCTCAGTCCAGTCAGCAGAGGTTCCCTTTAAAATGTATGAAGATATATAAGTATTGTCAGTGGTACTGTATATCTTAATATTTGACTTCACAAATCTTATGACTAGTGTTGAGTGAATCAAAGCATCCGAAGCGGAATTCGGTCCGAAGTTTAGGAAAAATTTGATTCAACATGAATCCGAATTTCCTAGCTCTTCGTGATAATGAACCATTTTTTGTAAAATGGCGGTTGCACTTGTTACAAAGTGAAAGTAAGAAGCTCGGGATGCGATATGATCCATAATGCCATGCAGCCAGCCAATGCTCAGATAGCCATCCCCTGTGATGTCACAGCCCTATAAAACCCTCATCCCACACAGTCTCCGCTATTGTCCTGTGAGCTGAGCATAGGGAGAGAAGTGGCAAGCGCTCATGCACTAGGGACAGTGTTGCTGCAATAATCCAGCAGATATGTTTGATCCATCCACCATGTTCAGCCATCTGGTCTCAACCATAATAAATTTAAAAGCAAAATACCACTAGGTTCTTATTAGGGAGGGATCCACATGGGATTATGGTCATCCCTGTTATGGATCCCTCAGTTTGATTGCTTTGAGTTCTCTGGGACCATCACACAGCAGGACAGGGCCTGCTGCATACATGCTTCGGCACCCCTGATTCTTGTTTGGGGGAGCCGGAGCACACCTGGATGACCACAGCATCTGAAGGGTCATGCCGATCTTGGACATTAGTGCCAGGTGTCTGCTCTTTAAAACGGCGGCCATGGTGCCTGCTGCTTGCGCCAGCGGGCACCATTTTTAAATGCCCAGCTGCCAACCTAAGTGTTAACTTCCAAGCCTTCGCACTAAGATTGGGCCACCAAGTGGGAAGAATATGGTTAGGCAGAGTGGCCTGGGTATACCTGATTTATAGCAATTCGTGACTAATTCATTTGGGATGAATCAAATTTCTTGGCGAACTTCAGTGAATTGGCCACACATCTCTACATATGACCATGGTCTCATTATCCTTTTTTTAATGAAAGAACAAAATGCCATGTTTCACCAAAATACCAAGCTGACTATATGTCATTTGGACTGAAACTGCCCAAAAAAATATGTAGAGCGGAGCACCAGCATTAAGAGAATGTTAAGCTTGAATGCCATAGGTAATACATGATGTGGCGGTTATTTCTTAATTTTTTTTATTTAAAATTATTTTAATCATTTTGCTTTAAAAGATTAGCCCTTTTTTCTATCCTTTAATCCACATTTGCTTGCACCTCATTCTGTTTTAATGAGTTTCTAAACTCTCTTGTTTCTCAGAAACGGCTATGAACATTGGATACTCATGCCACATGCTCACTGATGACATGAACGATATATTTATAGTTTCTGGTCGCACAGTAACTGAGGTGCGAGAAGAACTAAGGTACTGGGCTTTTATTACTGTCACAAGAAATGAAAACCAATTAAGAACAATGTCAGAACTCAGCTTTTATTTTTATATCCTAGGAAAGCAAAGGAAGCCACATTCGGACAGAGTAGCAACCTATTCAATGGACATCAGTTCTCTGAGAAAACAAGCAAATCAAAGCTTGAGTCAGTCTATGAGGAAACTGTAACTGGTGAATATGCCTTGGTCATCAATGGGCATAGTTTGGTAAGTGTCTTGTTTAACCCCTTCCTGACATCTGCCTTACATGTAAGGTGCAGCGGGGAGTGAATTGACATGTACGGCACTCTGATTGGGCGGGTGCAGAAACTGTGTCTGCTCGATTAGCAGCAGGGGCCTGGCTGTTACGAACAGCCAAGCCCCTGCTGCCTCCAACGGCATCAGTGAATACTCCTTTAACCCATTAATACATTCTGTGCTTTGGTCAACACTGACCGCTGCATGTATGGGGTTTGTGGAGGGGCACTCCCCCTCCGACCCCATCGGGTCTATGTGCTGTGGTGACAGGGATGCCTTCCATAGTCACCGGAGCCTGCCAGCTACAGAAGCCTATGAGATCCAGCCACCTGTATGTATTACACTGACAGGCAATGCATTACAATACAGAATGTATTGTAATGCATTGTAGAGGGGATCAGACCCTCAAAAGTTGATGTCCCACAGTGGGACAAAAAAAAACAAAAGTATTTAAAAAGTTTAAAAAAAAATTTAGTTTTAACCCCTTAAGGACTCAGCCTTATTTCACCTTAAGGACTTGGCCATTTTTTGCAAATCTGACCAGTGTCCCTTTAAGTGCTCATAACTTTAAAACACTTTGACTTATCCAGGCCATTCTGAGATTGTTTTTTCGTCACATATTGTACTTCATGACACTGGTAAAATGAAGTTAAAAAAATTATTTTTTTTTGCATAAAAAAATACCTAATTTACAAAAAATTTTGAAAAATTTGCAAATTTCAAAGTTTCAGTTTCTCTACTTCTGTAATACATAGTAATACCCCCAAAAATTGTGATGACTTTACATTCCCCATATGTCTACTTCAGGTTGGAATTATTTTGGGAATGATATTTTATTTTTTGGGGATGTTACAAGGTTTAGAACTTTAGAAGCAAATATTGAAATTTTTCAGAAATTCACAAAAACCCAATTTTTAGGGACCACTACAGCTCTGAAGTCACTTTGCGGGGCTTACATAATAGAAACCACCCAAAAATGACCCCATTCTATAAACTACACCCCTCAAGGTATTCAAAACTGATTCTACAAACTTTGTTAACCCTTTAGGTGTTGCACAAGAGTTATTGGCAAATGGGGATGAAATTTGAGAATACAAGACTGTATCTTTATTGCCCTGACTCTGCTGTTTACAGAAACACCCCATATGTGGCCGTAAACTACTGTACGGCCACACAGCAGGGCGTAGAGTGAAAGGTGCGCCGTTTGGTTTTTGGAAGCCAAATTTTGCTGGACTGGTTTTTTGACACCATGTCCCATTTGAAGCCCCCTGATGCACCCCTAGAGTAGAAACTCCCTAAAAGTGACCCCATCTAAGAAACTACACCCCTCAAGGTATTCAAAACTGATTTTAAAAACTTTGTTAACCCTTTAGGTGCTGCACAAGATATAATGGAAAATAGAGATACAATTTCAAAATTTCACTTTTTTGGCAGATTTTCCATTTTAATATATTTTTTCAAGTAACAAAGCAAGGGTTAACAGCCAAACAAAACTCATTATTTATGGCCCTAATTCTGTAGTTTACAGAAACACCCCATATGTGGTCGTAAACTGCTGTACGGGCACACGGCAGGGCGCAGAAGGAAAGGAATGCCATACGGTTTTTGGAAGGCAGATTTTGCTGGACTGTTTTTTTTACACCATGTCCCATTTGAAGCCCCCCTGATGCACCCCTAGAGTAGAAACTCCAAAAAAGTGACCCAATTTTAGAAACTACGGGATAAGGTGGCAGTTTTCTTGGTACTAGTTTAGGGTACATATGATTTTTGGTTGCTCTATATTACACTTTTTGTGCGGCAAGGTAACAAGAAATAGCTTTTTTGGCACCGTTTTTTTTTTTTTGTTATTTACAACATTCATCTGAAAGGTTAGATCATGTGGTAATTTTATAGAGCAGGTTCTCACGGACGCAGCGATACCTAATATGTATACTTTTTTTTTATTTATGTAAGTTTTACACAATGATTTCATTGTTAAAACAAAAAAAGTTTTAGTTTCTCCATAGTCTAAGAGCCATAGTTTTTTCAGTTTTTGGGCGATTATCTTATGTAGGGTCTCATTTTTTGCGGGATGAGATGGCTGTCTTATTGGCACTATTTTGGGGTGCATATGACTTTTTGATCGCTTGCTATTGCACTTTTTGTGACGTAAGATGACAAAAAATTGCTTTTTTTAAACCGTTTTTATTTTTTTACGGTGGTCACCTGAGGGGTTAACTCATGTGATATTTTTATAGAGCCGGTCGATACGGACGCGGAGATACCTAATATGTATACTTTTTTTTATTTATGTAAGTTTTACACAATGATTTAATTTTTGAAACAAAAAAAATGATGTTTTAGTGTTTCCATAGTCTAAGATCCATAGTTTTTTCAGTTTTTGGGCGATAATCTTGGGTAGGGTCTCATTTTTTGCGGAATGAGATGCCGGTTTGATTGGCAATATTTTGGCGTACATGCGACTTTTTTGATCACTTTTATTACCTTTTTTGGGAAGTAAGGTGGGCAAAATTTAAATTTTCTCAGTTTTTATTTTTTTATTTTTATGGCGTTCACCGTGCGGGGAAAGTAACATGACCGTTTTATAGATCAGGTCGTTACGGACGCGGCGATACCAAAATGTGTAGGGAATTTTATTTTTTTCATTTTTAATTAGTGATAAATGTGTTATTTGATTTTCACTTTTTTTTCACTTTTTCTTACTTTTTTTTTGACCCAGACCCACTTGGTTCTTGAAGATCCAGTGGGTCTGGTGTCTGCATAATACAGTACAGAACCTATATATGTTTCTGTACTGTATTTTACTTACACTGAACAGATCTATGCTTTCAGCACAGATCTGTTCAGCACCATGGACAGCAGGACGCCTGAGCAGGCGTCCTGTTGCCATGGGAACCTTCCCCGTCTGCCACAACTTCGCAGACGGGGAAGGGTAAGGACTGGGGCTTCGGGGGGCTGTCTGGGGGCTCTCTCCCTCTCCCATCGGGGGGCTGCAAAGGCACAGCAGCCCCCCGATGGGAGAGGGAGGGAGCCGCATCTTACTGTTAACTCTTTCCATACAGCGGTCCGTACGGACCGCTGTATGGAAAGGGTTAAACGGCTGACATCCATTCACAGATGTCAGCCGTTTATACCAGGGTGCCAGCAATGTGCTGGCACCCTGGTATACCCACTAGAAGCCAATGATTATTCGGCGGGAGGCGGGCGGGGGACCGCGGCGATCAGAAACAGCAGAAATAGCAACAAACCGCAGGTCTGAATTGACCTGCGGTTTGCGGCGATCGCCGATACGGGGGGGTCATATGACCCCCCCCAGGCGTTGTGACAGGATGCCGGCTGAATGATTTCAGCCGGCATCCTGTGCGGATTAACCCCTGGGGCGCCACAATCTCAATTTAAACTCATGACGTACCGGTACGTCATGGGTCCTTAAGGACTCGGGAAACATGCCGTACCGGTACGTCATGGGTCCCTAAGGGGTTAAGCAAAGAAATGTATAAAAGAGCCCTTTCCCCTCATCAAGCAATATACAATTGAAAATAAATAAATAAGAATACACACAGCTGTAATGACCTTCTATTCACATGATAAACAGCGTAAAAATAAATAAAAACGACCAATTTTTGGTCACTTTGCCTTATAAAAATCATAATAGCAAGCCGTCAAAAAGTACTATGTACCCTAAAACGTTACCAGTGAAAACCAATGAGCCCCCACACAAGAAGATAGGCAGAAAATTAAAAAAAAATATGTCTCTCAGAAAATGGCAACACAAAAACGGCATAAAAAATAAAAATATAAAAGCTTTAATTAAGTATTTTATGAGGTATAACTCACTATCTGTCTTAAAACCAGAGAAATACAAATTTAGAAAATATCAAATATTTCAAATTTCTTTCTTGTACATAAAGGTAAAACATAGACTCAAATTTATCTTTACCAGAAAGTACAATGGGTCAGGAAAAAACTGTCTCAAAATTGCTTGGATAAGTAACTTTCCAAAGTTATTACCACATAAAGTGACACTTCAGATTTGCAAAAATAAGCTCTGTCAGGAAGGAGGAAAAACCCCTGATGGGGTTAAAGTCAGCTGTGACATGTTTTGTGCATTTTTCTCCCCTGACAAATAATAAAAGTTCAGCAAAAATCAGATTTTGCTAGGATACTCTGCATGAAGGAATATTTTACCTATGGTTTTGGAACACTGTACAGTACGTGCAAGGCTTTAATTTAATACCTAAACAATTAGGATTATATAATCTATCTGCCAATCTAACACTCTATACTGTATCTGCCAGCAGACATATTTTGTCACATGCATTTGCCTCTAATGACAGGTAATTTCCTGTGCTGATATCAGAGCTATGGAGTCAGTCAGGGTACTTTCACACTAGCGTTCTTTTTTTCCGGCATTGAGTTCCGTCCTAGGGGCTCAATACCGGAAAAGAACTGATCATTTTTATCCTAATGCATTCTGAAAGGAGAGCAATCCGTTCAGGATGTCTTCACTTCAGTATTTTTGCCTTTTCAGGACGGAGATAATACCTCAGCATGCTGCGGTTTTATCTCCGTCCAAAATTCTGGAACACTTGCCGGAATGATCCGTCACTTTTTCCCATTGAAATGCATTAATGCCGTATCCGGCCCCGAGTGTTTTGGCAAAACGGATTCGGCATTGCGGTCTGCAGAAAAAAGTGAAAAAAAATAAAAGCCGGATCCATTTTTCCAGATGACACCGGAGAGACGGATCCAGCACTTCAATGCATTTGTCATACGGATCAGGATCCTGATCCGTCTGACAAATGCCATCAGTTTGCACAAGTGTGAAAGTACCCTAAGCCAAAGTTCTCTCATTCCTGTATTTTTTTACACTCCAACTCCAAATATGTATAATTTTCTCACCATCGTATAAGTAATCAGGTTACTTAGATAGAACGTGATACATATTTATTAAAATATAATTTCAGAAATTCCTGGAATTTTCTAAGCTTCTCTAAGTAACTGTGCAATGCACCATGCATTCATTTGAATAGGACGGACCAGCTTTAATTACACTGCTCTGCCACTGGGATGTTGACAGCGAGCAGGAAAACAGTGAAGAGAATGCAATGCGTCATTTGCAAGTCTAAGGGTACTTTCACACTAGCGTTTTTCTTTTCCAGCATAGAGTTCCGTCACAGGGGCTCTAAACCGGAAAAGAACTGATCAGTTTTATCCCCGAAACATATCATCGATCCAAATTGGGGAGTTTCTGAGGATATAAAGAAGTTGGGGTAGGATCACCATCTTAACCAAAGATATTCTATCAGCTCTAGATAAGGGTAAATGTAACCATATCGTAATTTTGTTATCTCAATTTACTTATTAATGGAGTCGGGTTAAGATAAATAAAGTCATCAATCCTGGGCGATAGCGTCATGCCCAGATATTCAAATGTGTCAACAACTTTTAACCTCCCCAGAATCCCTTGGCTAGCATATTCAAATCTATTTAATAACATAAGGGTAATTTTTGACCAATTAATATCTAGTCCAGAGACTTCACAGACAGTACCTTTAATGGTGCCTTCCTGTTTTGTGTAGCTGTTCTGAGATGACTGCAGGCATGCCCAGTGGTGAACTTACTCCTGTGGTCTTAAGTGAAGGATCTTACTACTGAGCATGTGCAGCAGAGTTTCAGGCATTGTAACTAAGAGCCTTGGAGTACATATATATATATATATATATATATATATATATCTGAAATAAAAAATAAATTTATTTAAAAAAAAGAGCCTTGAAGCAGCATGAAGATACCTGGTATAAAGGACAGAAGAGGTGAGAACTGATTTTCTATCACCACTAGAACACCCGGCTTATCAATGTTTATAGTATAGGGACAGGGGAGAGCACAGGAGAGGTGAGAACTGATTTTCCATCACCACTAGAACACCCGGCTTATCAATGTGTATAGTATAAGGACAGGACAGAACACAGGAAAGGTGAGAACTGATTTTCTATCACCACTAGAACACCCTGCTTATCACCGTTTATAGTATATGGACTGGGGAGAACACTGGAGAGATGAGAATTGATTTTCTATCACCACTAGAACACCCTGCTTATCACTGTTTATAGTATAGGGACATGGGAGAACACAGGAGAGGTGAGAACTGATTTTCCATCACCACTAGAACACCCTGCTTATCACAGTTTATAGCATATGGACTGCGGAGAACACTGGAGAGATGAGAATTGATTTTCTATCACCACTAGAACACCCTGCTTATCACCGTTTATAGTATAGGGACATGGGAGAACACAGGAGAGGTGAGAACTGATTTTCCATCACCACTAGAACACCCTGCTTATCACAGTTTATAGCATATGGACTGCGGAGAACACTGGAGAGATGAGAATTGATTTTCTATCACCACTAGAACACCCTGCTTATCACCGTTTATAGTATAGGGACATGGGAGAACACAGGAGAGGTGAGAACTGATTTTCCATCACCACTAGAACACCATGCTTAGCACCGTTTATAGTATAGGGACTGGGGAGAACACTGGAGAGATGAGAACTGATTTTTCTATCACCAGTAGAACACCCTTCTTTTCACTATTTTTGGTAAATAAGGCCCATAGATTTTATAGAATATAAAATATAGATTAACATTTCTAAACTCCAATGAAAGTTAATAAATAAATAATAAAGTTACCACAATATTGAAAACAGATAATATAAGCCTGAGTTGGTACATTTTCCACCCCAAACCAGCTCCAATTCCATGACTCTGACTCTGCAGCCCTGGTTAATACATGAATATTTCTTCTGAGGGCACTAGAACAACTAAATCGGCCCGTATTCTGTAATATGGCTCTTATTTGATAGTTATGCACATGGTCCACATGAATATGCTAACATGGTTGATGATCATAGCAATTAGTCACATTTCTGCCTCCCTGTTTTCTAATTGTTACAGCAGCACTAGTGTTAATTTCTTTTTGTGTGTTTAGTGATCACAATTTTAGGCCTGGTTCACTCCTAACATAGTTCAAATTCTCACCACAACCACTAAATGAAAACAGCATCAAAATCACATTGTAGTTCATGCAGTTTTGTTGCCTTTTTTCCCCAAAAGAAACTGTACTAGATAACATTCCTAGAACTGCATCTGTGCACCACCCCACACTAAGGCAGATTTCACACTGCGTATAAAACTCCACTGGGCTTTTCATACATTTGAATACCTGAAAATGGTACCGCAATGGATAAATTCAAACATGAGGCAAATGGAGTCCAAAGGTTTCTGTAGTGTTATAATAACAACAATATAGTATGTTATACTACGCTATTCTGTCTGGGGAAAAAAGATGAAAACAAATGGTTAGCAGGTCAGAGTCCAAAGTGGAAATACCCATTGTGGTATTGAATATCGTTTTCAAGTACACGAGAAGATGGGCTTAACACAGTGTGAACGCAGCCTTACACATATTTAGGATATGAATATAGTTACTGTACAGTATACTCACGCCTTGCAGCTGATTGCTTATCCTCACTGTCATATTTCTGAATTCACAAGTACAAACTGACCTTTTAAATAAAAGTCTCAATGCCTTATGTATCATGGCTGGAATTCCTGCACAGCGCTTCCAGTAAGTCTCGCACTCGTCTTCTTGCCAAAAGAAATTTGTTTTCATTAGGGAATGTGTTTCTTGTACTAATATTGGACTGTGAGTAAGTGAAGAGAAAGGTTTATAATCAAGCATTTCACCCCATCATTATGTTTGACGTAATTCTCCAGCTGATGATAAGATGTTTCACGAATAAGTCAATCTTAGCGAGAAAGAAAATGTGTTTTTTCTCTACTATTTCTCAGTGCATATTACTTGTAAAAATTCTATAATAGGACTGTATTTCAGTCATAAAAGCCCTTACAAAAAATAGATTAATATAGCTTTGACTACTTCCCCCCCCCCCCCCCCCCCCCATAATGGCAAATTATCAAAGGTTATATATGAGACAAAAACACACTGTATTCCATGGGATGTGTCTGGGTTTGTAACACATTGTGTACTGAACACAGCAGGTTACTGCATCACGTTGAAGTGATTGGGAGCAGCTCTGCAATTACCAGCTCCATGAACCACAGAGTAGACAGAACGGCGTAGTCCAGCGCCAAAGCTACTTCAGAACAGCTGATTGTCTGGGATTCCGGATGTCAGGCCCCCACCAATGGGGAAACTGGTAGCCTGTCCCGAGATAACAGTACCAGAAAACCACTTTAGTGTAGTAGCTCTCTGTAACAGAGTTTACATTTTTATCATAAGGGTACAGCTACACACATCGGGTCTGCTGTGGATTTTCTATAGTGAAAAATCCACAGCATATCTGGCCAAAATGACAAAAAGTTGTGAAATTTGATGTGGAAACACTATTCATTTGCCACAGACGTCGCCCTCTGCATTGCATATTGACATGCTGTAGATTTAAAATCTGCACCACATATCAAGTCACGTGGGTTCCGATGCAGACACACTCTGCACTGTGTGGATGAGATTTTTTTTTTAAATCTCATCCAGTTTGCAGCTACTTGTAAATGCTGGGGATTTTCTGTACATCCACACTGTTTGTTACATGTGGCCATACCCTAAAGGGAGCACTCCCTTCTGTCCATATCGTGACTGACAGGACATACACAACACTGTACATCACTGTCCTGAGGGGTGGGAGTTGCACTCCCATCATGAGTACATCAGACTGTATCCTTTCATTGCTTCTATTAATAAAAATGTTTTGGCTACTAGGATATGGATCCTTCATAGGAAAAAATATTGAAAGGTTTTTTTTTTTTTTGTTTTTTTTTTAGACTATATATGTTTTTACAAATCTGGAGACTGGAATGAATATCACTATTTATGTTTTTTACCATTCTCAGGATAAGTCATCAATATCCCTGATAAGATATTGATGACCTATCTTGTTTCAATACTGGTTATTGGGTTTTTCAGTAGTACATAATACAATCAATCTTGACTGTAAGCACAGTTTTGAGTACACAGTACCTGAGCCATGTCAGATATTTTGCACAAACTGTGTACATTTGTAACAGATAGTGTATCCATATAAAACATTACAACAGTTTAACAAAATATAACTCGCCAGATTTTGTTTTTATACCAGGTTTCGGTCTTGAAAAATACATTCGGAAATGTGGAGCAATAGACACAATTATTTTAGTGTACTTGTGTGAGTGTAGGTGAGTCTTCAGATCCATCCGTGCTCTTAAAGCCTCTTGCACACAAACGTGTGCGCTCCGTGGCTGTATTGAGGGCCGCATTTGCGGATCCGCAATACACAGGCGCCGTTCCATGGGCATTCCGCATCACAGATAAAAATGTGGAACGGAAGCACTACGGTGCAGGGTTTTGTCCCATACTTCCGTTCCGCAAAAAGATAAAACATGTCCTATCTTTTTGCGGATTGAGGACCCATTAAAGTGAATGGGTCCGCGATCCACTACGGCTGCCCCACGGTTGGTGTTCGTGCATTGCGGCCCGCAATTTGCGGGCCACAGCACGCCCACGGGGCTCACACGTTTGTGTGCAAGAGACCTAAGCCACAGATGTCATGTAAGATATAGAGATTTGAATGACATGATGGAGGGGGTTAATGCTCTTTCATATTGGTATCTAGTTGAGATAGTAGATAGCGCTTCTTCTACTGACGGAGCTATTTGTTCCTTCCAGTGTCTGGTGATTACCAGTTTAGTTATTACTAGTATTTTACAGCATATTATTCTATATTTCTGTGGGATCTCATCCAATTGGAGAAATAGTAAGGCTCCATGTGCAGACTTATGCAGTGGAAATTTCAAAATGGAGGTGAGAATCTGGAAAATGTCATCCAAGTATGTCCTTAAATAGGGACAGGACCATAAAATATGTGTCAAAGTTCCTATCTGGCCACATTGTCTCCAGCACATTGGATATGTTGCAGTGTATATATTTTGTGTAGCCTACCAGGAGTCATGTACCACCTTAGAAAGGTTTGCATTGCTGCTTCATAGTGTGAGCTACATTTACATGCTAAATTAACTGTGTGTAGAGCAGATAACCATTGTTTTGTTTCAAAGGTGCACTCCAACTCTTTTTCCCATTGTAAATATGGTCTAGTTTTACAGAAGGTGTTATGGGAGTCAATTAAGCCATATGCGTATCTCATAATTTTGTTCTTATGTCAGCGGCTAGGCAATATTTGTGGTTGCCCTGAACTGATTCCTTGATATTTATCATTGAGGAAGTGTCTTATTCTCAGGTACTTAAAGAAGTCTGCATTTGGTATAGAGTAGGTTTCTCTCAATTGTTCAAAGGTAAGTATTGTCCCTTCAGAAAGTAATTGGGAGACTTGTGTAATTCCTTTATCAACCCAGCTCAAGAGGTCCAAATCCTGAACATGAATGTTCAAGAATTGTAAGGGTACAGTTCCCATGATGATTGGGATTCTCCTAAGGTTTTCAGGTGGAAATCTCTCAAACATTGTATAGTAGCATGTGTTAGTGGAGAGGCGTTTTTTATCTGGGGTAGTTTATTTTTATACTCAAAAGTAAGAGCCTGGAGAGAGGTGGGCAAAACTAGGCTGTTTTCTATTTGGGTATTTGTAATTGTTCCCTGCTTCCATTTAGATACCATCTCAATTTGTGTCGCTATGTAATATGCTTTAACATTAGGTAATCCTATACCTCCAGACAATTTATGTCTAGTAAGTAGTGAATATGCTATCCTAGGTTTTCAGCCCACCCAGATAAATTGTGAGATGCAGTGTTGGATGTCCGTGAAAAATCTGTCCGGGACCGTACGGAATAGGTATAGTAATTTAGGCAATAGTAACATCTTAAAGGCTGCGATTCTCCCTGTCCATGATATTTTAGATTTAGATAGTCGGGATGCTTCTTCTCTGATAGTTGATAGCATAGGGAGATAGCTTTGTCTATATAATTGGCCAAGTGAAGGGGAGATATTTGTACCAAGATATCCAATTTATCTGTCTGCCAATCTAATGGAAAATAGGTTTTCAGGTATTCTATGGAGGAGGGAGTAAGGGACACTGGCATGGCCTGTGATTTGTTGTATTGAGTTTGTACAGAGATATTTGCGCAAATTGTTGGATCCACTCCCGTGCTTTAGCCAGAGAATTCACGGGATCTGACAGTGTCAATATCACGTCATCAGCATACAAGTAAATGGTTTGATCTTTTTTCCCTATTTGTATACCTTTTACGTCTGCTCTAAGAAGAGCTGCTAATGGTTCCATACACATTATGAATATTAGCAGGGGAGAGGGGGCAACCCTGGCGAGTGCTATTAGTGATAATAAAACTGTCTGACAACATTCCATTTGTTAGCACCTTAGCTGAGGGGGCCGAGTATAAAGCCTTTGTAGTTTTTAATGAAACCCACTTGATCTTCATGGATCAGTTCCGTTAGGATAGGGGCTAGTCTATTGGCTATTATTTTGGCATACATTTTTAAATCAGTGTTAAGGAGTGATATAGGGAGTTTTGGGGTCTGTCTGGGTTTTTACCAGGTTTGGGTAGTGTGACGATCAAGGCTTCCTGATTTTCTCTTGGTAATAAACTCTCAACTATAGGTTTTTTTGACATATTTGCTGCAGGGCAGGAGATAAAAGATGCATGTATGTTTTATAATATTCTCCCGGAAGTGCATCTGGTCCTGGGGATTTGTTGGAAGGGAGGGCTCGTATGGCTACTGTGATCTCCGTTAAGGAGATGTCTGTTTAATTCCTCTAGTTGCACTTTGGTGAGAGATTGGCTTTTTGCAAAAATGCTTGAATGTCAGATGGAGAGGGTTGTGACGTGAGTTAGTTGAGTCAAGGAGGTAAGGTATGTGAGATTTTTAGTCGCATTGCCAACAGTTTGCCTGCCTTATTATTTTGTGAGTAGTATCTCGCTTTAGTATAGAACAAATAATTATTGTACTCTGCTAGTAAGTGACCCCTTAGCTGAATTCGGAGAGTATGGAGCTGTGTTTTATGTGACTGAGTTTGAGAGGTTTTGTTCTGGGATTCAAGTCTTTGTAGATCTTGAAGTAGGGATTGCATTTTTTGGGTCCTTTGTTTCTCCACTACATGGCTGAGTTTTAGAATTGAGCCTCTGATAACCGCTTTATGAGCATTCCAAAGGCAGGACAGGTTATTAACTATGAAAATATGTTTTTATGTCTTGTTGAATAGTTTCTTTATGGACTGGGTGGGAGAAAAGATGTGAATTACATTTCCAGATTGAGGCTGGGAAGAATTTGAATTATTGTTATTGTGACTGGAGCATGGTCTGACCATGATATGGTGCCAATTGAGGTTGCACTAGTCATCAAGAGAGCGTCCCTGTCAACCAGTATGAAGTCAATTCTAGAGTAAGGCCTCATGCACACGACCGTTTTTTTTTTAGGTCCGCAAAAACGGGGTCCGTAGATCCATGTCCGTTTTTCCTTCCGTGGGTCTTCCTTGATTTTTGGAGGATCCACGGACATGAAGGAAAAAGTCGTTTTGGTGTCCGCCTGGCCGTGCGGAGCCAAACGGATCCGTCCTTACTTACAATGCAAGTCAATGGGGACGGATCCGTTTGACGTTGACACAATATGGTGCAATTGCAAACGGATCCGTCCCCCATTGACTTTCAATGTAAAGTCAGGAGTCCCTATTATACCATCGGATCAGAGTTTTCTCCAATCCGATGGTATATTTTAACTTGAAGCGTCCCCATCACCATGGGAACGCCTCTATGTTAGAATATACCATCGGATTTGAGTTACATCGTGAAAACTCATATCCGACAGTATATTCTAACACAGAGGCGTTCCCACGATGATGGGGATGATTCAGGTTAGAATATACTACGAACTGTGTACATGACTGCCCCCTGCTGCCTGGCAGCACCCGATCTCTTACAGGGGGCTGTGATCCGCACAATTAACCCCTCAGGTGCCGCACCTGAAGGGGTTAATTGTGCATATCATAGCCCCCTGTAAGAGATCAGGGGCTGCCAGGCAGCAGGGGGCAGACCCCCCCCCCCCCCTTCCCAGCTTGAATATCATTGGTGGCCAGTGTGCCCCCCTCCCTCCCTCTATTGTATTAATATCATTGGTGGCCAGTGTGCGGCCCCCTCCCTCCCTCTATTGTATTAATATCATTGGTGGCCAGTGTGCGCCCCCCCCCCCCCCCCTCCCTCTATTGTATTAATATCATTGGTGGCACAGTGTGCGGCCTCCCCCGGCCCCCCTCCCTCCCTCTATTGTATAAATATCATTGGTGGCACCAACTTGAATGGGTCCGTGAACCGTTGTCCGTCAAAAAAATAGGACAGGATACACTGATCATGGAGGCGGATGACAAACGGTGCATTTTCCGAGTTTTCAACGGTCCCATTGAAAGTCAATGGGTCCGCAGAAAATCACGGAAAACGGAACAACGGCCACATGTGCACACAACGGTCGTGTGCATTAGGCCTAACTGTTATGAGGTGCTGAAAAAAAATATATATTCTCGTGCAGTGTTCTCCATGAATCGTATAGGCCCTCTGTCCACAAAAGTTTCCCTAGTGGTTATGTAGATGTACCCTGGGAAGGAGTGGTTGTGTCCAGGCTTGGGTTTAGTATGCGATTAAAGTCTCCAAGGACAAAAAGCTTGCCTTGCTTCATTTTGTGTATATGTTTGAGCAGCTTTTTACAGAACCGTACTTGTCATTTGTTTGGGGCATAAATCGCGGTTAAAGTATACACTGCGTTATTAATGGAGCATACTAATATCACGTATCTACCCTGGACATCAATATGTTGCTCTATCAATTGAAAGGCTACTGTGTTTCTAACTGCAATTAGGATCCCTCTGGCTTTATATACAAAGTAGGACTGGAACACTTCTGGAAATCCACAGTGTTTGATGCGGTGTGCATCTTTAAGAATAATATGGGTTTCTAGAGCACAAAAATATTGTGCTTCAGACCACTTCTGCGCCCTTTTATGAGGACTATTAAGTCCATTGACATTTAGTGACGTTATGCGCAATACCATGGTGGTTCAATGAGGGGGTGATGGCTCATCAGGATTTCCAGTGGGACCAGTGCCATTTCAGTGGTCTCTCTTGGTTCCTTGTCCTCCACATATTGCATCTTAGACATCTGGCATAATAACAAGACATGAAAGTAAACCGTGTTAACATGGTAAGAAAAACTACTATGTCGCCTATTTGTCAAGCAGGTTTTAGGTCCGTCTTGCCAAAGTAGCGGGTTGTGAGAACTTATCCTGTAACTCGGATGGTTTGAGTCTCTCTGTTCAGTCTCCATCCCGTAGGGTTGGGGGGAAAGTTCTACCTGAACTGTGTCAGGGTCGCACCGACCAACACCTAAAAGGAAAGAAGAAGATAGAGCAACTGCGCTGCTCCATTAGATTATCTTGATGTTCTATGCCAGTCCAGAGTCGCGTGCTGGGGAGAGGGTCTCCGTCTTGGGTCCGGTGAAATCTTGATTTGCATGCTTTTGAAGAAAGATGGCTCCTTCTGCTGGGGACTGGATCACATGCAGGTGGTTGTTGTGCTTGATAAGTAGACGTGTGGGAAAACCCCATCGGTACAAAATGTGATGCTCTTTTTGCTTAAGTGATCTGTGTAAATTCTCTTCGCAGTTGTAGGGTCATTGCGGACAGATCAGAGTAGAGTGTGACTGCCTGATATGGTGCAGACAATTGGGGATTTTTTTCTGCTTGGAGCAGCTGTTCCTTGATATAAAAATAAAAAAAAAAAGTGTATTCGAGCAAGTACATCTTTTGGCACCGATTCATCAAGGTTTTTTGGGTTCTGCAACTCTATGGATTTTGTTGATAATGAGGTCTGCTGGTTATGACTGTAGCAGGAGGGCTTTGATAATTGACTGTAAGTAAGTCGGAAGGTCCGTTGGTAGTACAGATTCAGGCACCCCTCTCAATTTAACGTTATTCTGGCGTGACCTATCCTCAAGGTCCGCCATCTTTGTTTGTAGTGCTTTCAATTCATACTCTAAACCATAATCTGCGTTGATTAAATCATTATGTGAGGAGACCATTTCTCCCATCTTTGTTTCCACATGTTCTACTCTATTTTCGACTTCCTTGACTGCTTTATTAATCAGTGTAATGATCTCCTTCATTGTTGCGTGTAAGGATTGTCTAAGGGCCTGAAGCATGGTTTTAGGGGAAAGCTTTGTGACTGCCTTCTCTGACACCGGCAGTTTATCAAACATATTAGAGGGGTCAGGTTCAAGGCTAGCAATGTCAGAGGATTCGCTGCCTGAAGCCCCGGCTGATTCTATGATGTTATGCAGCTCTTGTGGCTATGAGTTACTTATTTGTTCGCTCCCCACCCGTTGTGAGTTAAGTCCAAGATGGCCGCTGCCTCGTGCTGTGAACTCACCCTGAGAGCTATATGCCGGGCTCCTCAGGGATTTTCCCCCACTGCGGGTGTCCGGAGGTTCTGATCCGCTGCGGCGCCTAAGTGGGATGTGTAGTTCACCTCCTTCCACTGTTGGAGCTGGTTCCAAAGCCAGAGATGAAGTCTGTGATGCCATATTCATGCACTCTGAATCTTGGTGCTGAGAAAAGTAGAAGTCCGATATCTTCTTCGGACCTGTGATGGTTTTCCTCCGTTTAGGCATCTTAGACGGTAAGGAGGTCTCAAATATATGCGGTATTCTCTGTAGTTTGCGGGTATTCAGTTGCTTTAAAGGTGCTGGTCTGGGAGAGCTGCAAGCTCAGGCGGCCATCTCCTCACGCAGGCCACGCCCCCCATTGATGACCTATCTTAAGGATATGTCATCAGTATCTGGAGCCTGAAAAATCCCTTTAATATGTATGTTTAGCTGAAAACGCAAACATACATGCTTATATACCTACGGGTGCGGTTTTATGCCTATCTGCTGTAGGGACTATTACTTGCTACCACCTGCTTTGTCACAAAAATGTAATGTTCAAATGTAAGAACTGTATTATTTTCTTTACAGGCCCATGCCCTGGAAGCCGATATGGAGAAGGATTTTTTGGAGATTGCATGCATATGCAAGACTGTGATCTGTTGCAGAGTGACTCCCCTTCAGAAAGCTCAAGTGGTTGAATTAGTGAAGAAGTATAAAAAAGCGGTCACTCTGGCCATTGGAGATGGTGCTAATGATATCAGCATGATAAAAAGTAAGCTGAAAGCTGTCCATACTGAATTTGTTATTATTCATGCTTTAGTTTAAAGGCCAAAACTGTACAAACCATGGATGTGCCAACTGCCGGGCCTTTAACTTTTTTCAAAATGGCGGCAATCCTAATATTTACCCAAGTGACTACCACCACGGCTTCTCTCGTCTACGCCAGCACTGAAGCACTTGGTGTATGCACAGATACAGGAGATAATGCTGACTGTATTTGTGCATATGCTGAATGCTTTCAGCACCAGTGCAGAAGAGGATAGAGCCGAGGATGCAGACACATGAGTAAATCTCATTACCACTGCCATCTTGGAAGCATTGTATATATTGGTTATGGGCAGCAGGGGGGCTTCAGCATACATGCTGCCAGAAGAAATGATCAGTTATGGTTTCATATGTTATTACACTTAAGTTTAGTGTGTCATCAGAAAGTGTCCAACCCTTCTATAGAGCACTCCCATTCAAAAAAAAATCTACATGGAAAGACACTGGGAAAATATTGACATTTGAAACAATATTTTCAGTGGTAAATTCTGCAAAGAACAACTGCCAAAAAAGGGGGTTAGTCAACACATCCCAATGTGCAGGTGCACACTCTTATGGCTAGAAACATACAGTAAAAAAAAGACAATGTAGCAGCCCTCTGCACACACAAAGTACAATAATGCCATAATTATAGAAAACATTCTGGTGCTAATGCTACATTTATTTAGCAAATTTAAGATTCTTGGTAATTTTGTACAAAATGATTAGGTTCTCATCTTATAGAGATCACCTTGACGTTTGGCAGGCGGGCCCAAACACCAAATCCTACCTGTTACATAGGGGGCCTTAATGGCCACAATGAAATTCAGGGACAGCAGGTTCCACATGCATGCTGGGTCCACTCTACTTTTTACAATTTTTGGTGCCATAACGGCCTCCATTAAATCCAGGGATGCAGGTACCAACATGCATGCTGAGCCCACTCTATACCTCTCCTGGTGCTAAATGGCTTCCAATAAATACAATGAGGTATTGCACACCTGACTAGCCTGTCTGCCCCATAGGCTGATTTTAATTAGAGTAAGTATAAAGCTGTAGCCTGCTCTCATTGTATTTATTGGAAACCATTTGGCACCAGGAGAGGTACAACCTTACATAGTAGCCCCAGTTACAGGAGAAACCAGCAATAAATAAAAATAAATGTAATTTTAAATGCCCCCCAAAGGTCTTATATGACCTTATGGGGGGGGGGCACAAAGTGTAAAATAAAAACAAAATAAAAAATAATTGAAAAACACCACCACAGCTTCTATCCCCGCTCCTGGCGGCCATAATTCACACATCCTATATATCAAAATGACTGTTATGCAAAGCTGACATAATATACAGTAAATGAACATTTTAGTTGGCCAGGAAGGGGTTACATGGCCTGTTCTTGAACTAGTTAAAATAGATAATCTGTGGCTTTTCCATGCAGAATTCAGCGCAGTAATGTGCAACGTGTTCATTATTCTTTTCTGGAACCTAAGAATTGGTTATAAAACTTAACTTTGAATAAATTATAGCTGTAACTGTATTTCACAGAGATGTCTGAAAGTGTGGTATTTGATTATCACAAATCAATTTTGAATTTTATTTCTTTGCTAATTATTTCCTTCTTTTTTTTGTGATTGCAGGTGCTCACATTGGTGTTGGCATCAGCGGACAGGAGGGCATGCAAGCAGTTTTAGCCAGTGATTACTCTTTTGCTCAGTTTAGGTACCTACAAAGACTGTTGCTGGTTCATGGGCGCTGGTCGTACTTTCGAATGTGCAAATTTCTTTGCTATTTCTTCTACAAAAATTTTGCCTTTACATTAGTGCATTTCTGGTTTGGATTCTTCTGTGGGTTCTCAGCACAGGTGGGTGATAATATTGTGTAATGCAAAATATATGTTCAGATTACAAGCAGAAGTATACTATAATAGTCTATAATGATCAGCTGTATTATGAAAATGTGTGAGTTGTCAATTACCATTTTATAGCATACTGCATACTGTGGTACAGTGATCCTCTTCCTTGTCCAAGCGATTGGCTTACACAGAAACAGAAGCTTGCTGAGTGATTAACTGATACCACAAAACAGTTTCCCCAGCTCCTGGCAATCAGCTGTACTTGCCGGAGAATCCATGTCAGGTCTTGCCACTGCTGGGTAAATGTATCACATGCTGGCTATTCAAATGTATGGTCACATGTAATACATAGATGCACTGGGTCTTTGAGAGAGTGAAAGCGGATTTTACATGTCTGCTCTATTCTGGCTAGTAGAAGAGGGGCCCTAATAGGGCATATTGATAGAGTTTGTCCTTGCAAGCCAACTCAAGCATTCCATTTGTCCCGGAAACCTATTGAATAAGCTATATATTATTAATCAAAATTCCATGTATCAGGAAATTCCATGTTCTGTGCACCTTGCATCAATTGTGACAGTCACAGATCCGGGGTAAACTCCAATAAAACATATTTATAGTAAATACTGTAACAGCTTTGCATGTAAAAGCAGCAGATGCAACAGCATCGCCACACTACTATTTCAGTTATTGGAAAAAAATAATTAAAGCAATTGATTGGTTTTCCATTAATAAATGTTCAACTTAAGAGTAAGTGCCCTTTGAAAAAACTTTTGATATGTCATAGTGAGTGCTAACCCCATTCCACCCCCTCCACCCCCAACTGCTAAAATGAGGAGTAAGAAAATTATTAATATTACATTATCATGTAATATTATTATTATTGAACATTATTTCATTTAGGTCCATAATTTTAGTTGAGGATGAAGATATGTCCGAACATGCCTTCAGCCTTTAATTCTACAGCTATACCATAGCATGTTCAAAAAAGAACCCCCAAAGCATATAAAAATATATAAAGACATTGAAAGGGTTTTCAAAGACAAAGCGGGTCCCTCAAAGCTCCTTAATTACACAGTGCACACCTGTGGGAGAAAGTTTGTAATACACTTAAGCCTCGTGCAGACGTCCGTGGAACACGGTCTGTGAGATACCGGACTGGCATTGCAGGAGCGCACGGCGTAATTGGTTGCTATGAAGCCGTGCGCTTTGTGCCGCTGCTGCTGTACAGTAATACACTTCTCCCCTGTGCTGCTGAGGGAACATGGATTGCGCTGAGAGCAGCGCGATCCTTGTTCCCGATTCATTATCGGCAAAATAGATACCGATAACTTTGAAAATCCTGAATATCCGCCGATAATATCGGTAAAACCAATAATCCCTACTGACCACCACAGAGGAGCATCCTCTAGGAAGGGTGTTCTGTACTATGGTATTTGGTACAGTGGACCCTCATGTTACAATGCCCTCAGGATACAATATTTTCAACATACAATGATCTTCTCTGACCCCTATGTAAGTTGAAACTAGACTCAACATGCAATGCCTCAGACTGAGATCCAACCCATCAAGGGCACTTCTGTAGTGAAATAGCTGTATTAGTTACTACTGTAGTTAGCAGCTATTGCTGACTGTTACATGTAAGGACTTGTTTAATCTGTGTTAGTTATCTGCTTATTTTTCTTAAATCTTTATTTTCTTTTATCTTAGATAACATTTTGGGACGTGGAACCATTTACTCAAGTTACAATGGTTTCAACATACAATGGTTATCCTGGAGCTGATTAATATTGTAACTTGAGGGACCACTGTATTCTGGTGCAGTATTTTGTGCTGCAATGAGCCAAATAAAAAATTGAAGCACAATATACTGCTCCCTCTATCGTATTTCTCACCTTGCCTAATTGAGTTGCCACTGCCTATCATGTTGGCACCACCTTCTGTCAGTCTGGGCCTACCTACAACATAGGGCCACTTTTATTTTATTTTCCAGGGCCACTTTAAATTACCGATCTACCCCTGTTATGTAGTAAATTTTTATGTGACGCAGTATCAAATGCTTTGAAGAAGTCAAGATATAGAAAGTCCATTGTCTCACCCCGGTCAAGTTTACAACTTAGGCCTCTTTCACACTTGCGTTGTCCGGATCTGGCGTGTACTCCACTTGCCGGAATTACAAGCCGGATCCGGAAAAACGCAAGTGTACTGAAAGCATTTGAAGACGGATCCGTCTTCAAAATGCTTTGTGTTACTATGGAAGCCAGGACGCTATTAAAGTCCTGGTTGCCATAGTAGGAGCGGGGAGCGGCATACTTTCCATCCGTGCGGCTCCCGGGGCGCTCCAGAGTGACGTCAGAGCGCCCCATGCGCATGGATGACGTGCCATGCGATCACGTCATCCATGCGCCTGGGACGCCCTGACGTCACTCTGGAGCGCCCCGGGAGCCGCACGGATGGTAAGTATGCTGCTCCCCCGCTCCCCGCTACACTTTACCATGGCTGCCGGGACTTTAGCGTCTTGGCAGCCATGGTAACCACTCTAAAAAAGCTAAACGTCGCATCTGGCAATGCGTCGAAACGACGTTTAGCTTAAGGCCGGATCCGGATCAATGCCTTTCAATGGGCATTCATTCCGGATCCGGCCTTGCGGCAAGTCTTCAGTTTTTTTGGCCGGAGCAAAAAGCGCAGCATGCTGCGGTATTTTCTCCGGCCAAAAAAACGCTCCGTTCCGGAACTGAAGACATCCTGATGCATCCTGAATGGATTTCACTCCATTCAGAATGCATTAGGATAATCCTGATCAGGATTCTTCCGGCATAGAAACCCGACGACGGAACTCTATGCCGGAAGACAATAACGCAGGTGTGAAAGAGCCCTTACCTCTTCATAGAAACTGATTAAATTAGTTTGACATGACGGATCCCTCATGAAGCCATGCTGATATAATGGTATAAGCTGTTAACAGATGTTAAACTTACCGGCCTAGTTTCCGGTCTCTGTTTTGGACCCTTTTCGAAAATTCGCACCACATTTGCTAAGCGCCAATCCTGTGGAACGCTCCCTGTCAATATGGAGTCCTTAAATATCAGAAATAAGGGTCTGTCTATGACTTTACTTATCTTAGGATACAGGGATGTATGCCATCTGAATGTGGTGATTTGTCCATTTTAATCTTTTTAAGACATCGCTGGACTTTTTTAGTCAGACAGGGCTTTTTTAATGGGGAATTTACTTTTCCATTCTGCATTTCATCCGACAGTTTGTTTTCCTTAGTGAATACAGTGGAGAAAAAAATATTTAATAGATTCGCTTTATCCTCATTACTCTTCACAACACCTCCATCATTACTCTTTAAAAGGCCAACTCTTTGAGGTTTAAACTTTTTACCATTTATATAATTGAAGAACATTTTAGAGTTAGTTTTACTCTCTTTGGCAATGAATCTCTCTGTCTCCAGCTTGGCTGCTTTTATGTGTCTTTTACATTTTTTTCCCCTAGTTTTTCAATACTTCCTCACCACCTTCCTATTTTAGTGATTTAAATACTTTATTTTTATCATTCATTGCTCCCTTTTTCATTCGTATTTATCTACATAGTTTTTTTTTTCTTGTTTCCTATGTTTTTATTCCTATACTTTCACAATTAGAGTTTAGGATGCTTTTAAAAATATATTATTAAGGACATTGTGCCAGTTAGTGAGGCTAATGGCCTCTATTACCTGGTTAAATTCAGCTTTTTTGAAGTTCGGTATATTTGTGCCTCCCTAAAGAAAAACTCTTTTGTATGACAATTGGAAGGTTATTATTTTATAGTCATTATTTCCCAGGTGTCCCCCAACCTGCACTTCTGCTGTTCTGTCATGTCTATTGGTTAGTACTGAGTCCAGTATGGCTGTCCCTCTAGTTGGGTCCTGAACCAGTTGGGAAAGGTCTTTGGTTATTGGCAAGAAGCTGTTTCCTTTACGAGGTTTCCCAGTCTATATCTGGGTAGTGGAAGTCCCCTATAATAACAACCTCATTATGATATGCCGCCACATCTATCTCATTTACTAGTAGACTATCTGTGGACTCTGGTATATTAGGTGGTTTATAACAAACTCCCATCAGTATTTTATTATTGTTTTTGCCTCATGTATCTCTACCCACAGCGACTCCACATGTTCATGTCCCTCACTTAGATCTTCACTGAGTGTGGACTTTAGACAGGACTTCACATAAAGGCATACCACCACCCCCTCTCTGGTTTACACAATCCTTTTCTAAACAGACTGTAGCCCTGTGTGTTAACAGTCATAGCTATCATCCAGCCATGTCTCAGTTATTCTTCTTCAGACATTAGTGTATTTTTGACCTCCATCTTTATGGTTTTTGCCTTTTGGTAACTATATAGGTAAGGACAGCAGACTATGCTTTCCTATACAATGGGTCACAGTAATCAAAGTATACTGCCTGGTTAACATTGTAGCCAACGTATGCAAGTTTTTGACTGGTGGCATGCCTCAGAGACTTTCGTCAGAGGTATACATTGTGGAATACTCCTGATGCATACTTTTGTCAGGCTCTGAAGAAATGTTGAAACACTTGTCTGAGCTGTGAGAAGTCATAGATTTTCAGTCTCTCGTAAACAAGAATATTCAGGTTCATTGACAGCAATCAGAGATCTTGTAAATGGTAAAATGACCTCTTCAAGAATCTATCAAATACATCATATGAAAAAAAAAAGTGTTTTCTCAATTTTTCCAAAGTTGCTGTCCTGTTCTCACAACATGTACCCCCGGGGTCTATATGCAGTTCAACAGGCAGATACAGACGTGGACAAAATTGTTGGTACCCTTTGGTCAATGAAAGAAAAAGTCACAATGGTCACAGAAATAACTTTAATCTGACAAAAGTAATAATAAATTAAAATTCTATAAATGTTAACCAATGAAAGTCAGACATTGTTTTTCAACCATGCTTCAACAGAATTATGTAAAAAAATAAACTCATGAAACAGGCATGGACAAAAATGATGGTACCCCTAGAAAACACAGAACATAATGTGACCAAAGGGACATGTTAATTCAAGGTGTGTCCACTAATTAGCATCACAGGTGTCTACAACCTTGTAATCAGCCATTGGGCCTATATATATGGCTCCAGGTAATCACTGTGTTGTTTGGTGATATGGTGTGTACCACACTCGACATGGACCAGAGGAAGCAAAGGAAAGAGCTGTCTCAAGAGATCAGAAAGAAAATTATAGACAAGCATGTTAAAGGTAAAGGCTATAAGACCATCTCCAAGCAACTAGATGTTCCTGTGAGTACAGTTGCACATATTATTCATAAGTTTAAGATCCATGGGACTGTAGCCAACCTCCCTGGACGTGGCCGCAGGAGGAAAATTGATGACAAATCTAAGAGACGGATAATCCGAATGGTAACAAAAGAGCCTAGAAAGACTTCTAAAGAGATTCAAGGTGAACTTCATGCTCAAGGAACATCAGTGTCAGATCGCACCATCCGTCGTTGTTTGAGCCAAAGTGGACTACATGGGAGACGACCAAGGAGGACACCATTGTTGAAAACGAATCATAAAAAAGCAAGACTGGAATATGCCAAACTACATGTTGACAAGCCACAAAGCTTCTGGGAGAATGTCCTGTGGACAGATGAGACAAAAATCGAAGTTTTTGCCAAGGCACATCAGCTGTATGTTCACAGACGAAAAAATGAAGCATATCAAGAAAAGAACACTGTCCCTACTGTGAAACATGGAGGAGGC
Source organism: Bufo gargarizans (assembly GCF_014858855.1). Classification (NCBI taxonomy): domain Eukaryota; kingdom Metazoa; phylum Chordata; class Amphibia; order Anura; family Bufonidae; genus Bufo; species Bufo gargarizans. The sequence goes on from NC_058081.1 coordinate 153,338,342, forward strand.
TCTGTTATGTTCTGGGGCTGCTTTGCTGCGTCTGGCACAGGGTGTCTTGAATCTGTGCAGGGTACAATGAAATCTCAAGACTATCAAGGAATTCTAGAGAGAAATGTACTAGCCAGTGTCAGAAAGCTTGGTCTCAGTCGCAGGTCATGGGTCTTGCAACAGGACAATGACCCAAAACACACCGCTAAAAACACCCAAGAATGGCTAAGAGGAAAAAATTGGACTATTCTAAAGTGGCCTTCTATGAGCCCTGACCTCAATCCTATTGAGCATCTTTGGAAGGAGCTGAAACATGCAGTCTGGAAAAGGCACCCTTCAAACCGGACACAACTGGAGCAGTTTGCTCATGAGGAGTGGGCCAAAATACCTGCTGAGAGGTGCAGATGTCTCATTGACAGTTACAGGAAGCGTTTGATTGCAGTGATTGCCTCAAAAGGTTGCGCAACAAAATATTAAGTTAGGGGTACCATCATTTTTGTCCATGCCTGTTTCATGAGTTTATTTTTTTACATAATTCTGTTGAAGCATGGTTGAAAAACAATGTCTGACTTTCATTGGTTAACATTTATAGAATTTTAATTTATTATTACTTTTGTCAGATTAAAGTTATTTCTGTGACCATTGTGACTTTTTCTTTCATTGACCAAAGGGTACCAACAATTTTGTCCACGTCTGTATCACCATTCTACTAGTTAATAAGATGAGACTTCTTTCTGTAATCTGTGGCTTTATTAACCGGCAGTAGATAAGGTAAACTATAGGAAAATGAACATACAAGAACTGAGTATACAGCACAATGTACACAAAACCAATACAAAAACATAAATAAATCCCTTACCGACGATGCTTTAGTAAGAGACACACAATGTGCAGCTGCTCCTTCCATGAGGTGAGGAGAAAAGAAAGCAGGAGCTTGTCTCTTTCCCAGAAAGCACTGTGAGCAGGAAGTCAGGTGACCTAATGAATATGCATAACTTAAAAAAGGCAGAAGATGCACTTACAGCTAAAGGTCACTAGATGGTGCTGAAGGCACACACATGAGCACTCACATTAACAAACTATGCAAAGAAGACAGTACAGTTGCCCTTACTCAACCTAGAAACTCTTCCAGAGGATCCTGCTTGCTGCCTTGGAGTTCTTTTGACAATGTGTGCCTATGTAGGTTGAATTTGTCTTGTTCTGGGTGTGTGGAACAGCTGGTATTAAGGCTTCTTGCAACCAGCCATAAAATTATAAACAGTTTTTCTTTAAATCTTGTGTGTATAAGGAAATGTTTTGCTCATTTATCTATAAATGCTATAATGATAACCTTTTTATGTCCTTAGCAACAGGTTGATTTTTTGCATTAACAGCATGGACTTCAGCACACTTTCTGTTTTTCGAGAAGAGACGAGTCGTCATTTGTTAGTGATAGCACCTAATAGGTTTAAACTGATCCCTACAAAGTCTGAAATTAATTATCCAATTTGGGAGAGAGCACTTTTTTGCCAAACTGTTTTAGGAGAAATATCTCTGTGGGTGGTTTTTATTGAAATTACATTGGTGTGCATCAAGAGCAGAGTCTGTCAGACACATATAAAGCTGGAACGGCCATCTTGGTCTGTACAAAAATAGAATTCTTGGCAGGCGCAGATGCATTTTATTGATTCAAAAAGACACCAAAATAGGCAAAATCACAAATAGATTCAGTGATACATTGTTAATGGTTGCATCACACTTCAACACTTGAGGTCTAAGAATAGTAGGCTATAAAATTAAATGGACATTATATTAAACCATGTTGTAAGTGTAAAAGAAATTGTACAATGTGATCACATTATCTCCTGTTTAGGTAAGTGTGGCCCTTAGGTCCTTTTGTGAAGAAAAAGAAAATGTATGAAAATATCAGTGATCTTTAATAAAGAAGCAACAATAAATTTAAATATCACACCCTAAAAAATACATATAACCACCACACTGCAAAGTCATCTTGAAAACAAAACAAAACCCTTATAACATTGATCTTATATATGTGGTCATTTTTCTCCATATTTCGTATCCTCAAAGGAGAGGAGACATTTTGTCTCAATGAAAGTTTTCAACTATGGATAAGGGACAATACAATATGTGCAGCGATGTCCAACTGTGGCTTTTCCCGACATTGGTGTTGTAATTTTGCAACAGCTTAATAGCCACAAGTTGGGGACTACTGGGTTAATAGGACTAACTATATTGTCAGCTGTACATACCAGTATGTCTATTGAAAAAAAAACAAAAAACGTTAAGGCCTCTTTCACACGGGCGTCATGTTTTTTGCCCGAATAAGATGCGGGTGCGTTGCGATTTTTCCGCACGAGTGCAAAACATTGTAATGTGTTTTGCATGCACGTGAGAAAAATCGGCATGTTTGACGTCACTCCGGTCATCACATGGTCCATCACATGATCTTTTACCATGGTGATGGATCATGTAGCGGACCATGTGATGACCGAAGTGACGTCACTACAGGTCCTTTTCCTGTACACAGCAAAGAAGAAGACAGAAGAGCTGCGCAAGCAAGTGGATTAAGGTGAGTTAAATTATTTCTTATTTTGTTTTAACCCCTCCAGCACTATTGTATTCTGTATTCAGAATGCTATTATTTTCCCTTATAACCATGTTATAAGGGAAAATAATAATGATCGGGTCTCCATCCTGATCGTCTCCTAGCAACCGTGCATCAAAATCGCATGGCATCCGCACTTGCTTGCGGATGCTTGCGATTTTCACGCAGTCCCATTCACTTCTATAGGGCCGTGAAAAACGCACAATATATAGCAAGCAAGTGCGGATGCGGTGCGATTTTCACACACAGTTGCTAGGTGACAATCTGGATGAGGACCCGATCATTATTATTTTCCCTTATAACATGAATACAGAATGCGTAGTACAATAGGGCTGGAGGGGTTAACATTTTTTTTAACTCACCTTAAGCCACTTGTTCGCGCAGCCGACATCTCTTCTGTCTTCTTTTGTGAGGAATAGGACCTTTGATGACGTCACTACGTTCATCACACGGTCCATCACATGATCCATTACCATGGTAAAAGATCATGTGATGGACCATGTGATGAGCGTAGTGACGTCATCAAAGGTCCGATTCCTCACAACAGAAGAGATGCCGGCTGCGCGAACAAGTGGATTAAGGTGAGTTAAATTATTTTTTATTTTTTTTAACCCCTCAAACCCTATTGTACTATGCATTCTTTATTCAGAATGCTATTATTTTCCCTTATAACCATGTTATAAGGGGAAATAATACAGTCTACACAACCTTGAACCCAAACCTGAACTCCTGTGAAGAAGTTCTGGTCTGGGTACCACATTCAGTTTATTATCACGCGCGTGCAAAATGCATTGCACCCGCGCGATAAAAACTGAACAACGGAATGCAATCGCAGTCAAAACTGAATGCAATTGCGTACCTGCTCGCGCGGGTTTGCCGCAATGCACCAGGACGCATCCAGACACGCTTGTCTGCAAGGGGCCTAAAGCTCTTTATACTTTTTTGTTTGTACAAAGTTGTATTGTAAAGCACATCCTGGCTTATGCTGGCCAAACATATGGCAAAAGGACACATTCTTGACAAATGTTAGCCATTAAAGTCTGTGGCTGCACTTGTGTATATTGGGAGATTATCCTAGCATATACACCACAGACATTGTGTAATCACGTTTTACATACATGCCTATGTCTCTTAGGGAGAAAACAATGCCATTTTGGACCTTTCAACTCTTTGTTGTTTGAAAAGTTTTGGTTGTCTTTAGAAAATCAGTCAAGTGACAGGCTATGTCACATTCATATTTTCAAACTAAGTGGCACAGAGACTTAATAAATAAAAAAATAAAGGTCTGAAAGGGTTTAAAATTAAAAAGAAGCATTAATCAACTCCACTGATGTGGCTCTGCTGCAGCCCCACTGCTCTCCCTGTTCTGACGAAACACAAGAAATACCGGGACAGACCCACTCAGCCAATCACTGGAATAGATGAGTTGGGTCCTTCCTGGCATTTTTGGCATGTGTTGCCGGAACCAGAAGTGTAGAGCAGCAGAGACAGGGGCAACATCACAATTTCAGCACCAAGAGATTGGTAAATGTGAGTAAGGCCAGTCAGTATTTGGTCAGTAATTTCCCGGAGTTATCCTGAGCCAAAACCTGGAGTCCTCACAGGTATAATGTATATTAGAAAGATTTGATCTTGTATTTTTGATCCAAATCTGGTTTTGGCTCACAATCACCGATGCAAATCACTGACCAAACACTGATTGTTTGAATAAGATCTAAGGCTTCTTTATTATTATTATTATATTTTTTTTATTAAAAAGTGTTTACCTAAGAAAAAACTTTCCACATGATCTTTTTCATGGAATTTATACCAAAGACTTGGTGCTAACACATTCCCAGATCTGCCTTATTGTTTGCAGACTGTAGTTGTTACTGTTGCATGCAGTCTAAATCCAGCCCTACTACTGCCAAATCTGACATTTTCTGCTTTAGGTTTTGTGTGTGTGGTAAATCCACAGCCTTTATGTATCAGGAAATAAAATCTGCAATGTAAATTAACCAGCGGTACAGCTTTGTAAATCTGCAGCATGTTAATTTACTTTGAAGATTTCCACCATGGAATTTACCATATGCAATCTGCAGCAAAATCCACAATAAATGCTTCTTCAGAAAATCTGCACTACTGCTCATTTAGACTTGTGTTACATAGTGACCATGTTGTGACTGTATAAAGACAATCCTATTTGAGGCACCATGGCCAACTATGACAATTCAGAAGAGTGTTGTTAATTAGTATCTGTAGGTAGCAAATTATTAGACAATTGCATAAACAATACTTCCATGATTTGTAGCTGTGGTGGGGAACCTTTTTGCTGCTGAGGGCCATTTGGATATTTATAATATCGTTGTGGGACATACAAAATTCTCAACTTAAAAATTTGCTATTTTGGTAAACATATACCGGTAACTGACTAAGGCTACTTTCACACTAGCTTTTTTGCTGGATCCGGCAGGGTTCAGCAAAAACGCTTCCGTTACTTATAATACAACCATCTGGATCCGGTTGTATTATCTTTAACATAGCCAAGGCGGATCCATCATGAACTCCATTGAAAGTCAATGGAGGATGGATCCGTTTTCTATTCTGGCAGAGAAAACTGATCCATCCCCATTGACTTGCATTTGGGTTATGCCGGATCTGTCTTGCTCCGCATCCCAGGACTTAAAGCAAACTACAACATGTTGCGGTTTGCTCTCCGGTATGGGAAGGCAACTAAACGGAACAGAAAGCATTTTTGAGCACTCCGTTCTGTTCAGATCAGTTTTGTCCCCATTGACAATGAATGGGGACAAAACTGAAGCATTATTTTTCCGGTATTGAGCGCCTAAGACGGATCTCAATATCAGAAAACTAAAACGCTAGTGTGAAAGTAGCCTAAGGAGTAAGTTACAGAAAATGATACCTGCATTATATAAATATATATATACATTATATATAGTACAGGTGCCTTTTTGGCCAAATATAGCAGTCTAGTTTTTAAGATAAGAATTTTATATATTTAGTTCTTTATTTGGCATTAATGACAGCCAAGTTCATCCCAGAGAGGGGTTCACCCAGCTTTCACTCTCCGTGCCTCTGTCCCTTCCTTTGTCCCTTTCTCAGCCTCAGATCTGCCCACACCTCCATCAGCTTCAAATCACTCTCCCATCAGACCCCCAAGCCTCAGATCAGACCCGGCCTCCATTAGCCTCAGATCAGCTCCCATCAGACCCCTAAAGTCTCCATCATCCTCAGATCAGACCCTCCCCAGCCTTCATTAGCCTCAGATCAGCCTCCCATCAGACCCTCCATTAGCCTCAAATCAGACCCCCAAAGTCTCCATCATCCTCAGATCAGACCCCCCAGTCTCTGATCAGACCCTCTTCAGCCTCCATTAGTCTCAGCTAAGACCCCCATTAGACCCTCCCCACCGTCCATTAGCCTCAGATCAGCCCCCACCCCAGCATTCAATCAAACCCCCCCAGCCTGCACTTCTTCAGATCGGACCCCCTATCAAACATTTAAAAAATATAAATAAACCTACTTTTCCAGCTCCAGATGACGATGCCACTGAGCAGGTTTACTCGCCATCCCTGGTCTTCTTCCCGCAGCACTGTACTCTTACCTGACGACACACAGCATCAGGTCATAGTGTGTGCCTACATGCACTACGTCCTGACACTGTACATGTCAGAACACAGAAGAAGACCAGGAAAGGTGAGTACCGCCAGCGCAGTGCTGTTCTCACCTTCCTGTCCTTCCCACATGCTAATAATGGAAGCGGGCATTATCATTTGCACTATATGCTATGACAGGGAGCTGGGGGTCACATGAAATGATCCCGCGGGCCGGAGGTTCCCCACCCCTGATTTATAGCATAAAATAACAGAGTCCCCCATGCCTGGTCAGATGACCAGTTTCAGAGTAGAATATTCAGAAGTGAAAGAGGTTATCCTATAAATGCAAAAAATGAAAATCAGACATCATATAGTGCATGACAATTTCTTTCTAGCAAATCTAGAACTAGTCCTGTACCTCACATGGATCCAGATATCTCCCCATTCATTGCTCTTCTAGATTTATATCAAGCTGGCAGCACAAGGGGGGGGGGGGGGGGTCTTTCCTGTTGCAGCTCAGGGGGCGTGCCCATGCTCTCCCTATCACAACTCAGAAGGCAGTTGAAGGATGAAACTGAGCATGTGCAGCCTTCTCAGTGAGCAGGTCATAGAAATGAGAAAAAGAACCAAGGGCAGATGGCGCTATACAGATACATTTTATTGAGTAACTCAGTAGCTATACAAACAATTTTAATTGCATGCAATTACAAAAGATACTGGTTTGAAAACTGTAGAATATTTTTCTTGGAGCAACCCCTTTAACCCATTCAGCAGAAACATTCATGTACCTGGACATTGCTTTATTTGATCATTATAGAAATATCTGCTTATCTGAAATTTCAATGTACCAACATTATTTTTTCACAGACCGTCTATGACCAGTGGTTTATTACACTTTTCAACATTGTATACACATCACTTCCTGTGTTAGCGATGGGACTTTTCGATCAGGTATGCTAATAACTTGTAACCTTACTTATTGAAATGAGATTGAATTTCCAGTCGAAATGAGGAGATACTGTACATTTATGCTGATTTTGTTATCTTTACCCATGACAGCACCACACAGATAGAGGATCTTGTTTATGCTTTTGCTTGTTTTTAGATTTATTAAAGAGGACCTTTCACTATTTCACTAGTTTACAAACTAAAAACTAACTATATCTGTGGGCAGAGCGGCGCCCAGGGGTCCCCCTGCACTTACTAGTATGTCTGGGCGCCGCTCCGTTCGCCCGGTATAGGCTCCGGTGTCTGCAGCTCCGTCTGTTGTACTGGACTTATTTTGTGTATTAGGCGTGTCCCTTGCTGCAGCGCTGGCCAATCGCAGCGCACAGCTCATAGCCAGGCTATTGTTTTCCAATAGACAATAGAAATAAATTACCTAGAGATAACATCTACTATAAATATTGAACCCAGATCAGTACAGGAGATTGTATTTGAGGGGTTGGAGGGCCGTCACCTTAAGGCCTCTTGCACATGACCATTTAGATTTTTAAGTATTATGTGGTCCGCAAAAAATATGTCCGTGTGCATTCAGTTTTTTGTGGAACGGAACAGCTGGCCCCTGATAGAACAGTACTATCCTTGTCCATTATGCGGACAATAATAGGACATGTTCTATCTTCGAACGGAAATACAGAAACGGAAGGCATACGGGGTACCTTCAGTTTTTTGCGGATCCATTGAAATGAATGGTTCCGTCTACAGTCTGTATACGGAACGCAAAAAACGGAACGGAAATGGGGAAAAAAAAAAACCGCTTGTGTGCAAGAGGCCTAAGGCTGTGTTACACTGGTCGATATTTTGGCCGATAATCGCTGCTGCCGATTTCCCGAAGAAAGAGCAAATGCACATTGGGAATTATATCTTTATGCTCTGAGTGTATTTGGAAAGGTTGTGTCTGAAATGGCCTATATCCGGGAGAATAAGATTCTTTTGATAAAATATCTAGATTATTTTATAATAGTAGTAAGTTTGGAAGTAGTGTGCAAGGAGGCAGCATCCAGAGTATCCTTTATTCCAGGGGTGCACAACTTTTTTCTGGTTGGGGGCCACTCTGTCAGCCTGAACCAATTCTAAGGGCTGGAAATAAAACCTAAAGGTATTGCCAACTATAATACTATTATACTAATTATGGCATATTGTACATACAGTATATGTCATAAATGTCTAGTTACACTTCTAATACTCCCATCTAATGGGAGAATACATGAAAGATACATAAGATATATGTGAGCAGCCACAAGGCATAGACATACATGGCTGTTACCAGATGGTTGGGGGCCGCACAGAATGGTATCGAGGGCTGCATGTGGCCACCGGGCCGCAGGGTGTGCGCCCCTGCTCTATTCTAACAAAGGAAGGGGGTGACCCTGGGGGCGTCAGAGTGGGGACGGGAAGGTCCAGGGGGGCCAGTGCTCCCCCAATATACCTAAAATGACACCCCCAATAGAAATAACTCGGCTAAAGCTCCCGAGCACAGATCAGAATAAAGAACAAATGGAGCTCAAAACACCAGGATAGAAATTATTATAAATATTTATTTATATCATAAAAGGACATCAGGGTTACATATAACAAAATGCAATGGGACAGGGACAAGAAAAGAGCAGGGAAAAAATGGCTAACAGCGCCACCCTGGATGGGGGGCTCTGGTCATGAATATAGAAAGGTGTAGTCAGCGGGATGAGTACACGGTAGTACAGATAAATAGTAATGGCATAATAGCACCGCAGATACACAATAAATACAGTGATGGAGGTGAGTCCAAAGATGTAAAGAGAGGGAAATGGATCAAGGTGGAGAAACCCATGCACCAAGGAGCAAGAGCATCCGGTTTATAAGTCAATGCCTAACAGCACAATGGAGATCCATGTGGAACAAAACCGGAATGCACATAATAAGATGGAACTCACCACAATAACAGACCAAGAGGAGACCAGCCAGGATGGCGCTACCCCAACGCGCGTTTCGGCGTACCTTCGTCAGGGGGTAGCGCCATCACTGAGGATCAGACATTTTAAAATCATTGTAAACCAATCACACGCCAGCACTTGCTCGTCCCCAGGTGTGTTGTCTCCAGGCGCGCAATCACTCCGGACCGGCCACATCCGGACACCCCGAGCCCGGCGTCAGATCAAGGACCCGCCCCCCACGTGACGGAGCACATGATCGGGCGGGGATGATATATAGACGCACAGGCTCGGGGCGCCGGAGGCGGCCCCAGATGATGCGTGCACGCATCACACTAGGGGAGGAGCTACAGACACCCGTCTGCTGAGATCGATGCCCAAAGCTGAAGGCACTCTTGCACACAAGAGCGGAGGACGGGGAGGGACCAGAGGGAAGGGGAAAAGAGCAAGAAAATAGAGAAGAGGATGCCAGGCACTATGGGTGGACGACCAGTGTAATACCTACTTAAGTGAGTGTAATAACTCAGATATATGTGGTAACATGCCCAGTATAATGAGTGGCACCCATTGGTATACACATGTGTAAAAGAATATACCATGATTAATAAATACAAGTAACAACTGATGCAGTACATAAAGTGCAAGTGCATCTATGCACTTGCACTTTATGTACTGCATCAGTTGTTACTTGTATTTATTAATCATGGTATATTCTTTTACACATGTGTATACCAATGGGTGCCACTCATTATACTGGGCATGTTACCACATATATCTAAGTTATTACACTCACTTAAGTAGGTATTACACTGGTCGTCCACCCATAGTGCCTGGCATCCTCTTCTCTATTTTCTTGCTCTTTTCCCCTTCCCTCTGGTCCCTCCCCGTCCTTCGCTCTTGTGTGCAAGAGTGCCTTCAGCTTTGGGCATCGATCTCAGCAGACGGGTGTCTGTAGCTCCTCCCCTAGTGTGATGCGTGCACGCATCATCTGGGGCCGCCTCCGGCGCCCCGAGCCTGTGCGTCTATATATCATCCCCGCCCGATCATGTGCTCCGTCACGTGGGGGGCGGGTCCTTGATCTGACGCCGGGCTCGGGTGTCCGGATGTGGCCGATCCGGAGTGATTGCGCGCCTGGAGACAACACACCTGGGGACGAGCAAGTGCTGGCGTGTGATTGGTTTACAATGATTTTAAAATGTCTGATCCTCAGTGATGGCGCTACCCCCTGACGAAGGTACGCCGAAACGCACGTTGGGGTAGCGCCATCCTGGCTGGTCTCCTCTTGGTCTGTTATTGTGGTGAGTTCCATCTTATTATGTGCATTCCGGTTTTGTTCCACATGGATTTCCATTGTGCTGTTAGGCATTGACTTATAAACCGGATGCTCTTGCTCCTTGGTGCATGGGTTTCTCCACCTTGATCCATTTCCCTCTCTTTACATCTTTGGACTCACCTCCATCACTGTATTTATTGTGTATCTGCGGTGCTATTATGCCATTACTATTTATCTGTACTACCGTGTACTCATCCCGCTGACTACACCTTTCTATATTCATGACCAGAGCCCCCCATCCAGGGTGGCGCTGTTAGCCATTTTTTCCCTGCTCTTTTCTTGTCCCTGTCCCATTGCATTTTGTTATATGTAACCCTGATGTCCTTTTATGATATAAATAAATATTTATAATAATTTCTATCCTGGTGTTTTGAGCTCCATTTCTTCTTTATTCTGATCTATTCTAACAAAGCTTGGATGGATTATGTACCACAAAAAGTCAAGACCTACTTCCATGAAATACTTTCCTGGTTATCATTCTGGATTCTTACTTCCAAAGATGTCTGCTTCCAAAGGAAAAAAGTGAAAATTCAATGCCTAGAAATGTCAATTCTAGGTGTTTAATGGCTTCTACATGGCGCTCAGTATCATGCTAAAGACCTGTAGTGGAAGATCTTTTCAGTCTGGGACAAGAATATGGGTCTCCTGGAAAGAAAAGTCAGAGTATCTGAAAATACTCTGGAAAAGGTGAGATAAGGATCACAACTGTAGAACCTGTCCCAGGGAGTCCCCTGGAGAATATCCAGCCAGGTGACTATTACCATGAGGCAAGTCCCACAAGTGCTTCAGGGGCAATGGACTAAAATAATATGATGGTAGTCAAGGCCCAACGTAGCATCCCCAGATTCACAGCCTCCACTTGACTCTCTCAAATTTGAAATGCAGCTGCTAGCTTGGAAACTGTTTTCTAATTATTAAAGAGCAGAAAGAAGATAACTCTATACCAGGATCTGGAGAAAATCTTTAGTGTCTGTCCCTATTATAGTAAAAAGAGGACAACAGCAGGGTGCCTTTTATGGTCATCTACAACCATAGTGTGAATATCTTTGGGAGAATTGCTTCCGATCTCCAACCAATATTCCACAACAAGATAACAGACTGAAGCATGTTTTCAAACATCGATCTCTCCTCTCCTTCAAGCAACCACCAGACTTACCACATCTTATCAACGGACACCGTCCACTTACCCAACACACAACCGGACTACAAAATCACTGGCACTTTCTCATGTGCATCCTCCAATGTGGTGTACATGATACAATGCACAAAGTGCCCCAATGACTGCATCTATATTGGAGAAACCATGCAGAATCTCTGTTCTAGTATGAATTTACATAGGCACACAGTAAAAGAAAAACTGTACACACCTGTGGGGATACACTTCTCTAGACCAGACTACAGTATCATAGACTTAAATGTGGTTTTAAGACGGGCAGGGAGAAAAAGATCTAGACATTTTTCATTGATAACATTCCAGTCATTACTTACACCTGGGTTTATGACTCCTTACATCGACTCCCTTCCTCCCACTCCCAATTAGGGTGCTGGCACACAGTGCAGTTCTAACATGTATTCAGGATGCAGTTTGCAATTTAGCCAATTTATCAGCCTCATTATAGTGGAAATTATTTCATTAATTTCAGCTAGCTACAATAAAAAACTGCATCTTGAATGCATGTAAGAACTGCACTGTGTGCCAGCACCCTTAGAAAAAAAACTCCAAATCTCTTAGATTCCTTAAGGTAGATTTACACTGCCCAATAATCAGGTAGATTATCAGGAACGAACGTTCCTATGAACGCTCATTCCTGTCAATCTGCCCATCTAAATGTGCCGCTGATCGAAATGCTCATAAATCGGGTGATCCTTTCATTCGTGCAGGCACTCCAATTATTGTTTTTGGGCAGCAGATTGTGCTGTCTAAAACAGTCCTCTACTGTCTACAAACTATAATTCTGTATGGGGACGAGCGATCACAATAGCGATCGTTCGTCCTCATATAGTGAAGGAGAGCGCTACATATCTCCTTTCAGACCGCCTAACGCACGGATGCGTCTTGGCGGCGGTCAATTCATTCCTCCTGGACGCATCCGTGCGTCATCTCGCGAGACGCGAGATTTCGGTCTGAGCCGGCCCCCGCATGCGCATTGCGGGCCGGCAAAAGTTAAAGAACATTTTCGTCACCAGCCTGCCAGTCAATGATCGTTGCTGGCAGGCTGGCGATTTTCAAAAACTCAAATCGGAAGCCATCTAACACCTTATATTTATAAATATAAGGTGTTAAATGGCTTCTCTGCTCCTCTGCTGGTCCTTTTGCGTCGGTTGGTCTCAGCAGAGGAGCAGGCATCACAGTGAGTAGCCACCAAACACCATACTTAGCCCCAGATCACCCCCCATCACCCCAATTAACCCCTTGATCACCCCTGTCAATCACCTAGTGAAAGGGAAAAAAGTGATCAGTGTAAACTGTCACTTTTTTTTTCACTGGTATTGACTGATAGGTTTTAGGATAGTTTAGGCCCCTTGGTTAGGTAGTTAGCGTCGGTTAGCGCCCAGCCCACCGCACCGCAGTCACTTATTTGCTGATTAGCGTATCGCTAATCAGCTTTTGTACTTTTATAGTATCTGTAAGTGATCAAAACTGATCACAGTCAGATCTATAATAGTATTAGTGTCACCTTAGCTCGCCCTCCACCCAAAACGCAGTGTTTGCCCGATCAGGCCTGATCGGTCGCCCACACGTGCGTTCACCCACGCCCGCCCCGCCGTGGTGACAAAATTTTATTTTTTTTTTATCACTGCACAATCACTTTCCAAGCGCTGCGGCGATAAAAAAATCAGTTTTGATATTTTTTTTATCAATCGCAGCGGCCTCCGGTACTTCGCTAGCCTCCCATTTGTAAGACATGCTTGCTTTTTTTCTTGGGTAGTCTCAGGGAATACCCCTAAATTTAGCAGTCCAAATGTCAAACACGGGGTATTCTTCTGAAGAGGCCTACAGGCTTCTGACCCAGTCGGATGAGGAATGGGAACCCTCATGTGACAAATCCAGCGGGTCAGAATATGAACCTGTAGAAAGCAGTGGCAGTCTGACCCAAAGTTCGGACGAGGCGGAGGCGGTTGAGGTCCCTGATAGCACCAGGCGTACCCGGCCCCGTGTCGCTAGACCACAGGTTGCGCAGGATCCGCTTCAAGGGCAGCAGAGTGGGGCTGGCGCTGTCGGATTACGTGGTGAGGCATACACCAGCAGCGCAGCCCATCCTGGACCTAGTACCAGCACTGCCGTACAACATGGTGAAGTGGCGAGCACCAGAAGGGCAGTTGAAGCTGGTACGGTGGCACATGCAATAGTTACCCCGTCACAGCCACCGCACAGACAGGCCCGTAGAGCCCCTAGAGTCCCTGAGGTGCTGGCAAACCCTGATTGGCAGTCCCCATCTTCAGCCGCACCTGTAGTTCCCCCTTTCACCGCCCAGTCTGGAGTTCGGGTTGAGACAGCTCAGATCGGTTCGGCACTGGGATTTATGAAGCTGTTCTTGACTGCGGAGCGCTTGGACATAGTCGTGGCAGAAACAAATCGGTATGCCACTCAATTTATAGCCGCCAACCCGGGAAGCTTTTATGCCCAGCCTTTCCGGTGGAAACCAGTCCAAGTTTCCGAAATTTACATTTTTATGGGCCTTCTCCTCAACATGGATCTAACCAAAAAGCATTATTTGCGGTCATATTGGTCCACAAACCCAATTCATCACATTCCCATGTTCTCTGCTGCTATGTCCAGGACACGATTTGAGACCATCCTGTGTTTCCTGCACTTTAGCGACAACACCACCTCCCGTCCCAGAGGCCACCCAGCTTTTGACCAGCTCCACAAAATTCGGCCCCTCATAGACCACTTCAACCAGAAATTTGCAGATTTGTATACCCCTGAGCAAAACATCTGCGTAGACGAGTCCCTTATACATTTTACCGGGCGCCCTGGCTTCAAACAATACATCCCAAGCAAGCGCGTCCGGTATGGGGTCAAATTGTATAAGCTCTGTGAAAGGGCCACAGACTATACCCACAAATTTCGGATCTATGAGGGTAAAGATCAGACCCTGGAGCCGGTCGGTTGCCCTGACTACCTGGGGAGCAGTGGGAAGACAGTCTGGGACTTGGTGTCACCCTTATTTGGCAAGGGGTACCATCTTTATGTGGACAATTTCTACACAAGTGTGCCCCTCTTCAGGCATTTGTTCCTAGAACAGATTGGCTGCTGTGGCACCGCGCGAACTAGTCGCTCGGGCTTCCCCCAACGGCTTGTTACCACCCGTCTTGCAAGGGGGAGAGGGCTGCCTTGTGTAATGAAGAACTGCTCGCGGTGAAATGGAGAGACAAGCGTGACGTTTACATGCTCTCCTCCATTCACGCAGACACGACAATACAAATTGAACGAGCAACCAGTGTCATTGAAAAGCCCCTCTGTGTCCACGACTATAATTTGCTCATGGGAGGGGTGGACTTCAATGACCAGATGTTGGCTCCGTATTTAGTTTCCCGACGCACCAGACGCTGGTATAAGAAGGTGTCTGTATATTTAATTCAATTGGCTGCATTATAATAGTTTTGTTCTCTACAGTAAGGCTGGGAGAACAGGATCCTTCCTCAAATTTCAGGAAGAGATCATCGAGAACCTCCTGTATCCAGGAGGTTCTGTGGCCCCATCCACCAGTGTAGTTAGCCATCTACACGAGCGACATTTCCCCAGTGTCGTTGCCGGTACCTCAACCCAACCGTCACCCCGAAAAAGATGTTGTGTCCGTAGCAGGAGTGGAATAAGGCGTGACACCCGCTATTTCTGTCCTGACTTCCCTGACCACCCTGCCCTATGCTTTCGGGAGTGTTTCCGGAAGTACCACACACAGGTACACTTAGCATGGGGATCACATCTCACAGGACATGCACACAGGGCTATTAGGGCCCATTCACACACAGCTGCTGCAAACCTCTCCTTTCACCTGGGACAAAGTGCATAATATACTTCGCCACATCTTTGGGCGATTTGCGCTTTGCACATTGTCCCATGGGGAAGGAGAGGTTTGTCCTATAAAAGGTAAAAAAATAAAAAATAAATCACCAGTATGCAAAAAAGTTAACGTTATGTTCAAAAAGTTAAAGTTTATATGTTCTGTTCAAAAGTTATTATAAAGTTTAATAAATGTATTGCATTGCGGCCTGGATTTTTCTTTTTTGTTTTGTTTTTTTTACCTTCCAGGTGGACCAACCGATCGACTAGCTGCAGCACTGATGTGCATTCTGACAGAAGCATTGCGCTGCTGTCCGATTACACAAAAGTCGGGGTATGCGGCGCTGCAAGACGAGATTTCTCCTCTGCAGTAAAATCTACGTTTGCCGAGGCATATGAGCTGAAGAGGCGGCGGTGTTCATATGCTTTGGCAAACACTTTGTATATATATAAAAAATAATAATCCTGGCAATGATTTATTCATCCACATTGATTGATGTGAATGGAGAAATCGGGTTTGCCAGGGCATACGAGCTAAGTGGGTATGGATGTTGGGCGGAGCACCTATGTCCTGGCAGACGCCTTTCCCCTCCAATGATTGTGGAGACCCTCAAATGCCAGGGCAGTACAAACACCCCACAAATGACCCCATTTTGGAAAGAAGACACCCCAAGGTATTCGCTGAGGGGCGTATTGAGTCCATGAAAGATTGAAATTTTTGTCTCAAGTTAGCGGAAAGGGAGACTTTGTGAGAAAAACCAAAAACAATCAATTTCCGCTAACTTGTGCCCCAAAAACTTTTTTTCTATGAACTCTGCATGCCCCTCATTGAATACCTTGGGGTGTCTTCTTTCCAAAATGGGGTCACATGTGGGGTATTTATACTGCCCTGGCTTTTTAGGGGCCCTAAAGCGTGAGAAGAAGTCTGGGATCCAAATGTCTAAAAATGCCCTCCTAAAAGGAATTTGGGCACCTTTGCGCATCTAGGCTGCAAAAAAGTGTCACACATGTGGTATCGCCGTACTCAGGAGAAGTTGGGGAATGTGTTTTGGGGTGTCATTTTACATATACCCAATGCGTTTGCTTTATCGGTGCGGATCTGTCTGTGGAGATACAAGACGGATCCGCACCTAACGCAGGTGGGAAAGTAGCCTTACTGGTTTATTCACAGGCACAATATATGGTATAAAGACACTAGTAAGATGTGTTAGCTTATAAGCACGGGAAATGTTACAGCTTGGTGGTTAAGTTGGTTTTGCTTGTAGAGATCCAAGGTTTGAATCTTGGGAGAGGCGTCAACATTTTCTATCAATATCGTATTGAGAATAATGTTTTGGGGTTTTTTTTTTAGTTTTTTTTTTTAGAAAGCTACAAACAAAGTTTTACTGGTTTCTTTATAATCATATATTGTGCCTGTAAATAAATCAGTAATAGATTTTAGCAAAAAATAAATTAAAAAAAAACGCTTTTATCAATATAGTAAGGCCTTTTTTTTATTCTTATATGATGATGTATTGTTTATTATAGTATAGCCTTTTATTATGGTTTTAAATAAGAGAGAGAAAAAAAATATATCTCACTCCTGGGACTTGAACCTGGCATCTACTACATACATGGTAAACCACTATACCACGAAGCTATAGCATTACCACATATACAAGTGAATATTTTTTCTCTGCTTAGAAGCTGTCACATATTAATAGTGTCTTTCTAATCATATATTATGCCTGTAAATAAAGCAGTAATATGTAGATTAGCTTTCTGAGCAGATCTCAGTGTGGTGAAGCTATAGTACATAGTGATATGATATTTACGCACTAGAAAACAGCTCTTAGACAGGTCTCTGCCCTCAGCATGCTGTTGTAGCAGATATAGTTCCCTATTCATTCTATTAACAGGGTGGATATGGTTCGTCCTCTGATATTGCCTTTGGGAATAAAGGTATTGCAAGTATGGTCCCTCCATAAGGAAGTTTCTTCTGTTACTCTCTCTTTGGTTCTGTTGTGGGTGAAGGGAAAAATAATAATTACACTTACCAGTAAATTTATTTTCCAGAATCCATAACAGCCATATTCTCTCCCTTATATTCGTTACTTCGAGTTTTTTGGGGTAATTTTTTTTTTTTATATATTGTGTAGCAGCAAAAAAATATGGATATGTTTATACTACAGAGTATCTCTCATAGTCTGTAGCATATAGCGAGGCTCTGCCTCATATTCTGCAAATATATTCTACATTTGCGGTGCTGTCATGATTCCTTGAAAATCAAATTAACTCTTTTTTTTCCATGACAATACAACTTTGCTTCAATTTCAGGCCTTGTTGTATAGAACAAAGAGAATCTGATTCTGTGCATACTGTAATAATACATTCAGTTTACACTAATATACATTGTGTTATCTGTTTTTAGGATGTGAATGAGCAAAACTGTATGGACTACACTAAATTGTATGAGCCAGGCCAGCTGAACCTACTGTTCAACAAGCGGCGCTTTTTTATTTGTGTGTTACATGGCATTTATACGTCTTTTGCCCTATTCTTCATACCTTTTGGAGCATTTTTTAACACAGCCGGGGAAGATGGAAAACATATATCAGACTACCAGTCCTTTGCTGTTACTGTTGCTACAAGTCTAGTAATAGTTGTCAGTGTCCAGGTAAGCTCTCTTCTTTGTATTGTTTATAGATAAGATTTTTACAGTATTCAGCAAATTGTGTGTTGTTGTCTTTATTCTTATCAAAGCGTGAGCTTTCTTTTTCTGAAGCCTAGAAAGAAACCCACTAAAATATCTTTTTAGGCCAAGTTCACATGTGCGATGGAGGCTGCCTTCAAGGTCTCTGTTGCTGATTCTGCGAAAAAGACCTGACTACAAAGTCCTGCATACAGAACTTTTTTGTCCAGTAAAAAAAACGGGATTCCCAATGGACACTGAACAGACTCCATTGTAGTCAATGGTGTCTGTTCAGCTCCATTTGGGGCAGTTATGTCCCCTATTTGGCACTTCTGTTATTTCCATTGTTCTGCTTCTCTAACAGATCCGAACAATAGAAAAATATAGAGGTGATGTGAACTTGGCTTTATTTTATTTATGTGATAAAATGTGTAGTTTTAGCAAGTGGCGGCCTTTTTCTGATAACAATGCGAGCACCCAGAAAGATGTATGCAAGATTTAGAGACACTAGAATCATGCAATTTTCAGTTTTTGTTTTTTAATTAAATAATAGTTACAGTAAATTACTGGCACTTAAAAATAAAAACATCATTACATATTGGTGCAAACAACGATAAGTGTGAACTCAGCCTGGGTCTCGTTTCACACACCCCATCTGCTGCTGTTTTTCTCTCAACTGCCAACGGGTATAATGTAATTTCTTTTTCTGGCTAAACATTTGGTGAAACGGTTCACAATTTCCTGGCATAAAGCAAGTATTGGAGCCGCTCTTGTTAGTTGCAGGAGTGACCCATATTTGCAGCTGCAACAGAAACTCCCTCCCTTCCCGTAGCTGTCTGTAAGCAGAATACAGACTGATTTCCTGAATTTGTTCATCCAGATCCAGACTAAAGATTTCTATCATGTATGTGAACAGTTATAATAGTGACGATTTAGCATAATGTCCCTTCAGGCATCTTTCGCATATAGCATCTGATATGTGGTGTGGTTGTGTTACAGATTGGTCTGGACACCAGTTATTGGACAGCTATTAACCATTTCTTCATCTGGGGCAGCCTGGCTGTGTACTTCTCCATCTTATTTGCCATGCATGGGGATGGGATTTTTGATATTTTCCCCAGTCATTTCCCTTTTGTAGGTAAGTTAAATGAGTGGATTTTAGCTGTTTGTTAGTAAAATACCAGTTTGATGTACTACCTATGGTGTTTCTTGTGGTATTTCTTCATTAAATATAATCAGTTTTAAAGGTTTGAGCAACTAAAAGTTTTGTGCCTTGAGTGAATAAATCCACTAGCATTCACTTAATGAAGCTGGATTGCGGTCTGTTTTGGTTTTGTACTACAGCTGCGAGGTTTGGACACCTGCACCCATTGATAGCTTTTGCCTTGGTTGCGCTGCTACACCTCAGGAATTTGATGCTTTTATTATGATGTACTATATTTTCTGGACTATAAGACATACTTTTTTTAGAAAGAAAAAAATCTTGCTAAAAAGTGTTTACATCTTATAGTCCACAATCGGGGTGGTCCAGCAGTGCCAGACCCCATCACTGCTTTCGTTGATGATCTAGCATGACCACTCACACAGCACTTTGCCCAATCGGTGAGAGAGGTGTGGCTGAAGGTTCCCCCCAAGCTGTCAGAGGAAAGCTAAGATGAAAGCTCGGTACTACAAGGACCATGATGTCACCAGTGGGCAGGGCCAGACAGGAAGTGCAGGAAAAGAGTAAAGCAGTACCCTATGTCTATTACTAAAGATGTTCGCTCTTTCTAGTACTAAAGAGTTAACCTATGTCTGTGTGTGTGTGTTACAGTGCTGTGTATGCGTGTGGGTGCATGAAACAGGGCTGTGTGTATGTACCATAGCTGTCTTCATGTGCATGTAACATAGTTTGTTCTGTGCGTATTGCAGAACTGTGTTTGTTGTGTGCTTGTAGCAGAGTTGTGTATGTGTGCATGTAGCAACTCTTTGTTTGTTTTGTGCATGTTAGCAGGGTTGTGTTGTGTCAGATGTGTATTCAGCAGTGCTGTGTGTGCAAGTTACTGACATTTGGCCCTTCAACTTCATTAAACCGCCAGGGAAGCTTTAATAAATGTGGGGGGTTCAGCCAGCACAACCCTGTATGCAGGTGCACATTGCTATGGTGAAATACAGATACAAAGACAAAAACACAAATGCAATCGCACTCTGCAACCAGCACTCTGCCCTGCCTCTATGCTGGATGTTGAACGAGGCATTGGTGTACATTTTGGCCAAAGTGTAATAAGCCACTCACCACGTCAAGGTCGCCTCCATGAATGGTCCCTAACACTAGTTCCTACCTGTTATGGGCCATGACAGCCACACAAAGTCCAGGGAGCGCAGGTACAGCATGCACGCCAAGCACACTCTGCTTTTAACCTCGTCCGGTGCCATTACAGCTTTCATCGGATCCAGGGATGCAAGTACCAACATGCATGCTGAGCCCACTATATACTTCTCCTTGATCCAAATGGCTACTGGTAGGTGCTATATAAGCAGACTCAGTTTTATACTGACTTTAAAACCAGCCTCTGGTCAGGTGTGCATGACTGCTTGGAGATCGCCACGCCTCCAATATATACTACAAAGAGAAAAATGTGGGGGTTCAGCCAGCACAACCCTGTATGCAGGTGTACATTGCTATGGCGAAATACAGATACAAACGCAAAAACACAAATGCAATCGCACTCGGCGATCTCTGCAACCAGGGGTGGCGATCCACAAGCAGTCATGCACACCTGACCAGTTAGTCTGCCCTGGAGGCTGGTTTTAAAGTCCGGACGGGGTTAAAAGCAGAGTATGCTTGGCGTGCATGCTGTACCTGCGCTCCCTGGACTTTGTGTGGCTGTCATGGCCCATAACAGGTAGAAACTAGTGTTAGGGACCACTCATGGAGGCAACCTTGACGTGGTGAGTGGCTTATTACGCTTTGGCCAAAATGTACACCAATGCATCATTCAACATCCAGCATAGAGGCTGGTTGCAGAGTGCGATTGCATTTGTGTTTTTAAGCTTTAATAAATGGCAACCAGTTTTGTTGGTTTTTTTTCCGAATTTTTTGTTGTCTGAAACTGGGTGCATCTTATAGTGCGGAAAATATGGTTGTTAGTTTCATCTAAAAATATCTTAATACTATATAACCCAGTGGTGTAAGTATTCCTTACACACGCTTTTATTTAGCCCGACTGGAGCCTGTAGTATCTCTACCTAGAGCTGAAATTTACTTATTATAATAAAAAAATTATGTAGCACCATCATATTCAGCAGTGCTGTGCACAGATTGCCACCTTGTCACAGCTGGTGTCTCAGACACACACTCGCAGGTTATTTGCTTTTCTAAGAAATTGGCCCACACACTCCATAATGATGTGTCCTTGATTTAAACCTGAGACCCGAGTGGAGCATGCTCCTTGGCGCTCTATTTTGTGTCTGTGGGGCTAAGGGAAGCTGGAGAAAACTCCCCTCACTTCTTCATTGCAGTTGTGCAGTGAGGGAGAACAAGTGGCTCAAGACCTAGCCTCTATTCATCCTGGGGGTCCAGTAGTGGTCCTTCCAGCGGTCAGACATTTATCAGCTATGCATAGGATAGGTGATAAATGCCTATTGTGGGAAAGCCCTTAAAAGCACAGCAGACTATTACTGCATAAAATATATACTGTAAGTACATTTTATTACTTCTTTTTTAAAGTTGCGGACACAGAAATGTCAAGGATCATGTAAATCCATCGTTTGTTCTTCATTTTATTTTCAACAGGAAATGCCAGGAATTCCCTAAGTCAAAAAAGTGTTTGGTTAGTAATATTCCTGACCACTGTGATTTGTGTCATGCCTGTGCTGACATTCCGCTTCTTGAAGGTGGATTTACGACCAACACTCAGCGATAAGGTGAGTAATACAATATCTGTACAATTTGTTATCATTTGTTAATTTCATGCCATTTTCTGCTGGTGATAGAAAAAAGAAAATTTATGTAGCAGTGCAATGATAGAAAAATAAAGTAAATACAACCTTTTAGTGGTGGTGCCGCCAATCTGAAGCTCCCCCAGCAGTACGCAAAACTTGTAAGGAGACCGCAGTACTCACTTGTCATGTGTAATCCAAACTTGAAAAAGACCATGACGGTCGAAACGTTGCACTAAGTTGGTGAATCAAGTTTGTATTACAGAAGACAAGTGAGTGTTTGTTTCCACATTGTTGTCACATTCTGACACCAATTTTCCATTAAAATAAAGTAAATACAACCTTTTAGTGGTGGTGCCGCCAATCTGAAGCTCCCCTAGCAGTACGCAAAACTTGTAAGGAGACCGCAGTACTCACTTGTCATGTGTAATCCAAACTTGAAAAAGACCATGACGGTCGAAACGTTGCACTAAGTTGGTGAATCAAGTTTGTATTACAGAAGACAAGTGAGTGTTTGTTTCCACATTGTTGTCACATTCTGACACCAATTTTCTATTTGAAGACAGACAGTCCCCATGATACAATGTACGGTAATACTTCTGTACTAACGCTGTCTTGGTGATAAAGAACTTGAAAGGGTCTCCTGGGAGACCTCAGAGTGTGAAACATAACTTTTCAGGGCAATTGGGGTACTTTTAATTCAGAACAGATTTTTTCACATCAAATCTAATGAATTGGATCTAATTTTGGGGAAATTTGCTAATTTCTTATTTGGAGCCCTTAAGAAGGCCCCTTTGATGCCATGCCAACTCCCCAGCACCCCGTGACTGGTTTCAAGGCGGGGGAACGGTGGACAGAGGGAGGTCTCTCTAACTGCTCAGATGCTAGATTTGCTATAGACCCTGGCATCTGAAGGATTAAACTGCTGGGATCTGAGTTATTTCCAATTTCAGCTGTTGCACAGGACCCTGGTTGTCCGTTTAAACCAAGGCTCCCTCACATTACTTATGTCGGAATGCGGCCACTGACTGCATTACTCACTCACAGAAAATGGGAAGGGGTTAGATAGGAAACCTCTGCAAAACAGCAATTTCCTCTTCATTTCTATTAATTGCAGCAATGGTATGTTGTATTAAAGTGGTTGTACAGGATTGGGAAAAAGTGGCTGCTTTTTACCAGGAAAAGCCACAGTTGTGCATAGGGTGTGTCTGGTATTGCGGTTTCGCTCCTTGAAGTAAATTAGACTCAACTGCAATATCACACAACCTAAGGTGTGCCACTGTTTTTGTCCTAACCTTAGACAGTCTCAAACATGTATCACAGTGACTTATGCTGAATGATTAATGTAGAGTGTAACCTATGTTTATACCACTTAGTAGTTGACTTACTTATACCCTATTTTCAAGGGCGGCAGAAAAAGTGTCTAAAACCATTAAAGGGGTTGTGCAAGAATGGGTGGGGGGTTGTTGGCAACTCCCCCCATTCTGCCAGACCTGCAAAGGGAAGATGACTTACCTGCTTCCTGGTGCTGGCTCCCCTCTCCTCCTACATGCCTGGCTCCTTCTTCTGGACTCCAGTGATGTCAACATGCAGCACTGTCTGGCTCCCCTTGCGTCGTGTGACCATTTGTCATGGTGCAAGGGGAGCTGGACACCGCCATGGCCAATGATTGGCTGCAGCGATATCAAAATGGATGTTGACATTGCTGGAGCCCAGGCTTGCAGGAAAAGGAGCAGGGATCTGATGCCAGAAAGCAGGTAATTCATCTTTCCTTTGCAGGTCTGCATTACCCCTATGAAGTGTAACTGTCATGTTTTTCTTCTTTTAATATGTAGGGACAGTGATGGGGAACATTTATCTAGAACACTTTATTTAGAGAACGTGGGCAGAGCATATATATTCATAGTATATATGTTGATTTCTAGAAATATATAGGAGCCGTCAGGGAGGAAAAAATAATAACCCCAGCCGTCTTCACAGTGAGCGCTGCTGTTTGTTGTGCAAGTTCTCTAAATAAAGTGTTTTAGAAAAATGTTCCCTATCACTGTCCCTACACATTAGAAGAAAAAATAAATGGCAGTTACACTTTAAGGGTCTATTCACACGTCCGCAAAAGGGTCCGCACCCATTCCGCAATTTTACGGAACGGGTGCGGACCTATTCATTCTCTATGGGCCCGGACGTGAAGCGGAGAGCACACTATGTGCTCTCCGCTTCCACATTTGTGAAGCGCGGCCCTGAACTTCCGGGTTTCGGGCCCCGAACTTCCGGTCCACAACTCCGCAAAATATAGAACATGTCCTATTCTCGGACAAGAATAGGCATTTCTATAGGGGGTGCCGGCCGGGTGTGTTGCGGATCCGCAATTTGCAGGTCACACCACGGACATGTGAATGGACCCTAATGTTGTGAAAGGCATGTGTGTCAGTATTCTATGAATCTGCCTCAGTGTCAATAAAAATAATTATATAGAATTAGTAAGCATTGCATTTACCATAGCAAGCTGCTTTATCTGGTCACATAATCTTCTTAGCATGTCTAATGCATAATTTTTTATTTTATTTTTTAAACCTTTAAAGGTTCGATACTTGCAGCAGGCTAAGAATAAGAGAAAACCATTGGCGAACCACATGCGCAGGGTGCATAGAACAAGCTCCAGGAGATCTGGATATGCCTTTGCTCATCAGGAAGGCTACGGTGAACTCATTACTTCTGGTAAAAACATGCGGTTAAATGAGCCTCAATCCTCATCAGGCTTAGCAAGAACAATGCTGAGCAGCACAAGCTGGATAGAAAATCTACGAAAGAAGACAGCTGAGAATTTTAATAGCTTCAGTAGTGACAAGATTTCTAAGTTATAATTAATATGAAACCATACCTGGGGATTTTTGCTTTTTTTGTTTGTTTTTTTTAAATTAACTTTATGTTGTGGCCATATTTTTGCACTGTGTTACTCAACACCAAAGGGAGATGATGTACATCTTCTAAAAATGGATCATCCCGAAACAGCAAAGTCCTGTCCCATCTGTGCATGGAAAGTCGCCTCTTATATTAAAAAAAAAAACACTGTTCAGGAAAAGGACCATTTGAGAAATTCCTACACCTTTCCGAACTCCTTACTGTGATACAGGACAATAACTCCGCACTGTAGACTTGTCATTTTCTGACCTACAACTGTTTGAACAGGTTTCTCATTGAATGTCGAGGGCATTTGCTTTCTGAACTGTTAAAGCATTTTCCTTTGGAATGTTTTAGGATTATAATTGTATAGTTATGATATAGTTTTAGAAGGACCATTTATAGTGTCAAGACCAATATTGCACAGTTTCTCCATCATAGAGCATTCTCCAAGATAGTAACTGCATAGTATATTTTGCTTCCAGAAAAGTTACCATTATACTTAAGAAGAATATTGACTTGCTGCTACTGTTGATCACAAGAATCTTTCCTTCACTGGGAATGTATCACTGCTCAGAACCATCATTAGCTTTCTTGCAAGTTAAATACGTTAGAGTTGTTTATTTTTCAGCAAGTCATTATCCCAGCTAACTGCAGTACTTGTGGCTTTGACTTGTAAAGTGGTTTCCTATTAGAATGCCATATATAACTTTGGTATGGCCAGTGTCTAATGTGTGCTACAAAGCAGATTGCATTTCTGAGTTCTGTTCCAAGTGGGACCTATCACATTTCTTCTAATACAAGATGAATGTTTATTTTCCATTTTAGCCTTTTCAGCTTTATGAATGTGAAAACAGGTGCCATGACTATACATCAGGTTATCAGTCACTTGGAATTAACTAATTCTTTATACAACTATTGTGATCTAAATTCTGCTGGAGGTGAAATAGACCATCAGTCAGCCAATCCTTGTGCTGGGTATCTTTAGTCAGATGCTTTGTTTCCCACATGTCATTCATTATCTGTGTGCCTTCACCAATTAAACCATTTTCTCAGGGGATATTCATATCATATCAGCTATTCTTTTATTTTATTTTTTGGTTCTTTTTCACCGTGAATTAAAGTCTTTCCAATAATTAAGTTTTATGAGATGTTAATAAAACTAGTCATAAAAGTCAGTTTAATAGAGCTTCATTAGTTGGCACATCCATCAGTTTCGAGAATATGCAGCTCGCAGTTTTGGCAAAGACGTAGCTGTACATGGTTATTTCCCTTATAATAAAATACATTGGAATTGCGGGAGGCTCTCGCTCCACGATTGGGATACAATATTTTGGTAGATCTGATATGTCATAAAAATTAATTATGGGAAAGTATATTTAAAAAAATGGACTATGTCTTTCTAATACTTTAGAAAGTTAAATGGTTTTGTCCATGACGAGGCTCTGTTAAGGAATGCTGTTTGCTATAAGGCTCATTATGTCTCCGTTCCAACCCAATTTCCAAATTCAATAATTGTTGAGATCGGCAAAGCAAAAACGTACAGCATCTTTTGTGGTAGCACTGGAATGCCATTTTCTATGTGTCCTAACCACTGAAAATAAATGGAACGTATAAATTAAGAAGCTGGCTGTCAGAGGGCACCCAGACGCAATAAACAACCTTATGCATTTACGTCAAGAAACTTCTAAACTGAGCGAGGAAAATAGGTAACTAGAATTGGAAAAAGCGACCTCACTGTTTTCTGTTCCCTTGTTAACTTTTGTGATTTTTTGTTTTTATGGGGCATTCTTTGTACTGTGCTTCAGTACATGGTTTTTCCAAAACATATCAGTAATGCACAGCAGTCTATATAGTATGTACTTGTGCACACCTCAAAGTCAACAGTGAAGGAGATGCATCATAACGGGTGCAACGGAAAACCAGGGTAGTGACCTATGGTAACCAATCAATTTCCACTTCATTGGAAAATGAATCAGAGATCTGATTAGTTGTTATTGTCAAGTTT
Source organism: Bufo gargarizans (assembly GCF_014858855.1). Lineage (NCBI taxonomy): Eukaryota > Metazoa > Chordata > Amphibia > Anura > Bufonidae > Bufo > Bufo gargarizans. Next base: position 153,365,273 of record NC_058081.1, read on the forward strand.
TGATACTTGTCCCCTAATGCTTTCTCTTTTGTCTGCATTGACGGGATTGATTTTACCTTTAACCCACTGTATGTTTTTCACAATGATGACCAGATACATGTGTAAATTGCTAGAAAGTCCTAGTTTACCAACTATATACACGTTTCTTCTATGATGAGGCAGCATCTTTGTACTGTATTATATTAATCCCAGCACAGTCTGCTAGGGTTGAAGTAAAGGACAAAATTTTCTCCGCCTTTCACTCACTTTTGTATTGTGAGGCTTTATGATATAGCGTCACAAAGCACTACGCCAGAGATGATGGCAGGTGCCAACATACGATGGGTGAAAAGCTTCCAACCTGCCCCTAAGACCAAGCACTACATAAAGATTGAGACAGAGTTTTGGCTTTGCTAATGCCATCTTTTACTTTGACTGAGTTGACCAGCTTCCTTATGTTCCAAAAATGTGCACCTTCCACTTAATCAGCTCTAAATATTGCATTCTAATTAACTGATCAGTTAGGATAGAGGAAACAGTTTGTGCCATGTTCCGACTTATAACCAAGATTGCTAGGTTTTGGAGACCTTGCCAACATGACGTGGCGAACTTTAGGGATGTTCTTAGATGAAGCCATTACATTAGAATATCTGTCATGTACAGCGTAGTACCAGTGCTACGTTATTTTTGCAGGACTAATCGTATAAATGCCATGTGTAAGGTGTCAGAAAAATCAGACAATGGCTCTCTGGCTGCAGACACAATGTTATGGCAAAGTATCTGTTTAGCCTTGAAATTGTAATCTGTTTGTTTGCTTCTTCTTATTGTGTTTTCACATTAGGCTACTTTCACATTAGCGCTTTTTGTGGATCAGTCATGAAAGGATCCGGTTGTATTATGTCTTCTATAGCCATGACTGATCCATCATGAACACCATTGAAAGTCAATGGGGGACAGATCAGTTTTCTATTGTGTCGGAGAAAACGGATCTGTCCTCATTGACTTACATTCTGTGTCAGGACAGATCCGTCTCGCTTCGCCTCCCAGGACTAACAGCAAAACGCTGCAGGCAGTGTTTTGGTGTCCGTCTCAAGTGCGGAATCGTGACTGAACGGAGACAAACTGATGCATTCTGAGCGGATCCTTTTCCATTCAGAATGCATTAGGGCAAAACTGATCCGTTTCGGACCGCTTCTGAGAACCCATGACGGATCTCAGAAACGGAAAGCCAAAACGCTAGTGAGAAAGTAGCCTAACATTCATTAGTTATTTCTGCTGAGCTCTGTAAGGGTCGTTGGACCAAGTTGCACATCTTGGTTTATATGCAGTTTTTGATGCCAAAGAATGGATTGAACAAGGATACAACTCAGCCCTTCCTTTATGTGTCTTCTGATCCATTCCAGGCTTTGGCCTCAAAACTACATTAAAAAAAACCTGAATGTGTAAACCCAGATATTCCATCCAATGATTCACGGATGTCATGTGGATGGAAGCGGCAGCATACTGCTGCACATTTTATTACAAGGTTTCATATGTGACAGAGCAATGTAGTTGCAGAGGAAAGTGATTCCCTTGAACTGTTAAGCCTCTCACACGAACGTGACGGATTGGCTCCGGATGCGTTCAGGGTGCAAGCAAGTTCAGTCAGTTTTATCTGTGATTGCGTTCAGTTGTTTCCACGCAAATCCAATAAAAAACTGAAGGTTTACAAACAACTTCTCTTAGCAACCATCAGTGAAAAACGCATCGCACCCGCACTTGCTTGCAGATGCAATGCATTTTTCACTGAAGAACCATTCACTTCTATGGGGAATATAGAACATGCTGCGTTTTTCACGCAGCGCAGAACTGATGCGTGAAAAAAAACGCTCATGTACACAGGCACATTTAAATGAATGGGTCAGGATTTAGTGCGGGTGCTGTGCGTTCATGTCACAAATTGCACCCGTGCGGAAAAGTCGCTCATGTTAAAGGGGCCTTAAAGGGAACCTGTCAACAGGATTTTGTGTATAGAGCTGAGGGCATGGGTTGCTAGATGGCCGCTAGCACATCCACAGTCCCCATAGCTTTGTGTGCTTTTATTGTGTAAAAAAAAAATGTTTTGATACATATGCAAATTAACCTTAGATCAGTCCAGCGTGAAGGAGCCCTTGCTCCCTGACGTCAGAAAGCTAGAGCGCCATAATCTCGCGATGCGCTCTAGCTTTCTGACGTCTGAGAGCAAGGGCTCCTTCATGCTGGACTCATCTAAGGTTCATTTGCATATGTATCAAATCGATTTTTTTACACAATAAAAGCAAAGAGCTATGGGGAACTGGGTATTGCGGATGTGCTAGCGGCCATCTAGCAACCCATGACACAAAATCCCGGTGATAGGTTCCCTTTAAGGCTACAATTTTTATAATGATGGTCTATGATGTCACACTGCAACATGCAACATACTGCGACACGACAGTAGCAAAAAATCCATCCAAGATGCGACACATGTTGCAGTGTAGTTGTGCCCTATGTGTCTCGCAGGCATAGGCTTAAGGCTTCCACTCCATGCACTGTTGAATTTGTATGCTCCCAGGCAGGATACCAAAGTTATTAACCTCCAAGAACAATATAATTTTATGCTATGTTTGCATCCTCCTGCTTCAGCTATGCACAAGTACCTGGGTCTAATATGCAGTCAGCCTAGAATATGGAAATAAGGAATGGTCCAATGCATAGACGAGTCTTTGATCGTGCTGTGTCAATCTACATTTGTTCAATATTTTCTGATAAAAGTGCTGGAAAACAGGTTTATTATGTTCAATGTTTTTTACTGTCTTGGTTTTGTTTGCTAAAAGCCTTTATTCTGTTTTCATGTTTGGAAATCCAAAATCCTGATATGGCACTATGTATTTACAGAAGGCAAAATGCCATTTATGAAACATAGATGACTATCTATATATATTTAGAAATGATTTAGGCATAGATTGTTTTAGATTCCTATCAAATGTCTAGCTTTTGTTTTGTGCAATATTGAAGTTACAATTGTCTGTGGGCATGATGTCATACCAAAGAGTTTGCGCTCTTTTGTAACATGAGGTTTACATATGTACATAGTGTTCCATAATTTATTTAAGTGCTTTATATACAAAATATTTTCTATAATTATACTGTTTCTAAGTAATTAAATGCATTTTGTGGTTTATTTCTTTTTGTCAGATATGACATATTACTAAACCCTATGTGCTAATGGCAATATTTTCATATGAACATTGCACGGTAATTTTCTTTTTTTCTTTGTGACACATTGCTGCTGAACAGGGACAAGTGTAGACAGTCCTTTAAAGCAGGTCTGTCACCAGGATCAACCCTATTAAAGCAGACATACTGGCTGATAGGGCTCATCATGCTGATTGGTTAAAACAATACCTTTCTTTTGTCTGTATGCTAAACAACTGAAGAAAAATCTGCATTTTTATTCATATGCAAATGCTTACCCTTGATTGACAGGACTAGACATGCTGAAGGCAGCGCTTTGGCGTAGCATCTATCTAATATACTATGTTCTATAGTTTTACCACACAGAGCTGCTCAGAAAGCTAATACAGGTCCTTCTCAAAAAATTAGCATATTGTGATAAAGTTCATTATTTTCTGTAATGTACTGATAAACATTAGACTTTCATATATTTTAGATTCATTACACACCAACTGAAGTAGTTCAAGCCTTTTATTGTTTTAATATTGATGATTTTGGCATACAGCTCATGAAAACCCCAAATTCCTATCTCAAAAAATTAGCATATCATGAAAAGGTTCTCTAAACGAGCTATTAACCTAATCATCTGAATCAACTAATTAACTCTAAACACCTGCAAAATATTCCTGAGGCTTTTAAAAACTCCCAGCCTGGTTCATTACTCAAAACCGCAATCATGGGTAAGACTGCCGACCTGACTGCTGTCCAGAAGGCCATCATTGTCACCCTCAAGCAAGAGGGTAAGACACAGAAAGAAATTTCTGAACGAATAGGCTGTTCCCAGAGTGCTGTATCAAGGCACCTCAGTGGGAAGTCTGTGGGAAGGAAAAAGTGTGGCAGAAAACGCTGCACAACGAGAAGAGGTGACCGGACCCTGAGGAAGATTGTGGAGAAGGACCGATTCCAGACCTTGGGAGAGCTGCGGAAGCAGTGGACTGAGTCTGGAGTAGAAACATCCAGAGCCACCGTGTACAGGCGTGTGCAGGAATTGGGCTACAGGTGCCGCATTCCCCAGGTCAAGCCACTTTTGAACCAGAAACAGCGGCAGAAGCGCCTGACCTGGGCTACAGAGAAGCAGCACTGGACTGTTGCATGTCATTCGGAAATCAAGGTGCCAGAGTCTGGAGGAAGACTGGGGAGAGGGAAATGCCAAAATGCCTGAAGTCCAGTGTCAAGTACCCACAGTCAGTGATGGTCTGGGGTGCCATGTCAGCTGCTGGTGTTGGTCCACTGTGTTTTATCAAGGGCAGGGTCAATGCAGCTAGCTATCAGGAGATTTTGGAGCACTTCATGCTTCCATCTGCTGAAAAGCTTTATGGAGATGAAGATTTCATTTTTCAGCACGACCTGGCACCTGCTCACAGTGCCAAAACCACTGGTAAATGGTTTACTGGCCATGGTATTACTGTGCTCAATTGGCCTGCCAACTCTCCTGACCTGAACCCCATAGAGAATCTGTGGGATATTGGGAAGAGAAAGTTGAGAGACGCAAGACCCAACACTCTGGATGAGCTTAAGGCCGCTATCGAAGCATCCTGGGCCTCCATAACACCTCAGCAGTGCCACAGGCTGATTGCCTCCATGCCACGCCGCATTGAAGCAGTAATTTTCTGCAAAAGGATTCCCGACCAAGTATTGAGTGCATAACTGAACATAATTATTTGAAGGTTGACTTTTTTTGTATTAAAAACACTTTTCTTTTATTGGTCGGATGAAATATGCTAATTTTTTGAGATAGGAAATTTGGGTTTTCATGAGCTGTATGCCAAAATCATCAATATTAAAACAATAAAAGGCTTGAACTACTTCAGTTGGTGTGTAATGAATCTAAAATATATGAAAGTCTAATGTTTATCAGTACATTACAGAAAATAATGAACTTTATCACAATATGCTAATTTTTTGAGAAGGACCTGTATACTGTTTATATTACTGCTTTATCCACAAGCACAACATACTGTATGATTATAAAGGTAAGTTCATGGTTTAACCTATAAGAAAAGGCTATACTACAATAAATAATATATAATAATAATAATAATAATAAAAAAGGCCTTACTATATTGAGAATAGCGGTTTGTTTGTTTTTCTGCTTAGAAGCCTGAAATCTTTTACTGGTTTAGTGCAATAAAAAGAGAAAAAATTGGATGGCACAGGGAATATTCAAATGGCGATATAAAACCTTTACTTCTAATACAACTTGTATATAAAAAACAAATATAAAAAATTGTGTTACTGAATGTCACATACACATCACATGTTAAATCATGATTGCATATTGGTACTAAATAATGATGAGCTATAAAGCATTGGTCAACACAAATGGTAACGTTGATTTTCTTGGCGCTATGGACTCAGTTCAAATGTGTGGCTCAATGTTCCATAACCTTTGCTTATTACGTACATAAGGCAAATATAACCTAAATCACCTAGAAATATGGAGAATACATTGGATAAATAAAGATATACAAATATTAGAAGTGATAAAATGGATGTCGTAAAGAATATCTTTAATTTTGCAATGATATGTAACACACTCCTTATGTGTTCACCAATATGTAAATGCTGGACGCGTTGCTTGCCCTCAAATGGCTGCAAATACTTATTCGATGTTAGTCTGCTGATAAGTTTCTATTTGCGTTGCTTCTCCATTAATATTAGTAAATGTATGCATTGGTGGCTACATTACGTATCCGTTGACCCAGAATTATGCGGGGGATATATAGATGTATCGCGGCAGTCCTTGTGTAGTTATATTATATCAGTATCTTATGTGGCCGCAGCTTACGGGTAGATGTATCCTTGCAGTCCTTAGCAAGTTGCGCTGTATCAGCGTTGTTGGTGGCCGCAGCAGTCTGGTATATCGCTTCGGTCTTTTGGTAGTAGAGCTAAGCCGGCGTCCCATGTGGTTAGAAACTCGCCAATATATCCTGCGCTTAAAAATGCTCTGCTGCTAATGATAATGGAGCACTCCTGTTGATCAGTAGAGCAATTTCATCGGGTCCAGGCGTTGACGCTTATGGGTACATTAACCCCTAATATACAGTCTCTATATCTTGTCAATAAATGCGTTTCGGGGCTTACTGCTCCTTCATCAGTGGTTGACTGCATATTGCACCTTGGTTACCTATATAGATGTTTTATGCCCATATACCAATTTATCTCAATTGAAATCGAATGTCCATGTTACTTCCCCATAATGTCCACATATCTTGGGTGTCTCATGAAAAATGCTTCAATCATATGACAAATATATTGCGAACATTATAACAAATAAATATATAACTCCCCTATATAATTTTGATAATTAAAAGCTTAAAGATGCTGAGTGCGTTTTATTTGTGTCTTTCTTGCGGTAAAGACGCTAAATGCATTTTCTTTGTGTATTTCTTGCAGTAATGATGCCAATAAATCCAATGTCATCAATCCACATATCTAGCACTAAAAAAGTCTCCTGTACTGTTCAGACCTACACACTTTGTTTTTCTATATATGAGCATATATACAAAATTTGTTATGTAGCTGTACATAACTGTGTAACTTTTATCTGCCTACATGCTGCCGTTCGCCCAGAAAACTAACGTTAATATGCAAATGATCCTCTAGGTGCTATTGGGGCGTTGCTGCAGCACCTCTCCTCACCGTTCGGCACGCCCATATTGCTTTGATGGACATCTCTGCTCTGCGCTTTGAAAATAAAATCCTACGCCGTCCCATTTAGTGTTTGGCGCAATGAGTGAAGGACTCTCGCCTGCTGCCAGCTGTCTACACTTCCGGGGAGCTCTGTGACATATTCGATGCAGGCGCAGTGAGGAAGCCGGCAGCAGGCAAGCGTCCTTCACTCACTGCGCCGAATACTAAACGGGAACGCGCAGGTATTTACTTTCAAAGCGCAGAGCAGAGATGTCCATCAAAGCAAAATGGGCGTGCAGAACGGTGAGGAGACGGAGCCTCTAGGTGCTGCAGCAACGCCCCAATCGCAGGCTCATTCTGGGCAAACGGCGGCATGTAGGCAGATAAAAGTTACACAGTTATGTACTGCTGACATTAGCACATCACTGTCAGCCAGCTACATAACGAATTTTGTGATGACAGTTGCTTTCTTCATATTCTATATGGGGGTGAAGTGAGGAGTAGAAAAATGGTGGATGTGGATGGGGGCCGGCCAGGGAGGGGAGATCGAGCTGCAGGTAAAACAGCTGGGCCCCGATTTTCCATCCCCCAACCGACACCCACCCTAAAAAACTACAGGTATAAGAATCCAAACAATTCTATCTCCGCATTCAGGCCAGTAGGTGGATGAATCACCTCTGGGGACGGATCTGGTACTCTGGTGTAGATTCATTGACAATATTATTTTTATTTGGACAAGTACAGAAGAGCGTCTAAAGACCTTTTTACAACAGATTAATGAGAATGAAAAGAACCTGAGGTTCACTACAAATACAAGTAGATCCCACGTTGAATTTTTGGATTTAAATATCACAATCAATAATCAGAAATGGATATGTAATAAAGCCTGTTATGAAAAAGTTATATCCTTTACTCCAGCTGACATCTCCCCAGATGGCTTTCTAACATACTGACAAGTCCGTTCAAGAGACTAAAAAGGAACTGTACATTTAACAAGCAATTTGAAAAGGAATCTACAACATTAAAGCAACAATTTTCAACTAAGCAATATCCGGAGAAGATGATAGAAACATCATTAAAGAAGGTGAGAGATACGAACAGGGATACATTTTTTACAACTGGCAAAGAGATAAATACACAAGATAACCAGTTACGAATTATACTACCTTTCCACTCTCAACACCGGAAGATAGAGAAAATTATAGGAAAACATTGGCACCATCTATTAAAGGATAAAACTGTGGAATCTCTATTGACATCTAAGCCCCTTATTACATATACAAAGGCACCCAATTTAGGTTTGCTAGTAGCACCATCCATAAAAAAGAAAATAACTTTAGGTAAAAATTCCCATTGGTTGTTCTCAAAGGGATTTCAAAGATGTGTAATAACTGTAGAACGACAAATTTTCCGAGAAAGACTTTAGAGGTACATTTTACCGTAGTTCATTCCGTCACACTATTAGGGACAGTTTGTCCTGTAATACGACAGATGTGATCTACCTTTTGGAATGCCCATGTCATAAACAATATATTGGACGTACAAAGAGGACACTGAAAAAACGTGTAGCTGAACATATCAACAACATTGAAAATCATACAGTGTCACAACACTACAAACAATACCATAATAAAGACCCCACTTCACTTATATTTGTGGCCCTTGAAAAAAATATGGAAATCATGGCGAGGAGGTAACCATCTCGCAAGTATGTATGTCTAGAGCAGAATCTAGGAAAATATTAGAATTTGATACATTAGTACCTACTGGCCTGAATGTGGAGATGAAATAGTTTGGATTCTTATCGGTTTTTTAGGGTGGGTGTCGGAGGATGGAAAATCAGGGTCTGGCTGTTTTACCAGCACCTCGATCTCCCCTCCCTGGCCGGCCCCCATATAGAATATGAAGAAAACAACTTAAATAATCAGCAGTATATATGCTCATATATAGAAAAACTAAGTGTGTAGGTGTAAACAGTACAGGAGACTCCCTATACATATACGTTTTAAATTTATTTATTTCTATTTTTATAGGTAGACCCTTTTAGTGCTAGATATGTGGATTGATGACATTGGATTTATGGGCATCGTTACTGCAAGAAAGACGCAAAGAAAACACATTTAGATTCTTTACAGCAAGAAAGACTCAAATAAAACGCACTCAGCACCTTTAAGCTTTTAATTATCAAAATTATATAGGGGAGTTATATATTTATTTGTTATATATTCGCAATATATTTGTAATATGATTGAAGCATTTATCATGAGACACCCAAGATATGTGGACATTATGGGGAAGTAACATGGACATTTGATTCCAATTGAGATAAATTGGGATATGGGCATAAAACATCTGATCCGGTCCATATGATATTCTCCTTACCTACACCTCTAAGTGATACCCCCCTATATAGGGAACCAAGGTGCAATATGCAGTCAACCACTGATGAAGGAGCAGTAAGCCTCAAAACGCCTTTGGTGACAAGATATAGACTGTATATTGGGGTTAATGTACCCATAAGCATCAACGCCTGGACCCGATGAAATTGCTCTATTGAGCAACAGGAGTGCTCCATTATCATTAGCAGCAGAGCATTTTCAAACGCATGATATATAGGCGAGCTTCCACGTGGGACGCCGGCTTGGCAAACTACCGAAAGACCTTTGCGATATACCCGCCTGCTGCAGCCACCAACAACGCGGATACAGTGCAACTTTCTAAGCACTGCTGAGATACATCTACCCGTAAGCTGCAGTCACATAAGATACTGACATAGTATAACTACACAAGGACTGCCGCGATACATCTATATAGCCCCCGCATAATAGTTTCCCCATATGAAATTAAGCATGTCACTTTGCAGCTGCTTGATGTATGTTTTGGGTATTTTCAGAGGTATGCACCGAAATATATATAGGATTTTGGGAAGGATTAACATCTTAACCTCGTTTATTTTTGCAATCCATGAAAGCAATGCTTTACTGTACTTGGAGTAGTCAGTTTGCAATTTCAGACCTCGATTTTTTTAAGATTTAGTGAAAGCAGGGTAGACAACGAATTAGTGAGCTCCACACCTAAATACCGTATTGATTCTGTGGCCCAAGTGAAGGGATACTTTTCGTGCAATACCTGATACAAACTTTCTGGTACATTAATTGGTAGTACATTCGTTTTGCTGACATTTAACTTATAATAGGATATTGCGGAATGCTGATTTAGTATTTCAGTTACAGCCTGGAGTGATGCTAAGGGGCTAGAGAGAGTCAAAATGACGTCATCAGCGTATAAGCCAATGCAATGGGAGCATTTCCCTACTGTTATTCCAGATATTTGCGTGCAGTTCCTTATTTTTTCCGCCAATGGCTCTATCACCAATGTGAATATCAGGGGTGATAATGAGCCCCCCTGCCTAGTCCCATTAGTAATTGAAAAAGGAGCTGACAGAAAGCCTGAGGCTAGAACACTAGCCCTGGGCGCTGAGTACAATCCAAGGATAGCTTGCAAGATATGCCCTTTGAACCCAAATTTCCAAAGAGTCTGATCCAGAAACCCCCAGTGCACTCTATCGAACGCTTTTTCAGCGTCTAGGGAGACAAAGATCGTGGGGGCTTTGGACCACTCTGCAACCTGAATCAAGTTTAACATTTTCCTAGTGCCATCCCTACATTGTCTACCTGGCACAAAACCCACTTGGTCAGGATTTATAAGAGCAGGTAGCACCTTGTTGAGGCGGGCGGCCAATATCTTAGCAAATAGCTTGAGGTCAGCGTTCAGCAGGGAAATTGGCCTGAAATTCTCAGGGGCATCAGGGTTCTTCCCTGGTTTGGGTAGAGTGACTACAGTAGCCTGCAACATTTCCGAGGGAATGTCCCCAGAAGTCATAATTGTATTATACAGCTTAATTAGGCGAGGTACAAGTGCAGAGTGGAATGTTTTATAATATTCTGCTGGAAATCCGTCAGGTCCCGGGGCCTTATTAGATGGGGTGTTTTTAATTGTAGTGGAGATCTCCTCTGAAGTAACTGGCCTATTCAGAATACACAAGTCATTCGCAGAAACCTTGGGAAGTCATTCGCAGAAACCTTGGGACGCTTAAGGGATTCTAGATATCCCGAGATTTCTTCTTCGGAGGGCTGAGCCATATGGCCAACTGATGGTAAATTGTATAGGGAGGAATAATATGCCGCAAAGGCGTCGGCTATTTCCTGAGGGTGTGTATACACTTTACTGTTGTATTTTAAACTAGTTATCCTAGCTGCAGCAGCAGCTCTACATCTGCGCGCCAATAATGCACCTGCTCTGTCCCCTGTGTGGTAGAAATTTGCATTCGTTTCAGACCTAGTTCTTGACGGTACAAAAGGATAGTTCCAAGCTCAGCTCTGCATTCCTGAAGGAAGGCCAATGTGGAGGAGTTGTTATTTAACTTGTGGTTTTTCTCTGCAGCCTGTAGCCGAGTTAGAGCATCTTGAATAGTCTTATTTCTGCTCTTGTTCATTCTCGCCGCCATTTGTAACAGAATCCCTCTCATATAGGCTTTATGGGAAAGCCAAAGAGTGTGTACACTAGTGTCAAGGAGATCGTTAAATGCCAGAAATTCTTGTAAATAATCTGTGATCTGCTTAACTCTTTCAGGACATTTCAATAGATAAGTATTCAATCTCCATTGTGGGCGCGGGAGATTGGGGAGGCCATCTTCAATTACAATGCTAACTGGGGCATGAACCGACCAAGTCGCTCTCCCAATGTCAGACCTTGCGACCCTGTGCAGAAGGCTTTTGGAAACTAGAATATAGTCAATGCGAGACTGGGATAAGTGTGCAGTTGATATGAACGTGTAATCTCGCTCCTCACTGTGCTGATAACGCTAGCTATCATGAAAGGCAGACTCATATAAAGTCGCCTGTAAGTCTACTTGACGATTCACCTGCTTGGACTTACAGTCTAATGCTGAGTTAATCGGTATATTAAAGTCTCCTCCTATTACTACTTCCCCCACCGCCATTTTCTCCACTTTGTTAAACATCCTCCTACAGAAGGCCACCTGTCTGACATTGGGGGCGTAGACAGACACCAAGGTATATGGTTTACCATCTAGACTACACAATAAGATAACATATCTCCCAGCTGAGTCAGTTATACATTTCTGTAGGGAAAAGGCAATCGTAGACTTTACACCAATGAAGACCCTGCTTTCCTCTTTTTACTCGTGTGGGAATGGTGCACCACAGGGAAGCTTCTGTGTTTACATCTGAACGCATCTTTTTCCAGCAGATGTGATTCCTGAACAAAAAGCACATCACAATTAGCTTTGAGGGCTTCCGACCAGAGCTGCGTGCGTCTGTATGGAGACTTTAGCCCGCACACATTTAAAGACAATATTTTTAACCCCATTATATGTAGGAGCTCCCTGTAATGCACCACACCTCCCTGTCTAATCCCACCAATATCAGGATCCAGGTAGCACGTTACATACATTAGGAGTATAGGAACCAACCGAAAAAATAAATTAAAACACATATATAAGGAAAAGTAAAGTGAAAACAGTATGGTCATCAAGGCGTGTCAGGCCTGACTAAAAAACACCGGTCAAGAGACCAGAAAAAGTCCAGTCGGGGCAGAGAACTAAAGCTCTCCACTACAGACCAACATCAACAAATATGAACAGTCATCTGGCTACTCCCTGCCAGCGTAAACTCACATGTCAGACAACGTCCCATTCCGGTGGAATCTTGTCAGGACGTGGGGCAGCTTCCTTTGCCCGGACAGAGTCCCTGCTGATAAGGCCCCATTCGGACAGATGACGAGTCGCCACTTGAGGTGAGTTGAAGACTTGCAGGCCCCCATTATACGTGACCAGCAGCTTTACTGGGAAACCCCACCGGTACTTTATTTGATGCTGCCTCAGCACAGCAGTGACCGGGGCGAACTCTTTTCGCCTTGCAAGCGTGGCTGCGGAGAGATCCGAGTATACCGCAATCCCTGTAAAGTCCTCCGATGGGGACGGGTTCTGCCTCAGAACCCTCAGGAACGCTTCTTTAATGGTGTAAAAGTGGATCCTAGCAATAACTTCACGGGGGAGAGAAGGATCCAGACCTTTAGGCTTGGGCACTCTGTGGATACGATCTATGATCAGGTCCCTCTCTGTAGACTCAGGCAGTGCCGCTTTCAGAAGTTGCTGCAGGAAATGTTGCAGCTCATGTGCATCAACAGACTCTGGGATCCCGCGGATTCTAACAGTATTCCGCCTGTGTCTGTCCTCAAAGTCTTGCAGCTTAGCTGTTAGTTTAGCAATATCATCTTCCATAGCTTCATAGGAATCGATGAGGGTATTGTGGGAGGCAGAAAATTCATCCATCTTCCCCTCCAGGTGCGAGGTGCGGTCACCGATGTTTTGGATGTCCTTTCTAAGGTCCTTTAGAAGCCCCAGCACGTCTTCCTTCATAGAGGAGCGCAGAGTGTCCAGCATGGAGCGCATGACATCTGCAGTGAGCTGAGAGTGTTCAAGGGATTCCCGCTCAGGCCTGCTCCTAGCAGCCGGGCTATGTGCAGGTAGCGATGGCGTTCCCGCCGGAGGGGTTAGCGTGCAGGTTGGAGGTGGAGTCCCCCTTAGGCCAGACTCTGCTGGGGTCGATTTACCAAAGAATTCGGTTAGCTTTGCCGGAGCAGGACGCCTCCGAACCTTCCCCATGTCTGGAGCGCTTTATAAGATCGTGCCTGGTATTATTAGGGTGCCGTGGTAGTTGCTGTGAGCCGCTTTAAAGATGTACAGTTCGGAGCAGAAGAGATATGCGACTGGCGCCATCAGCGAGCAGGCCACGCCCCCCAGAAATTTTGTCATCCAGATATTTTGTGTGCCCTCCAATTTTTTCTCTTTGTATTGCACTAAACCAGTATTAGATTTCAGGCTTCTAAGCAGAAAAAAAACAAACGCTATTCTCAATATAGTAAGGCCTTTATTATTATTATATACTATTTATTGTAGTATAGCATTTTCTTATGGGTTAAACCATGAGCTTACCTTTATAATCATACAGTATGTTGTGCTTGTGGATAAAGCAGTAATATGTACAGTATATTAGCTTTCTGAGCAGCTCTCAGTGTGGTAAAACTATAGTACATAGTATATTAGATAGAGCATGTCTAGTCCTGTCAATCAAGGGGAGGGGGGAGTGTGCATAGCACAGGGGGTTTTACAAAGCAGTGCTCAAAGGATTCAGCCCGCCTCCTGGTGCTAGTAAAGGTTTTATATCACCATTTGAATATTCCCTGTGTCATCCAAATATTTAGTGTGCCCTCCAATTTTTTCTCTTTTTATTGCACTTATTTATCTGGGCAGAGGGTGTGGCCCTAGGAGTGCTCGTTGGTGAGCCACAGTTTGCAACCTTTATTACTGGTTTAGGGCTTATGCATGCGATTAGAGATGAGTGAATTTCATATTTTATTTACCACGGACCATAATGCAATTCTATGACGGAATGCCTTTAGAGGCATTCCGTTATTCATTCCGTCATAATAGAAGTCTATGGGCTGCAAAACGGATCCGTCCCGTTTCCGTTATGCAAGGGGAGTCCTCTCCTGCATAACGGAAACGGGACGGATCCGTTATGCAGGCCATAGACTTCTATTATAACAGAATGCCTCTAAAGGCATTCCGTTATGCATTCCGTCATAGAATTGCGTTATGGTCCGTGGTACCAGTATCCATAATGCAATTCTGCTTTTACCACCAAACGCAGCATGAACAAATTTCATAACATGAAATTCGCTCATCTCTACACACAATGTATTTTGCCGTCCACAAAAAAACAGATACACAAAAAATATGGATGATGTCCATGTGCATTCCGTATTTTGCGGAACGGAACAGCTGGCCCCTAATAGAACAGTCCTCTCCCTGTCCGTAATGAGGATGATAATAGGACATGTTCTATATTTTTGCGGAACGGAAATGCAGAAACGGAATGCACACGGAGTAACTTCGTATTTTTTTTTGCGGATCCATTGAAATGAATTGTTCCGCATGCGGTCCACAAAAAAACAAAACGGAACGGACACGGAATGAAAATATGTTCGTGTGCATGAGCCCTTATTCATATGCACAGTATATAATTATAAAGAAACCAGCAATATTTATTAGCTTTTTAGCCTAAAAACATTATTCTCAATATGATAAGGATATAGACTTTTATTATGGGTTAAATGTGGAAGAAAAAATATATATAAAGAAAAAACCTGGAAGTCTCTCCCAGGATCTCTACATGCAAAACCAAGTACTTATCACAAAGCCAGGCATGCTCAACCTGCGGCCCTCCAGCTATTGCAAAACTACAACTTCCATCATTCAGGGACAGCCTACAGAAGGGCATGGTGGGAGTTGTAGTTTTACAACAGCTGGAAGGCCGCAGGTTGAGCATCCCTGCACTAAGCTATAGGATTATCACATACAGAATGATGTTTTTCTATGCTTATAAGCTGACACTTATTACTGGTGTCTTTATAATCATACAGTATATTGTGCCTGTGAATAATGCAGTAATATGTATATTACCTTTCTGAGCAGATCTCAGTGTGGTGAAGCCATAGTACATAGAGTATATATGTACATGCTAGGACACAGCTCTGCCCTCAGCATTCTGATGTCTAGCCCTGTCAATCAAAGGGAAGGGTGAGTGTGCAGAACACAGGAGATGTTACAAAGCAGTGCTCCAAGAATTCAGCTCCGCCTCCTGGTGCTTGAACCTGCTTATTTGCATATTAATAAAATGCAGATATCTCTGCAGCTGTCATGCATACAGATAAAATAAAGGTATTGTTTTAATCAGCATGATGATCCCTATGAGACAGTATGTCTGATTTCATTAGGTTGAGCCTAGTGACAGAGCCACTTTCAGTATCACATAATGTAGCTCAGTCCTATCAAATACATACAACTAAATAATGGACATATCTAAATATTAAAATAAAAATAAAAAAAATCAGTGGACAAATGTTTAACCGCCTCCGGACCGCCTAACGCAGACGTGCGGTCCGGAGGCGTCATCGCTGCGCAGACTGACGCATATACGCGTCATCTCGCGAGACGCGAGATGACGCGCTATGCCGGCCTGCGCATGCGCAGTTCGGGCCGGCATTTCGTCAAGGAGTAAATCGTCATCAGCTTGCCAGCCAATGATCGCGGCTGGCAAGCTGATGATTTTTAAAAAATTCAATCAGAGCGCCAGATAGCAGATCATATTAGTAAATATGATCTGTTATATGGCTGCCTGCTCCTCTGCTGGTTCTTTTCGTCGGTTGGATCCAGCAGAGGAGCAGGCTACACAGTGAGTACACCAACACTACACACTTAGCCCCAGATCACCCCCCTGAACCCCAATTAACCCTTTGATCGCCCCTGTCAATCACTAGTGAAAGGAAAAAAGTGATCAGTGTAAACTGTCACTTTTTTTTTCCACTGGTATTGACCGTTAGGTTTTAGGTATAGTTTAGGCCCCTTGGTTAGGTAGTTTAGGGATCGGTTAGCGCCCAGCCCACCGCACCGCAGTCCGTTATTCGCTGATTAGCGTATCGCTAATCAGCATTTGTACTTTTATAGTATCTGGAAGTGATCAAAACTGATCACGGTCAGATCTATAATTGTATTAGTGTCACTTTAGTTCTCCCTCCACCCAAAACGCAGTGTTTGCCCAATCAGGCCTGATCGGTCGCCCACACGTGCGTTCGCCCACACCCGCCCCACCGCAGTGACAAAAAAACTTTTTTTTTTGATCGCTGCACATTCACTTTACACGCACTGCGGCGATAAAAAAAATCAGTTTTGATATTTTTTATCAACCGCAGCGGCCTCCAGTACTTCGCTAGCCTCCCCTTTGTAAGACAGGCTTGCTTTTTTTTCTTGGGTAGTCTCAGGGAATACCCCTAAATTTAGTTGCCCACATGTCAAACAGGGGGTATTCTTCTGAAGAGGCCTACAGGCTTCTGACCCAGTCGGATGAGGAATGGGAACCCTCATCTGATGAATCTAGCGGGTCAGAATACGAACCTGTAGAAAGCAGTGGCTCTCTGACCCAAAGTTCGGACGAGGAGGCTGAGGTCCCTGATAGCACCAGGCGTACCCGGCCCCGTGTCGCTAGACCACAGGTTGCGCAGGATCCGCTTCAAGAGCAGCAGAGTGGGGCTGGTGCTGTCGGATTACGTGGTGAGGCATACACCAGCAGCCCAGCCCTCCCTGGACCTAGTACCAGCACTGCCGTACAACCTGGTGAAGTAGCGAGCACCAGAAGGGCAGTTGAAGCTGGTACGGTGGCACGTGCAGTAGTGAGCCCGTCGCAGCCACCGCAAAGACGTGCCCGTAGAGACCCTAGAATCCCAGAGGTGCTGGCAAACCCTGATTGGCAGTCCCCAACTTCAGCCGCACCTGTAGTTTTCCCTTTCACTGCCCAGTCTGGAGTTCGGGTTGAGACAGCTCAGATCGGTTCGGCCCTGGGATTTTTTGAGCTGTTCTTGACTGCGGAGCTCTTAGACATAGTTGTGGCCGAAACAAACAGATATGCCACACAATTTATAACCGCCAACCCGGGAAGCTATTATGCCCAGCCTTTCCGGTGGAAACCAGTCCAAGTTTCCGAAATTAAAACTTTTCTGGGCCTCCTCCTCAACATGGGTCTAACTAAAAAGCATGAATTGCGGTCATATTGGTCCACAAACCCAATTCATCACATGCCCATGTTCTCTGCTGCTATGTCCAGGGCACGTTTTGAGGCCATCCTGCGTTTCCTGCACTTTAGTGATAACAGCACCTCCCGTCCCAGAGGCCACCCTGCTTTTGACCGGCTCCACAAAATTCGGCCCCTCATAGACCATTTCAACCTGAAATTTGCAGATTTGTATACCCCAGAGCAAAACATCTGCGTAGACGAGTCCCTGATACATTTTACCGGGCGCCTTGGCTTCAAACAATACATCCCAAGCAAGCGCGCCCGGTATGGGGTCAAATTGTATAAGCTCTGTGAAAGGGCCACAGGCTATACCCACAAATTTCGGATCTATAAGGGAAACGATCAGACCCTGGAGCCGGTCGGTTGCCCTGACTACCTGGGGAGCAGTGGGAAGACAGTTTGGGACTTGGTGTCACCCTTATTCGGCAAGGGGTACCATCTTTATGTGGACAATTTTTACACAAGTGTGGCCCTCTTTAGGCATTTGTTTCTAGAACGGATTGGCGCCTGTGGTACCGCGCGGGCTTCCCCCAACGGCTCGTTAGCACCCGTCTTGCAAGGGGGCAGAGGGCCGCACTGTGTAACGAAGAACTGCTCGCGGTGTAATGTAGAGACAAGCGTGACGTTTACATGCTCTCCTCCATTCACGCAGACACGACAATACAAATTGAGCGAGCAACCCGTGTCATTGAAAAGCCCCTCTCAGTCCACGACTATAACCTTCACATGGGAGGGGTGGACTTCAATGACCAGATGTTGTCTCCGTATTTAGTTTCCCGCAGAACCAGACGCTGGTATAAGAAGGTGTCTGTATATTTAATTCAATTGGCTCTGTATAATAGTTTTGTTCTCTACAGTAAGGCTGGGAGAACTGGATCCTTCCTCAAATTTCAGGAAGAGATCATCGAGAACCTCCTGTACCCAGGAGGTTCCGTGGCCCCATCCACCAGTGTAGTTAGCCGTCTACACGAGCGACATTTCCCCAATGTCGTTCCTGGTACCTCAACCCAAGCGTCACCCCGAAAAAGATGTCGTGTCTGTAGCAGGAGTGGAATAAGGCGTGACACCCGCTATTACTGTCCTGACCACCCTGCCCTATGCTTTGGAGAGTGTTTCCGGAAGTACCACTCACAGGTACACTATTAGCATAGGGATCATCTCACCAGGACAGGCACACAGGGCTATTAGGGCCCATTCACTCACACAGCTGCTGCAAACGTCTCCTTTCACCTGGGACAAAGTGCATAACGCACTTCGCCACATCTTTGGGCGATTTGCGCTTTGCACATTGACCCATGGGGAAGGAGAGGTTTGTTCTAGAAAGGTAAAAAAAAATAAAAAATAAAGCACCAGTAAGCAAAAAGGTTAATGTTCAGTTAAAAAAGTTAAAGTTTATATATTCTGTTCCAAAGTTAATAAAATTATTGCGTTGCGGCCATTTTTTTTTTTTTTTTTTTTTTACCTTCCAGGTGGACCAACCGATCGGCCAGCTGCAGCACTGATGTGCATTCTGACAGAAGCATTGCGCTGCTGTCAGATTACACGCAAGTCGTGTATGCGGCGCTGCAAGACGAGATTTCTACTCTGCAGTAACAGATACGTTTGCCAAGGCATACGAGCTGAGGAGGAGGCGGCGTTCCTATGCTTTGGCAAACACTTTGTATGTAAAAAAAAAAATAAATCCCGGCAATGATTTATTCATCCACATCGATTGATGTGAATGGAGAAATCTGGTTTGCCAGGGCATACGAGCTAAGTGGGTATGGATGTTGGGCAGAGCTCCTATGTCCTGGCAGACGCCTTTCCCCTCCTTTTTTTTTTTTGGTAGAGATTTTTTCATCCACATTGATCGATGCGAATGAAGAAATCTGTGCCGTTCATTTTTTTCTTTCAGTCCAGAGGCTGAACGAAAAAAAAAAAATCTCATTACCTGTATGCTCAATATAAGGAGAATAGCAGAAACTCCTAATGCTGGCCATACATGTAATGATTGCGGAGACCCTCAAATGCCAGGGCAGTACAAACACCCCACAACTGACCCCATTTTGGAAAGAAGACACCCAAGGTATTTGCTGAGGGGCATATTGAGTCCATGAAAGATTTAAATTTTGTCCTAAGTTAGCGGAAAGTGAGACTTTGTGAGAAAAAACAAAAAATAAAAATCAATTTCCGCTAACTTATGCCCAAAATTTTTTTTTCTATGAAACTCGCCAGGCCCCTCATTGAATACCTTGGGGTGTCTTCTTTCCAAAGTGGGGTCACATGTGGGGTATTTATACTGCCCTGGCTTTTTAGGGGCCCTAAAGCGTGAGAAGAAGTCTGGGATCCAAATGTCTAAAAATGCCCTCCTAAAAGGAATTTGGGCACCTTTGCGCATCTAGGCTGCAAAAAAGTGTGACACATCTGGTATCGCCGTACTCAGGAGAAGTTGGGGAATGTGTTTTGGGGTGTCATTTTACATATACCCATGCTGGGTGAGATAAATATCTTGGTCAAATGGCAACTTTGTATAAAAAAAATTGGAAAAGTTGTCTTTTGCCAAGATATTTCTCTCACCCAGCATGGGTATATGTAAAATGACACCCCAAAACACATTCCCCAACTTCTCCTGAGTACGGCGATACCAGATGTGTCACACTTTTTTGCAGCCTAGGTGGGCAAAGGGACACACATTCCAAAGTGCACCTTTCGGATTTCACCGGTCATTTTTTACAGATTTTGATTGCAAAGTACTTTTCACACATATGGGCCCCTAAATTGCCAGGGCAGTATAACTACGCCACAAGTGACCCCATTTTGGAAAGAAGACACCCCACGGTATTCCGTGAGGGGCATGGCGAGTTCCTAGAATTTTTTATTTTTTGTCGCAAGTTAGTGGAATATGAGACTTTGTAAGGGGAAAAAAAAATAAAACATCATCATTTTCCGCTAACTTGTGACAAAAAAATAAAAAATTCTAGGAACTCGCCGTGCCCCTCACGGAATACCTTGGGGTGTCTTCTTTCCAAAATGGGGTCACTTGTGGGGTAGTTATACTGCCCTGGCAATTTAGGGGCCCAAATGTGTGAGAAGTACTTTGCAATCAAAATGTTTAAAAAATGGCCTGCGAAATCTGAAAGGTGCACTTTGGAATATGTGCCCCTTTGCCCACCTTGGCAGCAAAAAAGTGTCACACATCTGGTATCGCCGTACTCAGGAGAAGTTGGGGAATGTGTTTTGGGGTGTCATTTTACATATACCCATGCTGGGTGAGAAAAATATCTTGGTCAAATGCCAACTTTGTATAAAAAAATGGGAAGAGTTGTCTTTTGCCAAGATATTTCTCTCACCCAGCATGGGTATATGTAAAATGACACCCCAAAACACATTCCCCAACTTCTCCTGAGTACGGTGATACCAGATGTGTGACACTTTTTTGCAGCCTAGGTGGGCAAAGGGACCCACATTCCAAAGTGCACCTTTCGGATTTCACCGGTCATTTTTTACAGATTTTGATTGCAAAGTACTTTTCACACATATGGGCCCCTAAATTGCCAGGGCAGTATAACTACGCCACAAGTGACCCCATTTTGGAAAGAAGACACCCCAAGGTATTCTGTGAGGGGCATGGCGAGTTCCTAGAATTTTTTATCGCAAGTTAGTGGAATATGAGACTTTGTAAGAAAAAAATAAAAATAAAAAAAATCATCATCATTTTCCGCTAACTTGTGACAAAAAATAAAAAAAGTTCTATGAACTCACTATGCCCATCAGCGAATACCTTAGGGTGTCTACTTTCCGAAATGGGGTAATTTGTGGGGTTTTTCTACTGTTTGGGCATTGTAGAACCTCAGGAATCATGACAGGTGCTCAGAAAGTCAGAGCTGCTTCAAAAAGCGGAAATTCACATTTTTGTACCATAGTTTGTAAACGCTATAAAACTTTTACCCAAACCATTTTTTTTTTATCAAAGACATGTAGAACTATAAATCTAGCGAAAAATTTATATATGGATGTCGTTTTTTTGCAAAATTTTACAGCTGAAAGTGAAAAATGCCATTTTTTTGCAAAAAAATCGTTAAATTTCGATTAACAACAAAAAAAGTAAAAATGTCAGCAGCAATGAAATACCACCAAATGAAAGCTCTATTAGTGAGAAGAAAAGGAGGTAAAATTCATTTGGGTGGTAAGTTGCATGACCGAGCGATAAACGGTGAAAGTAGTGTAGTGCAGAAGTGTAAAAAGTGGCCTGGTTATGAAGGGGGTTTTAGCTAGCGGGGCTGAAGTGGTTAAAGAGCATTTGTCACCAAGATTAACAATATTAAACAAGACAATGCTTGGTAAAGCCACCCCAGCTAATTAACATTGCTTTTCTCTACTGGATCCATTGCATCATTATGGAATTTATTGTTTTAAAATTGTGCAGATAAAACCTAAACTCAATTATTATTTTTTTTACTTCTTTTCCAGCTTCCATTCTGTACTGTGCACAAAGACCAACCCTTCACATTATTTACACAGCTCATCTGACTCTAAAAATTGAAAAAACAAAACAAAAACGAATTTACAATTACTAACTTCCTGTATCATCGATTGTAATTCCCGTCAGGGAGAGTTGCCAGGAAATGCAATTTCATATTTGGTATTTTACGGGAAGACATAAAATTGTTTCATATGTATCTGCCCCAGATAAATTCATTCAACTTCATTAAACATTTTTTACATTTATCCACACAGAACATATGTACAAACAATAAAGAAATTGTGCTAAATAACCATCTTTACAGCAGAATCTGCACCTGAAAGTGTAACTGTCATTTCAACAATAAAATCTTTGGGGGGCGTTGGATTTATAATTTCCCCCTTTTTTTTGTCAAAAAGTTTTAAACCTTGTGTTTTTTTTAAATGCTATTGTGCCTAAATCTACATTTCTTCAATACTTTCCCTTAAAAGGTGCCTAGTAAAGGGATGGGGAGGAGAAGACAGAAATCTATGGCAGCTCAGGGCCTAACTGCACAGACTGCCGGAGGATGTGCCTAATTTCTGACAAGGCATGCACCTCATAATAAATTAGACTCATCCTCCAGCAGTGCAGAGGAGATCATAGACAGATATCAAATGTTGCTCTATGATGAGTTCCCCCCTTTATGTGATAATGACATGTTAAAGGTTTTCATGGGTGGGGTTCCAGGTGCCGAGACCCCTACTTATTGCTAAAATGAAGGGGCAGTCGCGCTTTCTAGTTGAAGATGGTCTAATAGACTTTCTATGAGCTTGTCTTCAGTAAGCGAGGAGAAACAGCTTGGCTGAGTGCTTCTGCCTCCTCCTTTTAGCAACCGGTGGGGATCTTAACACCTGAACCTCCACCATAAAAACATTTGACATCACTGTGACATGTCAAGTTTTTAAAGAAAAATGACAGTTACACATTAAAATAATTCTTTGGGACTTAAAGGGGTTATCCCATGAATAATGTAAAAAATAAAAATCAGACATCATACAGTACATGACAATCTCTTTCTAACAACACTAGAACCAGCCCTGTACCTCACATGGATCCAGAGATCTCCACACTTATTGCTCTGCTAGATTTATATCAATCTGAGAGCTCAGGGGAGTGACTTTTCTGCTGCAGCTCAGGGGCGTGTCTCAGCTCTCCCTATCACAGCTCAGGAGGCAGTTGAAGGATGAAACTGAGCATGTGCGGCCTTCTCAGTGAGCAGGACGAAGAAATAAGAAAAAGAGCAGTTGGCACTATACAGATACATAACTGAGTGGCTATGCTAAATTTTTAATTATATGTAATTACAAAAGTATTCAGATCCAGGTGCTGGTTTGAACACCGTAGATTATTTTTCGTGGAACTACCCCTTTAAGTATTGATGACTTATCTTTCAGTTGGTTTGCAGGAGCTCCAGCCCAGCTTTGTCCACTCTGTAGTTGTTTTGCCTGGTTACTGCAGCCTGCCTCCCATTCACTTGCAGTTATAGGTAGTGATCAGACTGGATCAACATTCAAAACGAGAAATTTACACATAAGTGCTAATGTTATTTTGTTAAAAAATCATCTAAGCCTTTTTTTGTGTGAATATTTCATGAGGTCACATGATCGCTTACATCTCATGGCTAAGGCAAAGTTCTCATTCAGGTGTACTAGCAAGTTTTGGAGAACACTCCTGTTTTCCCTGAGTAGCAGGGAAAACAGGAGGATTCCTGAATTGAAAGACTGAAAGTACAACAACTAAACAGGAAGCAATTAATACTGCAGTACAGTAGTTTTTTTTTTTTTAACCTGTAATAGTTATGGGGCACTCAGTAAGATTGTAATGGGTATTGGAGCTTTTTATTTTATTGTTACAATGCCATGGATAGTCCCATTAAAATTGCATCACATACAATAAACGAGATTCCAAAACTGGTATAAAAGAAAATTGGCTTAGTTGCCCCTAAGAACCAGATTTCACCTTTTCATTTGTCAGAGTTCCTTGGCAACATGAAAAGTGAAATCAGATTGGTTGCTATGGGCACCTTATAAAGTTTTCCTTTATACCAATTGTGATAAATCTGCCCCAGCATGCTAAGCTGTGGAACTCCCGTAGCATGAGTATGTAAGGCCAATGGTACTGGTTTTGTCTACAGCAGTAAATGGGTTTAAGTGTACATATGGCTTTGATTTAATATAAATAGGTTCTAATGTATAATATATATATAGAAACATAGAAACATAGAATGTGTCGGCAGATAAGAACCATTTGGCCCATCTAGTCTGCCCAATATATCTGAATCCTATGAATAGCCCCGGCCCTATCTTATATGAAGGATGGCCTTATGCCTATCCCATGCATGCTTAAACTCCTTCACTGTATTTGCAGCTACCACTTCTGCAGGAAGGCTATTCCATGCATCCACTACTCTCTCAGTAAAGTAATACTTCCTTATATTACTTTTAAACCTTTGCCCCTCTAATTTAAAACTGTGTCCTCTTGTGGTAGTTTTTCTTCTTTTAAATATGCTCTCCTCCTTTACCGAGTTGATTCCCTTTATGTATTTAAAAGTTTCTATCATATCCCCTCGGTCTCTTCTTTCTTCCAAGCTATACATATTAAGGTCTTTTAACCTTTCCTGGTAAGTTTTATCCTGCAATCCATGGACCAGTTTAGTAGCTCTTCTCTGAACTCTCTCTAGAGTATCTATATCCTTCTGGAGATATATATATATATATATATATATACACATATACACACACACACATATGTTGTGGGGGAATAAGCTTGGGATCGCCTTTGCTGGGGTCAAAGGACACTTGTCTGTTTCACACAATTCCAACCAGCCACCAAGGTAGAAGTTTTAAGCTGGCCTGGAGCCAGGTTTATTGAGCAGGTTGCATAAAAAAAAATAAAACAACAAAAGAAAAGTCTTGCCTGTCCGGCACTTACTAAACATTAGAGGTTCCTATCTATCCACTGGAGGGCTTCTCCCAGCCAGCTCACAAAACAAGGCATCAGCAACCTAGTACTCACAGTTTGCTCATTCACACAGACATGCTTTCTGTGTCCCCAGGCAGAGAGAGAGAGAGAGACTGACCTCCTAGCTCTGTTATATCCCCACCCTCAGTGCTGCTTCATTAATTACCTCACAGGTGAGATTCTTTCACCTGCTACTTACATAGGAGATTAATCTAGGGGAAATATACCTCCCTTCCACTACCAATCCTGGTATCACAATGTGAGTTGAAGAATGAGTTATCTGATACATAGCTCCAAATCTCCTTCCTTACCCACTCATATATTGAATTATATATTTTCTCATCATGTGGCCACCACTAGAGCGAGCTTAAGGAAGGAGAGTGGAAAAAAGCAAGCACTCAAACTATAGATCAGGGATCAGCAACCTCCGGCACTCCAGCTGTTCTGAAACTGCAACTCCCAAAGTCCTCCTGTCAATTCTGTGGGAGTTACAAGAACAAGCAAATAAGTTTGCATGCTGGGAGTTTTAGTTTCACAGCAGTTGGAGTGCCGAAGGTTGCTGATCCCTGCCAAAGATCATTCATTACTTTATTAAAGTGATTTAAAAAAATCACAAACATTTAAAATGTACCTGTACTTTCATGGTGAAATATCAAAGGTTTTGATCGGTGGGCTCTCAGTGCTTAGACCTTCACTAATTGCTAATACGAGAATATACACTGCTCAAAAAAATAAAGGGAACACAAAAATAACACATCCTATATCTGAATTAATCAAATATTCTTCTGAAATACTTTGTTCTTTACATAGTTGAATGTGCTGACAACAAAATCACACAAAAATAAAAAAATGGAAATGACATTTTTCAACCCATGGAGGTCTGTGTGAGAGACGTGTATCTGGTTTGAAACATTATTCTGTAGTACACATTTTTGTCCACAAGATGGCCGAAAGCCAGATGTTTGAGCCATGTGTGCATTCTTTTGTATAAGGTAGGGGAAGAGGGGATTACATTACAGTTTTCAAATCTACCTATGAACACAGTTGTAGTTGCTGAAACCACTCCCATCAGGTTAAGGAGCCAATAGTCTCTTCTTAAGGAACACCCCTTTTGTGATGTCATGTCTGCTATTTAAGTCAATGTAATGTGAATAAAGGGGCGCGTCTCTTCTACCATGGCTGAGGGAAGAGAGAAGATGCTTTCATGAAACCACCTAGTGTGTCTGGTCTCATTATAAAGCAGTATGTTGTACACATACTTATACTTCTAATTGATTTGGCACCACACAAAGAAGAAGGAAAGCGCATGAATTGCGCTGACAAATTGGCGCCCGACCGTGGGGCAGACAGCTTGCGTAACTTCCGATTCAAACGCCAGGAGAGGACTTGCGCAAAACCATCAGACGAGGCATAAACTGCAGTAAAGGTAAGAAGCTTTTATTCTTACAACCTCCTCTGAGTCTTTTGCCCAGGTGTTTTCTCAAGAGTTGAATTGGTGTTATCGCGATATAAGGGTTCAAATTATAGCTGATCTGTCCGTTAGAAAGAACCTGTTGAAATATTCCTTCTTTGTGTGGTGGAACATGCTGAAACTAAACGGAAGTTGTTAGACAGCTGAGTCGGATATCCTGTGACGTAGAATTGGATCCCAGCCCAGATTCTGACGAGAATCTGGAGGAAAGGGTTAACACCAATTGTCATAGGCAATTGGCAGTTATTAAGGTTTTGTATCCCGGTGAATTGACTAGGGGTCTTCACTTTGAGAGATTGTGGGTTCAATACTATTATATCATTTGAGCTTTGTGCAACTGCACTTAAGTTAGTGGGTTCGGTGGCGATTACTTATAGTAATCGGATACCGTTTGAGCTTTGTGCAACTACGCTTAAGTTTGCGGGTTTGATAAGTAGCAATTGTTTGAGCTTTGTGTAACTACAAATGGGAAATTCTAATGTTGCAGGATATAGTGAGGAGATGTTAACAGCAGCTCAGTTGATGAAAGAAAGAAAGGAAACGTTTCAGTTAGGAATAAAAGTTGAAAGCATTCGGTCATACTAAGTAGCAGCGATTTCCGGTATTAACCGGAAATACGTAGTATTGTGTAAGAGTTCCCCCTAGAGGCTGCATATCGAAACTAAAGTTGCAGTTATGAAGTTAAAATCGTTCATGTGTGCAATTGAGATGCCAGAAACCGGTAGATTAAATAAAAGTTTTTGGATAAGTGTATTGAAGGAAAAGAGACGTTGGTTGAAGGATTATAATAGGCTGGTGCATACTGAGTTATGGTGGAAAGTGTATATGGAAGTGACTGAGAGAAATTGAAGTAAGTTGGAGAAATGGGCAGCATTTCTTATTGCAAGATGGAGGATTTTGAATCATACAGAGAACAAAGAAGTTGCCATGAGGCATCCCTTCCCCCACCACATCTGTTGTAACTTTAAAAAGTAATCCTGGGTCTTCTGTCAGCCCCTCCTCTACACCATGTACTGGAATGTGCTCTCAAAAAGAACCCCTCCCATCTGTATTTTGCAATTACCTGTACATCCCCCTCTTGTGTTTAGGAATCAACTCCCCTCCACATGGGGGTTGGGGGGGGGGGGTGGGGGCTGGTAATTAGTAATGCATCTGCAGACTGTGAAGATAATAAAGTGTGTTGTTTGTGGATCTCAAAGACAGGACACAATTCCTATCATAGTTCCCAGCACTGGATTAGATCTAGTGATGTCTGCCAATAACCTTTCCAAATTGTATGTTCCGATGGTTTAAAATGTGCCTGCAGAGATAATTCCCATGATGCCAATTGGAAGTGTCCAATCCTATCAATCTAAGGTTGCACCCATTCTTAGTCCTTATTCAGATATGAGTGAAAGTGTAGGGATATCTGCATCATTGTATGATGTCTGACATCTCCCACACCCAGTAGTAACATCAATTTTGCCATGACGAATAGAATTCCCAATTTATAGAACTTACTTATGCTGCTTTATAGAAAATTAGTTAAAATATGGAGAGTTTTCTCATGTTATTGGTGAGATTTTACCAATGTAGAGCTGGGGAATCAATGCATAATGAAGATCATTGAGTCTGGGAGGAAGCAATTAGGTGATTAGTCAGTCACATTGTCATCAGGACAGGACATAGAGTGTGGAGAAAGTTTTCACTAGACTCCAGGAAAGTTGGGTGGATTTGGATTTTTGAGCTTACTTTAGATATGCATGAGAAAATCCTAAGTGCTGCTTTTGTGGATGGTTTTAAGAATCATCTAGAAAGGTCAAGTGTTGGCTAGGCTTGAGAGAAGTTCATTTTGTCCCTCCATTTTGTTAAAGTTAAATCAAACAAAGGCCTAAGGCAGGTGTGGCTGCCTATCAGTCCCCCCCACTAGAGGGGGGAAGGAAGACTTTGGATGAACTTGCCCACTTCCTCGCCTGTGGGAGGAGCTACAAATATTCAGCCCCTTCAAATGAAACGCCCATAGAGAATTAACAACCCTGAATCAAATACTGGATTTATTATTCTATACAATATACTAATGCAATTCCTACTCCTCTCACCAATTAATTGCCGTCTTAAGGGTGTGCAAAATTAGATCCAACTATTCTGCTGCATCTGGAGGGGGGGAGTAGTAGTAGTAGTAGTAGGGCCTTCTGGGAGTAATAAATAAAAATACTTTCCCACCTCTGTAAATAAAAATTCACATGCCTGTCTCCAATAATAACCAAATTTTTGAGTTTCTGGTAGATAATTTCAGGTTCTTGGAAGATGGATCATCTCGGACAGGATATGCTGTTCCTACTTAATCTGATGTTGTCAAGAAAGAACCACTCCCTCCAGCAATGTTAGTGCAGGAGACAGAGCTGAAGACACTCGCTGAGGTTTGTAAGATGGCTGAGGGTAAGACTACTAACATCCAGGTATGCCTTCGGTATCCCTCATTATTATGGTCTAATCTGGTGAAGCAGAGATTTTGTTGGATCCATGGGTAAACCCATCAATAATGAATGCTGAGTGTATGAAAGATGTTTAATGCCCTGATGCTGCCTGAGAAGGTAGAGGCTAAGCTATTACCTGAAGTTTACGTTAAGTGGAAGTCTGTGTGATACAGGATGGCTTATAGCCAGTGAACTTCCAAAAGTTAGTCTTTTTCAGATACAGGTTACAAAGGCTGAAAGGAAACATCAAAGGATAAAGGTAGAAGTGATGATTGGACTCTGGAGAGTTGGTAATAAACTCTTCCTTCAGAGGGCCCTCTACCTAAAGAGGATGGTTTTAGAACGTGGGCAAATCAAGAGAGAGAAGGTGTGATTGGGTTCTGTGGTGGATGGCTCCTGGGTTCAACAATGCTGCCACTAGGTTAGTTGAAGATGAATACTGTAATAATGATGGGAGAACTATGGGAGTTCCAGGAAGGCATATGCCCAGGTCATCTTACCCATTTCAGAGACTGCGGATTGACTACATTCAGAACAAAGGTGGAACAGTGTGAATACGTCTGTGTCTATATTGATCTCTTTCCAGGATATTCGGAGATTTGGCCTGTAGCAAAGGCTACAGCTAAAAGATATTGACTGAGGTGAGAGTACCTACCCCTGGGGCTTTTCTCCATCCGGTACACATCTAACCGGAAGATATGTCTAAGTCCTTGTGAAGTACTCTTTGGGAATGCTCCTGGATTAGGTGTCTATTTCCCCAATAGTTCCAGATGCAGCATAGTAGTTTTCCAAAATTATGTTGTCTGTTGCACAAATGAATTGTCTAATGTATATTTCCAAGTTTTTGTTGTTTCCTAGAATCCAGACTGTATAGAAGCGATTCATTCTTTACAATCATGAGATTGGGTAGTGGTGAAACGAGAAACGGGTGGAAAGACCTAGAGCTACGGTTTGAAGATCTACATCAAGTCCTGATAACCGCAACTGCTGTCGAATTGCAAGGAGAAACCGGTCGTATTGCAATCAAGTGCCAGGACTATAAGAGCCATAATGTTTTGTTTCATGTCATATTGTTTGTTTCATATTGTACAAAAGGGAAATCACAGTCAAATCAAATTCCAACAGTGTTATATTATCAAGATGAGTCAGGAACAACTAAGTTGACTTTTGCAGTATAGTGGACTGTAAGACAGATGACAGATAGGACACTTGGTTTTGGTCTGATAAGTACATCTGTGTGACTGGAACTGACCCAGTCTATGGTAATTGTGTTTAAATATGACCATACCAACTGTGGATATTGGAGATTAACAGAATGGAGTACTAGTCTGAAGTGTTGGGAAATATAAACCAGTGGAAACTACCTCTAGAGTCAGGAAAGCTGAAGGTTTGTTGCAAAGGATGACTGTCCTGAAGGGAAAACCACCAAACAGTTGTAAACATGATGAGTGTAATCCTCTGTTCCTGTCCATTAGAAATCCTATCTAACAGGATATATGTGTTAGGAGCCTGTGTAAGTGACAAAGATCCCCTAGGCAAATCTAGAATGTTGGTAAGGGAGAAACTTCAAAGTTCAGTCGTATCTGTGGCTCCTACGTCCTTACCTATAATTGACAATTAAATATTTGGCCTATTTAAAAATATGACAAACTGGCCTTAGAAACAGGATTTTATGCAGGAAAGCCCTTTGGTGTTTTCCCTCCAGGATATTGTTCTTACATAATTCAGCTGAATGAGACGAGTAGTGACTCTAGAGTTTACTCTGACAGTTGGTTTATGAACGCAGATATCTGGTGATTGTGTGGAGATTTGAAACTCCGACCCAGGATGCAGGTGGAATGAAGTGGCCAATGTACCCTGATCAAGTACTGATGCCATTTGTTCTATTCTCACCTCCTGAGTGGGATCAAATCAGAAAACAATGTCCGGTCAAGACAAAAGAGGTCACTCCTACATCCTTTGACTCACGTGTAGACATGGATGCCATAGGAATCTGTAGTAGAGTTTCTGACTAATTTAAAGCAAAAAGTCAGATAGTTGCAGGATTTGAGTCATTAACTCCCATGATTAGTAAAAATAAAAAATAAATTGAATTGGGTTAACATATCTATTGTCATCAACAGATTTGTGAATTACACCTGTGATGCTGTGAAGGGAATGGTGGAACAACTGAGCTCTTTTCCGGTGATGACTCTACAGAACCGACTGGTCCTTGACAGCAGAAAAAGGAGGGGTCTACAGGAACTGCTGCATCTACATTCCTGGACAACACTGCCCCTGATGGAAGGATCACCAAGGATCTGAGGAAACTGATGGACTTTATCAAATGAACTGATGGAAAAACTTATGAAATTAATATCATGGCCGAATAATGTTTTGGAAACTGATTCAGCGACTACAATGCGTTTAGAATTTGGTTTTAACAGGCTGTCATATAGTTCTACATTTTAGGAAAATTGTTTTTTAAAAATGTATAATACATCCATGCCCACACTCTGTATGTGTGCTGTGCCCCTGTCAAAGACAAAAATGATTCCATCCTGAAGTAAATAAAACCTTGTTGATGGTTGCGGGGTAAATAGGACAAGGTGAAGGCAAACCCGAAAGGGAGTTGAGGGGACCTGGTGAAGCAATAAGGAAAGTCCAGCTCTTCGCTGTTTAGGGCGTTGGGAGAGTACCTCACTTTGCCTGTTCACCTTTGGTCTATTTCCCGCAAAAGGAGGGATTTGTGAGAGACGTGTATCTGGTTTGAAACATTATTCTGTAGTACACATTTTTGTCCACAAGATGGCCGAAAGCCAGATGTTTGAGCCATGTGTGCATTCTTTTGTTTAAGGTAAATAAGGTAGGGGAAGAGGGGATTACATTACAGTTTTCAAATCTACCTATGAACACAGTTGTAGTTGCTGAAACCACTCCCATCAGGTTAAGGAGCCAATAGTCTCTTCTTAAGGAACACCCCTTTTGTGATGTCATGTCTGCTATTTAAGTCAATGTAATGTGAATAAAGGGGCGCGTCTCTTCTACCATGGCTGAGGGAAGAGAGAAGATGCTTTCATGAAACCACCTAGTGTGTCTGGTCTCATTATAAAGCAGTATGTTGTACACATACTTATACTTCTAATTGATTTGGCACCACACAAAGAAGAAGGAAAGCGCATGAATTGCGCTGACAGTCTGGATTTGGAGTCACACTCAAAATTAAAGTGGAAAAACACACTACAGACTGATCCAACTTTGATGTAATGTCCTTAAAACAAGTCAAAATGAGGCTCAGTAGTGTGTGTGGCCTCCACATGCCTGTATGACCTCCCTACAACGCCTGTGCATGCTCCTGATGAGGTGGTGGACGGTCTCCTGAGGGATCTCCTCCCACACCTGGACTAAAGCATCTGCCAACTCCTGGACAGTCTGTGGTGCAACATGACGTTGGTGGATAGAGCGAGACATGATGTCCCATATGTGCTCATTTGGATTCAGGTCTGGGGAACGGGCAGGCCAGTCCATAGCATCAATGCCTTCGTCTTGCAGGAACTGCTGACACACTCCAGCTACATGAGGTCTAGCATTGTCTTGCATTAGGAGGAACCCAGGGCCAACCGCACCAGCATATGGTCTTACAAGGGGTCTGAGGATTTCATCTCGGTACCTAATGGCAGTCAGGCTACCTCTGGCGAGCACATGGAGGGCTGTGTGGCCCTCCAAAGAAATGCCACCCCACACCATTACTGACCCAATGCCAAATCGGTCATGCTGGAGGATGTTGCAGGCAGCAGAACGTTCTCCACGGCTTCTCCAGACTCTGTCACGTCTGTCATGTGCTCAGTGTGAACCTGCTTTCATCTGTGAAGAGCACAGGGCACCAGTGGCGAATTTGCCAATCTTGGTGTTCTCTGGCAAATGCCAAACGTCCTGCACGGTGTTGGGCTGCAAGCACAACCCCCACCTGTGGACGTCGGGCCCTCATAACACCCTCATGGAGTCTGTTTCTGACCGTTTGAGCAGACACATGCACATTTGTGGCCTGCTGGAGGTCATTTTGCAGGGCACTGGCAGTGCTCCTCCTGTTCCTCCTTGCACAAAGGCGGAGGTAGTGGTCCTGATTCTGGGTTGTTGCCCTCCTACGGCCTCCTCCACGTCTCCTGATGTACTGGCCTGTCTCCTGGTAGCGCCTCCATGCTCTGGACACTACGCTGACAGACACAGCAAACCTTCTTGCCACAGCTCGCATTGATGTGCCATTCTGGATAAGCTGCACTACCTGAGCCACTTGTGTGGGTTCTACACTCTGTCTCATGCTACCACTAGAGTGAAAGCACCACCAGCATTCAAAAGTGACCAAAACATCAGCCAGGAAGCATAGGAACTGAGAAGTGGTCTGTGGTCACCACCTGCAGAACCACTCCTTTGTTGGGGGGTCTCTTGTTAATTGCCTATAATTTCCACCTGTTGTCTATCCCATTTGCACAACAGCATGTGAAATTGATTGTCACTCAGTGTTGCTTCCTAAGTGGACAGTTTGATTTCACAGAAGTGTGATTGACTTGGAGTTACATTGTGTTGTTTAAGTGTTCCCTTTATTTTTTTGAGCAGTGTAGAAGCACTCAGCACTGTCACTCATCGCTGCTGAAGATGAGCTCAATTGAAAATCTATGAGGGAGATTTATCTTCCCCATAAGCCATTTTTCTGGTGTAAAAAAAGGTTCAAACCCCAAGTTTGTTACTACCATTCCAACTAAATTTCTACGCTGCCCTCACCACTTTCAGAACCCCACTAATCAAAATCTTTAAGGGTGAGTTCAGATCACTACTAGAAATTTCTGTTCTACTCTATTTTTCGCGTCCGTCTCTCGGCATATCTGCCGGATCTCTGCGACTTCCTATTATAGTGAATGTGGCCGGGCAGACTTCCGGCAGCACACGTGTAAACTGTAGTACGGATCCGGCAGGCTTTTCCCCTGCTGGAACAGATAAACGCCAGTGTGAAACTGGCCTTACTGACACAAACTGAGCTGTCTGTTCAGTTTCCATTCAGGATCCAGTTTTATTAGCGGTCTTTTTGATGGAATCTGCAACACAGACCCCAAACGGAGCCTCCAATGCAGATCTGAACAAACCCTACCGTATGTCGCTACAACATGTTAAAAGTGTCTATCAATACAGGTACACTATAAAAGTGCCATAAGCACAACAAATCACATGGATAAGGCCCGATGCACACGGCCGTGAGCGGTCCGTGGTAACACAGGCTGGATTCTTGCTGAGAGCAGGAGCGCACGGCGTCATTGGTTGCTATGACGCCGTGCGCTTCCTGCTGCCGCCGCAGTGCAGTAGTACGCTGGTATGATCATGGCCGTGTGCATTCGGCCTAAGGGCCATGATAAGCCCCTTTTCCAAACCACCACTCCAAAGAATGCAAATAATAAACGTCAGGGCCGGAGTACAATAAGAAAACTAGACTGACATTTCCTTAAGGAAATACATAGTGCTTAAAAAAGCTGACTGTGTGTGTGTGTGTCAGAGAGTGAGAAGAGTATGTGCTGTGTCTGTGAGATCGGGGGGCAGTTAGGCTACTTTCACACTGGCGTTTTGGCTTTCCATTTGTGAGATCCGTTCAGGGCACTCGCAAGCGGTCCTAAACGGATCAGTTTTGCCCTAATGCATTCTGAATAGAAAAGGATCCGTTTATAATGAATCAGTTTGCCTCCGTTCTGTGTCCACTCCGCAGCATTATGGTGTTTGTCTGACAAAACTGAGCCAAACGGACCCGTTTTAAAACACAATGTAAGTCAATGGGAACTGATCCGTTTTCTATGACACAATAATACAAATCTAAATTAAATTAAATTAAATTTTCTTGTAGTATTTATTGAAGGTAGCGCCTCTTATAGACTGAGCAAACGCCAATCTGCCTGGGGCTTCTGAGCAAAGTACAAATGTAGCTGGTTCCTACACTGCCCTGAAAATGTGGACTTGGATAAGTCCAAGAGAGGCGGTATATTAGTGATAGGGAAACGTTTGCGGAAGCCACCTTGACTCTTGGTAGATGGGCCCAACACAAGTTTGATCAAAATGTGCGCTAAGAGCGTCTATTGATCCATTTATAGTAGATATAATACCACTTTAATTTAGAATGATCCCCGTTTCTCAGCTTTACTGCTTATATGTGTGTGCAGCCATGTATTAATCAGAAAACTGAAAAAGAATAAATGGAATATAAGGAATAACAATGCAGTTCTTTTCAAGCATTATAATAAGTCAGCAGACCACACTAATCAACTATAACACATATAAGAAAAAATGTATATGTGTGAGCCAATGACCATCAAAGAAAATATTGGTAATGTAAATAATAGTATAGAAAAGTGCATCACCATGAATATGCTCAGGCCCAGCAACGGAGGTGGGGCTACAACTCCCACACATATAGCCACTAGAGATGAGCGAATTTCATATTTTGAAATTCGTTCACGCTTCGTTTGCTGGTAAAAGCAGAATTGCGTTATGGAATCCGTTACCACGGACCAATTCTATGAGGGAATGCATAACGGAATGCCTTTAGAGGTATTCCGTTATTCATTCCGTCATAATAGAAGTCTATGGGCTGCAAAATGGATCCGTCCAATTTCCATTACGCAGGGAAGTCCTCTCCTGCGTAACGGAAATGGTCCGGATCCGTTATGCAGGCAATAGACTTCTATTATGACGGAATGCCTCTAAAGGCATTCTGTTATGCATTCCGTCATAGAATTGCGGTATTGTCCGTAATGGAATCCATAACACAATTCACCTTTTACCAGCAAACGAACCGTGAACGAATTTCATAACATGCTTGTCATCAGCCCCCATATGTCTCTCATATCAGTCCCATGCCACAGAAAACATAAAATAAAATAAAAAACTCCTCTCTTGCTCCGGATGCTGTTGCTCCTCACCTCCAGTGCTCCTCCTGCTCTTCCTCTCTCCGGCTGTGTGTGCACTGACGTGCACAGCGTGAGGTCACAGACTGCCCTCACGCTGTGCTCAGCCATAGCACATCAGAGGACCTGGAAGCGGTAAGTACAGAGCCATAATGGAAGCGCTCATAAGTATTCACCCCATAAGATGCAGGGACATTTTCCCCCCACTTTTGGTGGAAAAAAAATGTGTTTTATGGGGCGAAAAATATGGTGTATGTGTGTATATATATATATATATATATATATATATATATATATACACACAGTATCTATCTACAGTGATATATCATAAAAGTAGGTTTAGTAGAGTCTACATTTTAGTAGAAGCATGCAATGGTGATTTTCTCAACCCAAGCAATTTATTGAAACAAAAGCCAACAACAGTGGTAGTTATACACCAGCAAAAAATGTCAATGTTTCAAAAACTTGTCATGTGGCCTTGAGCATCAATTACAGCATGACAACGATGTCTCAAGTAGACTAATTGTCTGCTGAGTCATGGCATCCAACTCTTCTTGAAGGGTGGCCCTCAGGTCATTGAGGTTCTGGGGCACAGAGTAACAAGCCTCTACACGGCGACTCATAGGTTTTCAATGGGATTTAGGTCTGAAGAAAGCACAGGCCACTCCATTTGAGGGACCGCAATCTCCAGCAGCTGTTCCCTAATGATCCAACCTCGATGAGCTGGCGCATTGTCGTCGATAAAGATGAAATTAGGGTTGTGTTGTTGATGCAGAGGCACAATAACTGGATTATTTATGTTATTCAAGTAGTATGGGCTTGTCACTGTACCATTCACAAAGTGTAGGGCAGTTCTGTATCGACTAGACAGACCTGTCCACACTGTAAAACCGCCACCACCAAAGGCTTGTCTGGTGACAACTGCGACTAAAGCATAGCGCTCTCCTTGATGTCACCAACATCGTTGGCGGACATAATTTCTGCTCAGCTTGAATCGATTTTTATCAGTGAACAGCACTGAGGCCCACTGGTCTTTTGTCCAGTGTAGATGCTCCCTGGCCTATTCAAGACAATGACGCCTGTGGTCAGGAGCCCTTGCAGTTCATCTAGGACGCAGATCACGCTGATGTAAACAGTTTTGAATGGTCTGACGTAACACTTGGGTGCCTCTCACCTTCCTTAAATGTGCCTGGAGTTGTGTGGCATTCATCATCCGGTTCCACAGGGCATTGTTCACAATGAAGTGGTCATCAGTGTGGGATGTGGACAAAGGACGTCCACTTCTATGCCTTTCAGTGACTCTTCCAGTCTCTCTGTATCTCTGTTGCAACCTGCTGATGACACTATGGGACACTCTAAGCTCAGTGGCCTATCCTAAGAACATCCTGATGAAGCCTCAATTGTTAGGCGTCATCTTGGTCTCATGATGTCAAAACGTAAACATCATGATGAGGATGACTGTTTAAATACCAATTCTAATTAAACCAGGACATTTATTGGGTGATTCATGGATCGAACATCTGTTGTGAATTTTTTCATTAAGCTCCTTGCTAGAGAACAGCAAGTTGTGCAAAAACATTGAACAGTTGGATATGTGCATTAAAAAGTTTAGAGAAGGTCACATTAAGTTCACCTGTAAAGGTTAGAGTGCATTTTAGGTTCATTCTGAAATTATACCCACAAGCCAAATATCCCTAACTTTTTGTGAGTAGTTTATATTATAGCTCTGGAAAAAATTAAAAGACCAATGCAAAATTATCAGTTTCTCTAGGTTTACAATTTATGGGTGTGTTTAACTAAAATGAGCAGTATTGTTTTATTGTATAAACTGCTGAAATCTTTCCCAAATTCCAGAAAAAAATATTGTATTTTAGAGCATCTTTGTTTTTCTACTCCACCCTGCTACAGGAGTGAGATTGTGACTTATTTGAAAACGTCTTAGGGGGAGAGTTATCATTTCGTTTACAGCTGAAAAGTGGTTTAAAAAGTCAAAAGCTGTATGTATGCAACTTTTTAAATGCAACTCTTTGGGGGAAATAAATATCTAGTGCCTCACTACTTTTACGACGCCCTTGCCACTTTACCAAAAGGTGGTGTTACAACAGGAGAAGAGGGGCATGGTCAACAGTGGAGAAAAATTTATCTTCACTTAGGCCAGTTTTCTGGTGAAAATTAAACCACAAATCTACAGCAGCTCTGAGCTTTTTAGGTGCACGGACTGTTAGAGGATGCGCCTTGTCATTAATGTGGTGCAGAAGTGTAGGGGATATCAAGCACAGAAAGTGCCTGTCTTGATAAATATCTACCTGGTTATCTAACTGATGTTCACTTTTCCAGTTTGATCCACTAATTGATTAGTGATATTGGTTAAAAAAAAACTAAAAAAAATGCAGATTGTTACTTGTTACTAAGCCTGGATAGAAGCATGTATGACTGTACTATCCCAAGCAAACTGTAAACACAAGTGTTGAGAGAATCGAAGCCAAACGAATTGACTTCCATCCGACATTCAGAAAAAAAACTATTTGCAGTGAAGCCGAGTTTCCTTGCACTTCGTGGTAACTAATCTATTTTTCCTGAAATGGTAAAAAACAAAACAAAACATACTCACATCATCCATTTGCATGTGAGGAGGCCTTTGCGGCCATCTTGATTGCAGAAATCATTCTAAATCTCGCATGTGGTGACATATGACATCACCATGCCGTAATCAGTGATGACGGCACTATGCCAGCCAGCGTGATGGCGTCATCACGTCGCCATACAAGATGGCCACAACAGGCTTTACGCGAGCAAATGGATAAGGTGAGTGTCTACTCTTTTTTTTTTACTCTGATTAACCCCTGAAAGGCCTACATTGTAGCCTCAAATGCTGCAATCAGCGATGAACGTGGCATTTGAGTGCTTCAATGACAGCTTTGAATGGCTTCGTGACAAAGTAATTGGTCACAAACCAAATTTCTTTGTGAAATTTGCCAAAGCGGCAACTTCGTTCATCTCTAGTAAGCACATCTGCAGTATTTTAATGAATCCTATTCAAATGATACAATACTCTTGGGGCGAACCTGACAAGATGGCACATAAATCGGAGCGCTTCTCCTACAACTCACTGGCCTAAGCGATTAGAGTCCTCATCGCGCTATCATCATGGGCACTTACTAATGTATTGTTATTATCCATATTGCTTCCTTTGCTAGCTGGATTAATTTTTTCAGCACATTATACACTGCTAGTTTCCATGGTTATGACCACCTTGCAATCCAGCAGCAGTGGTCGTGCTTGCACACTATAGGAAAAAGCTCCGGCCTATGTGAGCTCCCATGGTCCCGGCCAACAAAGAGGCTGGTGCTTTTTCCTATATTATGCCAACATGACCACCACTGATGGATTGCAGGGTGGTCATAATACAAGCCACTTACTAATGTAATGTGATTGTCCATATTGCTTCCTTTGCTGGCTGGATTCATTTTTCCATCACATTATACACTGCTCGTTTCCATAGTTAACTTCCTCTACTGCTATTTGCTGGAGTGAGACAACTCCTGTAAGCATATTATTGCTCAAGATGTTTGCCAGAAATTTCTCAAAGGTCTCCCAGAGATGGTTCCTGCTGACGCCTTGCTCTAAGCTGCGACCTCAATATTCAGCTCACTTCTGGGCCCAGACCGGGCACAGAGTATTGTTATCGAGTGCATACACAGAGCTCTGCGCCCTGGTGATCCCCATAGAGATATCGTATGTTGGTGGAGGCACGGATGGGAAGCACTACAAAGTGCTTCTGAGGGCTTTCAGGTCTGTGTCTCCACACTGAACGGATACCGTCGTTTGCATGTATAGGTGCGGATCCGTCTGTGCAGATACCAGACGGATCCGCACCTAATGTAAGTGTGAAAGTAGCCTAGAGAGGCTGGGGAAGATCTCTGCCATATGCTAGCAAACTGATCTGATGGAACTCTGTTCCCAGTTTAAAAAATCTCCTCAATATATGTACCAATGTAGTAGAGTATTGCTAAAAACTACATGTACGCTAAACAAAAAATATATGCCCATGAGGATAAAGGAAGCAGGTTTAGGTCCACTTTAATTAAACATGCTAAACTTTCCACCTTTGTAGATAAAATACACTCTGACTCTTATACAGGGAGTGCAGAATTATTAGGTAAATGAGTATTTTGACCACATCATCCTCTTTATGCATGTTGTCTTACTCCAAGCTGTATAGGCTCGAAAGCCTACTACCAATTAAGCATATTAGGTGATGTGCATCTCTGTAATGAGAAGGGGTGTGGTCTAATGACATCAACACGCTATATCAGGTGTGCATAATTATTAGGCAACTTCCTTTCCTTTGGCAAAATGGGTCAAAAGAAGGACTTGACAGGCTCAGAAAAGTCAAAAATAGAAAGATATCTTGCAGAGGGATGCAGCACTCTTAAAATTGCAAAGCTTCTGAAGCGTGATCATCGAACAATCAAGCGTTTCATTCAAAATAGTCAACAGGGTCGCAAGAAACGTGTGGAAAAACCAAGGCGCAAAATAACTGCCCATGAACTGAGAAAAGTCAAGCGTGCAGCTGCCAAGATGCCACTTGCCACCAGTTTGGCCATATTTCAGAGCTGCAACATCACTGGAGTGCCCAAAAGCACAAGGTGTGCAATACTCAGAGACATGGCCAAGGTAAGAAAGGCTGAAAGACGACCACCACTGAACAAGACACACAAGCTGAAACGTCAAGACTGGGCCAAGAAATATTTCAAGACTGATTTTTCTAAGGTTTTATGGACTGATGAAATGAGAGTGAGTCTTGATGGGCCAGATGGATGGGCCCGTGGCTGGATTGGTAAAGGGCAGAGAGCTCCAGTCCGACTCAGATGCCAGCAAGGTGGAGGTGGAGTACTGGTTTGGGCTGGTATCATCAAAGATGAGCTTGTGGGGCCTTTTCGGGTTGAGGATGGAGTCAAGGTCAACTCCCAGTCCTACTGCCAGTTTCTGGAAGACACCTTCTTCAAGCAGTGGTACAGGAAGAAGTCTGCATCCTTCAAGAAAAACATGATTTTCATGCAGGACAATGCTCCATCACACGCGTCTAAGTACTCCACAGCGTGGCTGGCAAGAAAGGGTATAAAAGAAGAAAATCTAATGACATGGCCTCCTTGTTCACCTGATCTGAACCCCATTGAGAACCTGTGGTCCATCATCAAATGTGAGATTTACAAGGAGGGAAAACAGTCACCTCTCTGAACAGTGTCTGGGAGGCTGCGGTTGCTGCTGCACGCAATGTTGATGGTGAACAGATCAAAACACTGACAGAATCCATGGATGGCAGGCTTTTGAGTGTCCTTGCAAAGAAAGGTGGCTATATTGGTCACTGATTTGTTTTTGTTTTGTTTTTGAATGTCAGAAATGTATATTTGTGAATGTTGAGATGTTATATTGGTTTCACTGGTAAAAATAAATAATTGAAATGGGTATATATTTGTTTTTTGTTAAGTTGCCTAATAATTATGCACAGTAATAGTCACCTGCACACACAGATATCCCCCTAAAATAGCTAAAACTAAAAACAAACTAAAACTACTTCCAAAAATATTCAGCTTTGATATTAATGAGTTTTTTGGGTTCATTGAGAACATGGTTGTTGTTCAATAATAAAATTAATCCTCAAAAATACAACTTGCCTAATAATTCTGCACTCCCTGTAGTGTCCGTCACTACAACAGAACAGATATGCAGCTGCGCAGTTTAGAACCTTTTACAGCTCCCGCTACAATCTCACTTTGCATGAGTCATTTCAGGATAAGCAAGATAGGCTTTCAATCATTAAAACTTTTCTGCATACTCTGTCCTTTCCCACACTTGCCCTGATAATCTTTCCTCCCTGACAGCACCAGTGTCACTATAAGAGATTAGACAAGCTCTACATTCCACCCTATTGGGGAAAAGCCCAGCTCCAGACGGACTTCCCTTTGTTTATTATAAAAAGTTACTGTCAGTGCTAACCCC
Source organism: Bufo gargarizans (assembly GCF_014858855.1). Taxonomy (NCBI): domain Eukaryota; kingdom Metazoa; phylum Chordata; class Amphibia; order Anura; family Bufonidae; genus Bufo; species Bufo gargarizans. The sequence goes on from NC_058081.1 coordinate 153,407,128, forward strand.
TTAATTCCAATGTTTATGTTGCTCCTTACAGCAAGATACCAGCTTACCCCCATAGGTTCTGTAAGCACATATTACAGTGCTGGACAAGGACAGCAAGAATTACACTCTATGTAGCAGTTAAGCTTCAGGCCAAAATTTTGCCAAACCTGGTTCAACTTCTACTCCCCTCCTTGGTCAGCATTGAACAGACTGCTTTGTGCCATCTAAAGAAGGTAAGAATAACTCAAGGAAAGTATTACAAGCTACATGCCATAATCTCCCCTTGGTTCTTCTCAGCATTGATGCTTAAAAGGCCTTTGACAGGATTGATTGGCTATATAAGAAAGAGGTACTGCACAAATTTCAGTTTCCCTCCCAATTTATAGGCATGATTGTTTCGCTATATTCCCGCCATACAATGGCTCTTTATCACAACCCTTTTCTATAGCTATTGTAAGACAGTGACAGGTCTCACGCAGGTTGGAGGCAAGGAAGGGGTGGATAGTGCGGTCCACACCCCTGTTCCACCACAGGTGAGACAAGCTGGATGTAGTCAGGCTGGCATAAAGCACCTCCCAGGGTGTCAGAAGGGGGGAACTGTGTTACCTGTAGACAGAGGCCTGGAGGCTCTGTCTGTGTGGTCTCAGCTAGGCAAGGCTGAGAGATAGCCTGGAGGTGGGGGACAAAGCGACGCTTGGGAGGATCGCAGGGCTATAGTCAGGCGGACTACTAGGCCCCAATCCCCCACAAGAGACATTGGTCTGGTGGACAGAGGCCTGGAGGCTCTGTCTGTGTGGTCTCAGCTCTGCAAGGCTGAGGGACCTCGAGGTTTGGAGATAGCCTGGAGTTGGGGAACGCAGCAACGCCTTGTAGGGTCGCAGGGCCATAGTCAGGCAGACTACTGAGCCCCGATCTCCCACAAGAAACAGTGAACTAGAGACAGTAGGCGAACTGTGCTCTGTACAGCCAGGAGGCTGTGGGACATTGTCTGACAAAGCCGCACGAGTTCACAGGGTGTGAACTGAGACCTAGGTGAGTCAGGAAACTCTGTGTTAGAGCCTAGCCGAGCAAGTGTTTATTATTTTATGTGGATGTCACATGTGTTATGTGAAGCTGCGACTTCATGATGACCTGTATTGGTTGGAGTGTAAAATAAATGCACTGTTTGGACATATCCGTGTCTGGTAAAGTCGTATCTGTGAGAATGACCCCCGGAGAAGAGCTAACCCCCCACACTATCGAGACAAGGCAGGTCTGCCCGTTTTCACCTAATTTATTTTTCCAATGTATGAAGCCACTGATCCAATCCATCGGCCCAAATGACAACATAGCTGGGCTATCTATGACCTGGTAGAGGCACACTGCAGCTGCATACATAGATGATTTCTTCTTTTTCTTACCAACGCTGCTAAGACCTTCCAGAATTTACTTTCATTGCTAGAAAACTTTATAAAGCTTTCCAACGTTAAGATTAATAATGATACCAAATCCACAGTCCTCAATATTACACTGCCACCTAATGAAGCTACTGCTGTACAGGCTATTGGCCCCCTTTGTTTGACCTACACACAACATATTTAGGGATTAAGATATCTGGTGAACTCTCCATTCTATACTCTCTTAACTACCAGTCCCTTCTCGCTGCAGTCTCTAGGCAACTAATATGTGGATCCCATATGTATCCTGGATGGGTAGGAAGACTATACTTACAGTAAATTCTTTATTATTAGTTGTGTATCCGTGCTCTAAATGTATCTATTTTATCATTCTTGGGTAATGGTCTGGTTCCCACCAAACAGGGTCTGATTGGCCCCCTAGGTGTCTCGGATCTATCTCTCCTAAATTATTTTCAATTTACAGAGATCTGTCAACAATTTTGAGGCTTCACTCTCCTGCCCAGTCCTTAACCTGGTTTGAGAAGGTTATGTTGGATTTCTTTCATAAAGGAGTCTCAAAAATATATAAGACTTTGGTTTCTTCTGGTGGTTCCAAAGGATTACCTTTTGTATCGATGTGGGAGTGGGAATTACAAGGTACAGCTTTTTTAGCTTCGGAGATCAAGCAGATCCTGTCGATCTCATGGATTCTGTAGATCTGTTCGCACGTAGGAGAATTCATATAAACCCTCACTCAATGGTATCAGACCCATGCTTTACTTTTCTCCCAAAGATTAAGTGCCAGTGTTTTGTGCTGTAGATACGGGGTGGAGCGGGGGACAATTTCATATATCTGATGGATGGGTGCTGGGATTAAGGTTTTCTGGGGGAGGTGGAGGACATTATGCTCCAAGTGTGTGGGTCAGTACTCTGTTTATCCAAAGAAATGATTTTTTATGGTTGGATTCACCTTCTTTTCCCCCAACAAAGTTGCCAATTCCTGCCAAATGGCAGATTACAGACCCACCAAATAAACAACAATGAATAGATAGGGTAGATCAGGATTTATATATATGGGATTACTACATGGATCGAAGGCTCCCATAACTGTTTTGAACAAATATGGCTTCCTTGAGTCTCTTTCAAAGGATCTGTGCTTTCCCAAAGACCTCTGTCAGATAATCTGATATTACTGTAGGGGAAGCGTGGGATCTAGTGATCACCAGTCAGTGTGGTTTACTATAAGTACAGTGAGTACACACCACACAAAAACAAAAGTTTTAGATTTTAGAAAAACAGACTTTTCTAAAATTAGATTAGTGGTATACGAGTCCCTATCAGACTGGAACAGTTTCATTGGAGTCCAGGAGAAATGGGACTACTTAAAAGTGGCACTATTGAAGGCAACAGAAAATTGCATTAGGCTTGTCAGTAAAAGCAAAAAAGGAAGAGACCACTGTAGTACTCAGCAGAAGTGGCCAAAATCATTAAAACCAAAAAGATAGCATTTAGTAATTATAAAAAAAAAAAAGAGGATGACAGGCAAATTTATAACATAAGGCAGAGAGAGGCCAAACACGTTACAAGAGCTTCTAAAGCACAGGAAGAAGAGAAATTAGCTCAGTCAGTGAAAAAAGGCGATAAGACATTCTTCAGATACATAATGAAAAAAGGAAACTAAAACAAGGAATTTTCATTCTCGAGGTCAGAGATCACGGTGGCCTGGGCTCGGTCAATATTAGAGCAATGTAAAGGTCTAAGTTCCTCCACCTGATGTGAAACTAGTTCTAAAAACACATCAATACAGGATGGATCGGCAGATACTGGTGGTAAAACAAGGAATTACCAAATTAAAAACACAAGAAGGAAGGTATATGGAAGAGAATAAAGAACTAGCTGACTGCTATGAATACTTCTGTTCAGTTTTTACAAAGGAAAATTAAGGAAAAGGACCTCAGTTAGGAAAGAAGACTAATGAATCTTTTGATGCATGTGTCTTTACAGAGGAAGAGGTTCTAAGTCAGTTGTCTAAAATTAATACAAATAAGTCACAGGGGCCTGATGGGATACACCCAAAGCTATTAAAAGAGCTCAGCGGCGAACTAGCAAAACCATTAACAGCTTTATTTAACCAATTACTGGCAATAGGAATCGTCCCAGAAGTTTGGAAATTAGCAAATGTGCCCATTCACAAGAAAGGTAGTAGGGAGGAATCAGTCAACTATAGGCCAGTAAGCCTGACATCAATAGTGGGGAAATTAATGGAAACCATACTTAAGGAGAGGATTGTGGAACATCTAAAATCCCATGGATTGAAACAGCATGGGTTTACTTCAGGGAGATCATGTCAAACTAATCTTATTGATATTTTTTGATTGGTTGACTAAAATAATAGATGGCGGAGGTGGAGTAGACATCGCTTATCTAGACTTTAGTAAGGCTTTTGTTACTGTCCCACATAGAAGGCTTATCAATAAATTGCAGTCTTTGTGTGTGGACACCCATATTGTTGAATGGATTAGGCAGTGGCTGAGGGACAGACAACAGAGGGTTGTAGTCAATGGAGTATATTCAGACCATGGTTTTGTTACCAGTGGGGTACCTCAGGGATCTGTTTTGGGACCCATATTGTTTAATATCTTTATCAGCTAAATTGCAGAAGGCCTCAATGGTAAGGTGTGTCTTTTTGCTGATGACACAAAGATTTGTAACAGGGTTGATGTTCCTGGAGGGATACACCAAATGGAAAAGGATTTAGGAAAATTTGAGAAATGGTCAAAAATCTGGCAACTAAAATTTAATGTTGATAAGTGCAAGCTATTGCACCTGGGGCGGAAAAACCCAAGAGCAGAATATAAAATCTGTGATACAGTCCTAACCTCAGTATCTGAGGAAAGGGATTTAGGGGTCATTATTTCAGAAGAGTTAAAGGTAGGCAGACAATGTCATAGAGCAGCAGGAAATGCTAGCAGAATGCTTGGGTGTATAGGGAGAGGAATTACCAGTAGACAGAGGGAGGTGCTCATGCCGCTCTACAGAGCACTAGTGAGACCTCATTTGGAGTATTGTGCTCAGTACTGGAGACCATATCTCCAGAAGGATATTGACACTTTGGAAAGAGTTCAGAGAAAAGCTACTAAACTGGTACATGGATTGCAGGATAAAACTTACCAGGAAAGATTAAAGGACCTGAAAATGTATAGCTTGGAAGAAAGACAAGACAGAGGGGATATGATAGAAACTTTTAAATACATAAAAGGAATCAACAAGGTAAAAGAGGAGAGAATATTTAAAAGAAGAAAACTGCTACAAGAGGACATAGTTTTGAGTTAGAGGGGCAAAGGTTTAAAAGTAATATCAGGAAGTATTACTTTACTGAGAAAGTAGTGGATGTATGGAATAGCCTTCCTGCAGAAGTGGTAGCTGCAAATACAGTGAAGGAGTTTAAGCATGCATGGGATAGGCATAAGGCCATCCTTCATATAAGATAGGGCCAGGGGCTATTCATAGTATTCAGTATATTGGGCAGACTAGATGGGCCAAATGGTTCTTATCTGCCTACACATTCTATGTTTCTATCTATAATGTATTACTCAAATTATGGTAAGTGCGGGCTGTGCTCTGGCTCCCTCCCTATTTGGGTGTGTCTCTTTAGAAACTTAATGTTTATACACTTTATTTAGGTCTTCTTTTTGAGTTTTATGATGCTTTAAAATGTGTACAAAGCATTCCTTTGTGACTCAACATTTTATGACTGACCTAACAGATTTGTTTTGTTTCCTTTTTGTGTACATATAAGATGTATGTATTTACAAATATGCTTAAATCAATAAACAAATAATTGACTCAATCATACAATACACTTGGAAACCTTATTTTAAACCCTTAGGATACCAGAGTTTTTTTCAGTTTTCCGTTCACATATCTGTATGAGGGCTTATTTTTTGCTGGACAAGTTGTACTTTCTAATGCCACCATTTAAAATGGCATGCAATGTAGTGGAAAGTGGGGGAAAAATTCCAAATGGGATGGAATTTGGAAAAAAAAATGCAATTCCTCCACCGTTTTACGGGTTTTGTTCCCACGGCATTCTGTTTATGGCAAAACTGACCTGTGCCCTTCATTCTCTGAGTCAGTATGATTAAAATGATACCACATACAGTATGTGTAGGTTTTTATGTCTAAATAGTGTAAAAATAAATGTAAACTTTGAGAAAAAAAAATATTTCTCCATTTTGACCCTTTCTTCAGTTACGCCATCTGCCGTATTGGAGAAATATTTTCATATTTTAATAGTATGGGCGTTTTTAGTCACGGTGATACCCAAACTTTTATACTTTAAAAAAATTTTTTTTTTACATGTTTGGGGCAGGTAGCAATGGGGTTAAAGAGGACCTGTCACCTCTACTGACATGTCAGTTGTAGTAACTACTTGCATTCTCCATGTAATAGAAATAATGGAGCATCAATTCTTATGTTTGTATGTTGTGCCATTCCTTAATTTCAAGCAGGGATAATAATGAATTAATTGCTAGCAGTTTGCAATGAATTACTGTTTGGTGGGGAGGGAGGGGGAAGTACTGTCTGACACTATCCAATTAGTGCTGCCAGTGTCCGACTGTGCAGGAACACACTCCCAACTGCTTACACTCAACTGGAACTTTATTGCAGACTGCTAGCAATGTTCATAACAATAAAGGGATGGCACATCATAAGAACAGAGGCTCTAGAATTGTTATTACATAGGGAATATAAGTAATTGCTCTGCAAGGGCAAGACAACCAAGAACAAATCTCTTTTAACAAAGCTAAAAGCTGTATAGTGAAACGTACGCCGGGTTTGGAGGCACTTTGGTCTGTATGCTTTTCATTATTACGGGTTATAGTCTGGCTTGTTAGTATGTGATGTAATTCGATGTGCTTGTTTAGCTGTCATTTTGTTCTATTCTCATTTTGGGACATGTATTCTTTTTTTATTAAAGGGATTCTGTCACCTCTTTTTACCCTATAGTGATGTAGACATGCACGGCTAGATTGCTGCTAGCACGTCCACAATATTCCTGTCCCATAGCGCTGTGTCCTTTTATTAATGATTTTATAGATATGTAAATGAGCCTGGTACTAACTTTCTTGGAGCCCAGCCACATCACCCTGTGAGGGAGCTCAGCACCGCCTGCATCCTCCGACTCTCCTCCTTGCCTCCTTGCTCACAGTTAGATTGCTGTAATCTCGCGATGCGCAGTTCCTTCCCTGAGGCTAATGCCAGCACAGGGAAGGAACACTATGCCGGCACTGCGCATGCGCGATCAGCAGCGATCTAGCCGTGCATGTCCGCATCACTATAGGCTAAAACGAGGTGACAGAATCCCTTTAAGTATTTCAGACTGGGACGCTATATTGAGATGGATGTAGCTCATTGAATATACAGTATATAACTATTTACTGCAGTGCCAATGTAACCTCTTTGCTTGCACATGTATGCCGCTGTTGTGACGGTTTTTATATAATCATGATTTGCATAATTTAATAAAGATATTGAGTTTTGGTATTTGATTGTTCTTTATTAGTGGGGGGACATTCATTCTTTTTGGTGTATAGATTAGTCTGGCCCCACTGGATCCTACTGACCGCATTAGTTTGTGGGCTCCATCCTTTTTTTTTTTTTTGGTTCGGGGGGAAAGTTGGCAAAACTAGATCAAGGAAAAAGTGGAACAAATGTCTATATCAATCAATCATATTCCAGCTCTCATTGTCATAAAATAAGTGTTTGCTATGAAATATTTGATGTTCAGATAAGTAAATTCACCAACTGCTTTAAAGTTTAAAGAGGCTGTGCTGCCCATTGTAGTAAAGTGTCAGGGCAACGTGAAGTTGATCTGAAGATTGAGCTAGGACATCTTTAAGATGCTCTTAATGAAGCATTTAACCAGATTCTCCTTCAACCACTGATCAGTGTGTTCCAGTCTTAGGCCTCATGCACACGACCGTATTTTGTTTCCGTGTCCGATCCGTTTTTATTGCGGATAGGATGCGGAACCATTAATTTCAATGGGTCCGCAAAAAATGCGGACAGCACACCGTGTGCTGTCCGCATCAGTATGTCTGTTCTGTTGCTCCGCAAAAAAAATAGTGCATGTCCTATTTTTTATCTAGTTTGCGGACAAGGATAGGCATTATTACAATGGATCCGCCAAAAAAACGGATGCCATACGGAATGTCATCCGTTTTTTTTGAGGATCCGCAATTTTCAGACCGCAAAACACATACGGTCGTGTGCATGTAGCCTTAAGGTATGTTTACATGATGGATTTTGAATATCTTCCTGAAAAATTCAACAAGAAATCCAAGTGGGTTTTTTATCACTTTTTTTATGCAGCTGTTTTTTTTTTTTAACCAATGGGTGTTTAATTCAATACAAAACTGTACTTTCATCTTGTGGTTTTGGTGCTGACCCATGCCAAAAACCGTGCAGAATACACACATAAAAACACATGTACGGAGCATTTTTTTTAAATGGTTCCCATTCAATTCAGTGATAGATTCAGCACTCTTTTTGCCCCAAGAAGGGGGGGATGCTGCTTCTTTTTTTCCACGTGGAAAAAAAAAGGAAGTGCTGTTTCCTATTGACAATAATTGAGGCATTTTTGGAGCTGATTTTGAGGCGGAAGTGCTCCAAAATCAGTGCCAAAAAACTATGTGAACTGGCCCTTACATTCTGGACATGGTGAGGGTGCTAACAGTATGCAAAACAGAAACCTCTTTTTTGACCAAGAATAGACAATTTGGTCAAATCACAGTTATGGCCAATGTGGTCTGGTGTTCTGCACATCTCATTTGCCCTTGACCACTGATCCCGTGGGTGTAGTAGTATTAGTCAGTTTACATTGTTCTCATCTTACAGATTCCCTAGTTTTATTTTGTGAAAGATCCTTTTTGGCCCATTAAAGGTGAACTGTCATCAACTTTATGCTGATTTCCGGGGTCTGTCACTCTTGAACTAATATTGCTTGCTGAGAACTTACTGTATACAGGGAGTGCAGAATTATTAGGCAAATGAGTATTTTGACCACATCATCCTCTTTATGCATGTTGTCTTACTCCAAGCTGTATAGGCTCGGAAGCCTACTACCAATTAAGCATATTAGGTGATGTGCATCTCTGTAATGAGAAGGGGTGTGGTCTAATGACATCAACACCCTATATCAGGTGTGCATAATTATTAGGCAACTTCCTTTCCTTTTGGCAAAATGGGTCAAAAGAAGGACTTGACAGGCTCAGAAAAGTCAAAAATAGTGAGATATCTTGCAGAGGGATGCAGCACTCTTAAAATTGCAAAGCTTCTGAAGCATGATCATCGAACAATCAAGCGTTTCATTCAAAATAGTCAACAGGGTCGCAAGAAGCGTGTGGAAAAACCAAGGCGCAAAATAACTGCCCATGAACTGAGAAAAGTCAAGCGTGCAGCTGCCAAGATGCCACTTGCCACCAGTTTGGCCATATTTCAGAGCTGCAACATCACTGGAGTGCCCAAAAGCACAAGGTGTGCAATACTCAGAGACATGGCCAAGGTAAGAAAGGCTGAAAGACGACCACCACTGAACAAGACACACAAGCTGAAACGTCAAGACTGGGCCAAGAAATATCTCAAGACTGATTTTTCTAAGGTTTTATGGACAGTGAGTCTTGATGGGCCAGATGGATGGGCTCGTGGCTGGATTGGTAAAGGGCAGAGAGCTCCAGTCCGACTCAGACACCAGCAAGATGGAGGTGGAGTACTGGTTTGGGCTGGTATCATCAAAGATGAGCTTGTGGGGCCTTTTCGGGTTGAGGATGGAGTCAAGCTCAACTCCCAGTCCTACTGCCAGTTTCTGGAAGACACCTTCTTCAAGCAGTGGTACAGGAAGAAGTCTGCATCCTTCAAGAAAAACATGATTTTCATGCAGGACAATGCTCCATCACACGCGTCCAAGTACTCCACAGCGTGGCTGACAAGAAAGGGTATAAAAGAAGAAAAACTAATGACATGGCCTCCTTGTTCACCTGATCTGAACCCCATTGAGAACCTGTGGTCCATCATCAAATGTGAGATTTACAAGGAGGGAAAACAGTACACCTCTCTGAACAGTGTCTGGGAGGCTGTGGTTGCTGCTGCACGCAATGTTGATGGTGAAGAGATCAAAACACTGACAGAATTCATGGATGGCAGGCTTTTGAGTGTCCTTGCAAAGAAAGGTGGCTATATTGGTCACTGATTTGTTTTTGTTTTGTTTTTGAATGTCAGAAATGTATATTTGTGAATGTTGAGATGTTATATTGGTTTCACTGGTAAAAATAAATAATTGAAATGGTATATATTTGTTTTTTGTTAAGTTGCCTAATAATTATGCACAGTAATAGTCACCTGCACACACAGATATCCCCCTAAAATAGCTAAAACTAAAAACAAACTAAAAACTACTTCCAAAAATATTCAGCTTTGATATTAATGAGTTTTTTGGGTTCATTGAGAACATGGTTGTTGTTCAATAATAAAATTAATCCTCAAAAATACAACTTGCCTAATAATTCTGCACTCCCTGTATACATCCCAGGTCATGCTGGAAAAGAGTTTCCTGAGAAGGGTCCTGGTTATTAATGAGCTCCTACTCTCCCCACCGATTTGCTGCTGATTGGCAGTTTTCTTCTTAATTTTCTCTGTTCTACGGACAGTTTAATATGGGTACCATATACCTGTCTAAATCAGGCCAAAGGCTGAAGGCTGGTTTACCACAGTTGATTTAAAGGGAATGTATCATATTGAATTTTAGTTCCATTAATTAGATGTGGATCTACAGAGAAGACATGAAAGGGGAGATTTATTAAGCTTTTCTGGGTTAGTTTGCACACAAAAAATAGCATACATGCTTTGCACCACATTTGCTATTTGTTTTAGACACTATTTAGTTTTGCTTAGTGGAAAGGGTCGTGGCTTCAGATGTGACTCTGGCACCAACAATGCTCCAAATATCTTGGCATACAATTGTGGGACAAAATAGGCAGGGGCGGACTGGCCGGGTACTTACTATTGGGCGAATTATAGGGGTCATTATTAGAGGAAGTTCAGGCAGCATGCTGAAGGTAGGGCTGGCCCACATCCTGCTCGATCCCCTGAAAATGCCAGAGTATCTGGCGAAACATGTCAGAGTTTGAGAACTTTTTAGCAGAGTATAGGGGCATAGTTTTCCTAATATATGAGGGAAAGATAGAGGACATGAGAAAGTGATACCGCGGCAGAAGTAGTGCTGGGGGCAGCGCGCAGCCGCCGGTACTGAATAGTGCTATACTGCTGCAGCTACATACGGTAAGCAGCAGTGTCCCTATCGTTATTATATCACATCGACTGGGGCCACCACTGATATTTTTTATGTTCACCTCTCAATATATGTTTTTAATGAACAAAATAAAAGTAAAGTTTTAATATTTCAATTGACACATGTAAAAATAAGGCGTCTAGGTGACTAAATGTAAAATATAAAGGCAAATAATAGATAAAAAGTTACAGAGGCTCTACTGTCCACAATTCACGGGTTGGTGCTCTCTCCAAATGGCAGCACCTATTGCCAAATATATTATTTGCACTATAGAGGATATGGAGAAGTGGAGGGCACTCAGATGGCTGGGTATATGGGTAATCAATATTATCAATGCAGGTATGGTGTAAAGGATTGTTTATTATATAAAATATAGTATATGTACACAACACTGGATCTGTCGATTCAGTGATGTTTTAGACACATATAAGGTATAGATGGTCGGTTTGTTAGCACAATGCAAATAGTCGATTAGACTATATATCGCTCTGTATCAAGGCTTGCCTGCTTATACAGGTGATCAGTCTGTATAGAGGTGCTACTTAAAATAAAAACATGTGCACAGTAAAATAAGATAAAATCAGAATAAAAACTACATAAAGTGGAATAGAACCATTAATGATATAGGTATTACTGTTTGCTTCTTATGTCCTGGATAAGTATTCACAGCCGTGTACAATATGAAACAGTCTTACCCCATCAGTTGTGGGTCTCAGGGAACGGCTGCAAGAAATTCTATGTACACAGTACCCCGATATGTACAGGCGGTAGTCCGGTCCTGGATGGCGTTGGTGCACACGTGGTGTGATGCTCCCTCGGTGTCTCTCTCCGCTGCGGCGTCCTGGGTTCCTGGTTGCTCTGAGTGCTTACGTCACCGGTTTGCAGCCTGTTCGAGTGGTTGTCAGCTAGCAAATTTTCTTTACGAAAAGTCCTCAGATTAAATAGATGTCAGCTAGCAATTCTCTTTACAGGACGTCCTTGGGTAATTCGGTTATTATAAACCCATATACTGTCTCTATTCTTACCAAACGCGTTTCGGTGCACTCTTGCACCTTCATCAGTGGTGGACAGTATTACTGACCTCCTTCCTATTTATAGGGGAGGGATCATTAGGGTATATGGGTAACTGATAAAATGTGAACTGGATCCGATCAGTGTCTTTCACATATATGTAAAGTGTAGAGACTCTTAATGAATTTCCCTTATATTAAGAGACAAAGTAACATGCAATAATGGTATTAGAACAATATTAAGACGATAATATAATTAACACTAAAATTCTAATCGGCAATAAAATCGACAATAAAATATAATCGGGAGCAAGAATCAATAGTTGACAATAATCGACAATAAAATAATCGATGAGGTGTCTCGAAACTTTTTGTTCGAATATATAGAATATCTTCGTACTATTCATAAAATACAGTGGTAAAATAATTGTAGTTGTAATGCTATGTGAATGGGGAATGGACACATACTATACACTAGTTGTCATCTCCCCGTTGGTTATTTAATATTCCAACGAGCCAGTTTAGAAGGCTAAAGAGGAGCTGCACTTTAGACGAAGATTTCGAAAAAGAAGCGATAATACTAAAAGAACAGTTCGTAATTAAAAACTCGGCCCTAACTAAGGTAAGGAATATGGAAAGAAAATCCTTTTTCGATAGTAAAAAGAAACATGAAGAAATAGGGGACAAAATACGGATAATCCTTCCCTTCCATGGACAATATAAGAAAATCAATGCTCTAATTGGCATCATTTACAAAGAAACAAGATCATAGGCCCTTCCCTTCCGAACGACCCTTTTTTTTTTTTAAATCAGATCTTTTTTTATTGAAAAATTTATAATGTAAATACACATTATTACATGTCACAAACAAAGATGACATAGAGACATATTATCCAGCAAGGCTGGTAACAAACAGGGTACCAAGCCATGTGTAATAATCAAATTTCAACCCAACCCCCCATCCCACCTTAACCTGCACAATACAAAGGCGCACTATTATATATTCCTATTCAGACGTCGAAACGACAGACACGGTTCCCATAATTTTTCAAATTTTGCTGGGCATCCATGCTTCTGGTACACCATCTGTTCATAGCTTAACATCGTGTCAACCGTACTTAAGAATTCGCCTAGGGTTGGCGGCGCTGTCTGTATCCAATGTAGGGCGATTAACTTTCTAGCAACATATAACACTCTACCTATAGCTATTTTATGCACCTGACTAGTGGCCAATTCAGAGACGTATCCCAACACACACACTTTTGGGTCAGGCGGTATCCGTACCTTGTAAACGTCCTGTATTGTCTGAGATACCATCTCCCAGTATCTCCCTAGCCTCTCGCACGTCCACATCATATGCAACAAATCTGCAGAAACCATAGAGCACCTTGGACATTCATCCGTGGGTCTAAACCCTATGCGGAACAAAAAAAACGGTGTCTTGTAGACCCTATGGACAATGAACAGCTGCGAGAGTTTACGCCCTTCACTCAAGGAAGAGAGAGGTATCGCCTCCAGTATGTCAGACCATTGGTCATCGGTTAGCTCACCAACATCCTTCTCCCATTTACCTTTAGCCACAAGCGGATGCGACAGTACAAACTTATCAAGCAACAGCTTGTATATACAGGAGATCATACCTCTCCTTGCCCCCCTGGACAGAATCTGGTGCAATGCAGCATCTCTCCCTGCCACCACAGTCACGCCTCTAAATGTGGAGTTGTACGCGTGTCTCACCTGAAGATATTTATAAAAGTGTGTTCTAGGTAGTTCATACAGCTCCTGAAATCTGGTAAAGGACATGAACTTCTTTTCTTCCAGAAGGTGGCCCAACCTCAGAATACCCTTCCTTTTCCACGCCCCAAAATCAGACAGAGAGAGGAATTCCGGCAGCACGGGATTGTCCCACAATGGAGTGTATTCCGTATTGCTGACAACCCCCCTCAGGAGCTTAACCCTGTTCCACATGGAGTGCATCAAGTATCCCAAATCTCCCAACAGACCATTCTTCCCGGCCCCTCTAGTCTCAAGGATCAGCAATAGGTCCTTAGATGACAAGCAATGATTAAACAACTGACACGACACCTCACTCGACTCCAGTTCTATCCACCCTTTAAAATGTTGGCATTGTGCAGCCAGGAAGTATACCCAGGGGTTTGGCACTGCAAGGCCCCCTTCCATCTTAGGATATTGCAGCGTTTCGAGCTTAATTCTCGGTTGCCCCTTCCGCCATATGAGCTCCCTGAAAATAGCATTGATTGGATCAAATTTGGACTTTGACAGCCAGACCGGGGAGTTATGTAGAATATAGAGTAGCTGAGGCATCAACACCATTTTAATGAGATTGGCTCTTCCCGCCACCGACAGGTACAGTTTACACCATGCCTTAGCTTTGTTTCGAAATTTAATAACCAGCGGGTCAAAGTTAAGGCGCACAAAGTCCCGGATTCTAGGGAATATATGGATACCCAAATACTTAAAGGTCGCTACACATGGAATACTTCTGTCTCGCACTGTCTGCGATTGCCCTTGCCCGTCAAGCAGCATAATTGCCGATTTACTCCAGTTAATAGTCAGACCCGACAGGGTACCGAAGCAGTCAACGATTTTCATAGCCGCTTCCAAAGATGGACCAGTGTCCCCCAGAAAAAGCAAAGTGTCGTCTGCATACATCGTCACTTTATTATTAACTGTTCCATACTGGAACCCCCGAATGTCCAGTGACTTACGAATCGCTGCGGCTAACGGCTCAATCGCTACTGCAAATAGCAGAGGCGACAGCGGGCACCCCTGTCTAGTACCCCGGCCCAAGCAGAACTTGGGAGACACCCCTCCATTCGCCCTGACACATGCTTTGGGATTAGAGTATAGCACCCGGACCCAGGATATATACTCATCTCCAAACCCCATATATGCCATAACTCTCCACAGGAAACGCCACTCAATGCTGTCAAAGGCCTTGGCCGCGTCTAAAGAAAGGATAGCTCTATCTCCAACATTTTCAGCTGGAAGTTGAATACTGGCAAACACACTTCTGATATTAATTGACGTTGATTTCTGAGGCATGAAGCCGGTCTGGTCAGAGTGTATGATAGACAAAATCACTTTAGACAGACGCATGGCCAATACCTTTGCAAGCAACTTAACGTCAGTGGAGAGTAACGATATCGGTCTATATGAGTCAGGGAAAGAGTGATCCTTGTCCGGCTTAGGAATGACTACTATTAATGCCTCCTGCATAGACGGAGGCAGCACCCCCCTCTCCTTGGAATAATTGAATACCTTCAGAAGTTCCGGGAGTAACACATCCGCAAAGGTCTTATACACTTCCGCCGGGAGCCCATCTAAACCCGGAGCCTTGTCGTTAGCCATAGCTGCCAGCGCCGCCCTCAACTCTTCTAGCTCAATCGGCTCCTCTAACCGCATACTGTCTTCCCTGGAGAGCTTAGGGAGATTCAATGTAGTTAAAAATGTGTCAATATCCTCTTCCGAACATGTCACCTTAGGAGCATGCAGAGAGGAATAAAAATTGTTCAGTATATTCAAAATGTTGTCAGTATCTCGCCTCAGGACGCCACCAGCATCTAACAGGCCAGGTATACATTGAGACCCTTGCTGCGCTCTCGTGATAACCGAGAGCATATGGCCCACACACTCCCCTTCAGTAAAAAACTGCTGCCTATAAAACAGTAGTTTCCTCTCTGCTACTTCCAAGAGGTGACACCTCAGCTCCTCCTGCCTGATCTTTAAGGCATTGCTTGTTAGGTTAGATGGATTCAACACAAAGGCTTCCTCCGCTAGATTCATGTTATCATGTTTCTGCAGATCAAGCTCTCTAGATTTAGATTTAATCCGACTGACTGTTTTGATAAGGGAGCCCCTGAGGAAGGCCTTCATCGCCTCCCAAACAATTATTGGAGACACAGTCCCCTCATTTATACAAAAATATTCCCTAAGGGACTGAAGCATCTCGGACAGGTCACCCATCAGCTTCAACCAAAAGGCATTCAATCGCCAGTATCTAACCCCCGGCCTGGCTGTCTCAGAAATATCAAGAGCGATACTAAATATGGAGTGGTCTGATAAGGTTCTGGCCAGATACTCTGAATTCTGTACAAGCGGAAACATATGAGCATTCACCAAACCCAAATCTATGCGTGACAGGGATCCATAAGACGAGGAGCAGCACGAGTACTTCCTGTCCAGGGGGTGGGTCTCTCTCCACACATCCATCAGACCTACTTCCCTGAGTATTCTTGCAAACGGGGTCTCACCCGTATTACTACCACTAGGTGTGATCTGGCATCTATCAAGCGAGGTGTCAAGTACATTATTAAAATCTCCCACTATTAACATTGGAAGTTCAGAAAATTCTGCCATAAACTCCATAAGCTTCCTTAAAGGCACCGAGGAAAATGGTGGGGGTATATAGATTGTCGCCAACGCCATCCTCATCCCTTGCACCACACAATGCACTCCTATAAACCTGCCCTCCTCATCCACACATACCCTGAGGCATTCAAATATGATATTCTTATGAACTAGGATACTAACCCCCCTGGAATGTGAGGAGAAGACGGAATGCACCGAATACCCCAACCACGGCTTTTGCAGAACATGTATAGATTGTTTGGTCATATGCGTTTCTTGCAAGCATATTATTGCTGGCTGATATCTAGATAGGTAACGGAACAGACCATGTCTCTTCGTAGCATCCGCCATTCCCCTCACATTACAGCTAAGTATTCTCGTAACAGGTCCCATAAGAATGCGTACATAAATAAAAGTACAAATGAGAGCCACACATCTCCACCTCCCAGCAGCTGCAAGGAAAAGCAATGTTAATCACCAGAATACAGTCTCCCATGCTTTCTCCATTTCCCCATCAAAGTATAAGAGGACTGTACGTTTCAGCATTTTAGAATTGCTATCAATAGCACCTATGACAGTATTAGCCCCCGCTAACCCCTTCCCCCCCCCCCCCACCCAACTATCCCACCCCACACAGTAAACATATGCAGCATATTTAGAATCAATATTGAACCTGGGGCCAACATTGCGAACCTGGCCCAACAGCTCCTGAAGCAGCACAGCATCTAGCAAGATACCATATGTAGGCACAATGAGAAAGTGGGGAGCAACCGAGGGTGTATGCTCTACCCACAAAGTGTCTCCAGCAACCGGCTAAAGACAGAAGTAAAATGTCCACAACGGTGGGTGGACAGTCCAGGGGACATCAGAACTTCAATCAGGAACAGGAATGTCCATCAGTCTCAGGTGTCTGTTGATGGGATCCTAAGGCGGCGCTCATTTTGATCCAGCCACTTGACCGCAGCATCCGAGTCCTCAAAGAACACAGCGGATCCAAACGCCACCACCCTGAGCCTTGCCGGGAACATCATGGAATACTGTACTTGCAATTCTCTCAGCCTCCGTTTAATCTCCACAAAGCGAGCTCTCTTCTTTTGTACATCCGATGAGTAATCCGGGAACAGAGACAGCTGAACCCCATTAATTTTTAAATCAGGATGAGACCTCGCAGCCCTCAGTATAGTATCCCTGTCTCGATAGTGCAGGATTTTAGCAAGTATTGGGCGTGGCGGACGCCCTGGCGGCAAGGGCCTGGTGGGGACCCTATGTGCTCGTTCAACCGCATAAAGTGCAGAGAGTCCTCTATCACGGAATTTTTCTGCAAGCCATTTTTCAATAAATTCAGTAGCCTCTGGGCCTTCAGACTTCTCAGGAATGCCCACCAGCCTAATATTATTGCGGCGGGAGCGGTTTTCAAGGTCGTCAGTCTTTGCATAAAGCGCCGCTATATCATTTGACGCAGCCCTGCTCTCTCTCTGCAGGATAACAGCCCCATCTTCCAGGTCCGAAACCCTCCTCTCTACTTCTGAGGTGCGTTCAGCCACCTTATGCAGGTCATGACGGATGATGGATATATCCGTTTTTAGGCTTCCAATGTTAATGTTCATAGTCTGGAGGGTGACATTACAATTAGCAATAGCTGCCATCACGTCTTTCAACGTGGGTTCAGGGGCAGTGATCACTGGCAGATCCTTTTCAGTGCTGCACAGGCTAGGACTCGCCCCCCCTCTTGCTGAACAGGGGATTGCTGGTCATCATCACAGGGGCCATCTTGCTCCCCTAAGCCTTCCTCCACTTGTGTCAGGGTGTCATCTCCCTCTCCCCATACATGACTGGGGGACTGATGTGACTTGTGAGCGAATGCAGAATTAGAACTGTTCGGATTTTTATAGGGGGGTGTGCCCCTCGGGGATGGTCTGTCGAGGTCTGGCAGCACCTCGACAGCCTCTCCCCGTCAGGCCCCCCTCCCCACTCACATAGCATTACAACTACAATAATTTTACCACTGTATTTTATGAATAGTACGAAGATTATTATTCGAACAGAAAGTTTCGATACACCTCATCGATTATTTTATTGTCGATTATTGTAAACTATTGATTCTTGCTCCCGATTATATTTTATTGTCAATTTTATTGCTGATTAGAATTTTAGTGTTAATTATATTACCGTCTTAATATTGTTCTAATACCATTATTGCATGTTACTTTGTCTTTTAATGTATGGGAAATTCATTAAGAGTCTCTACACCTTACATATATGTGAAAGACACTGATCGGATCCAGTTCACATTTTACCAGTTACCCATATACCCTAATGATCCCTCCCCTATAAATAGGAAGGAGATCAGTAATACTGTCCACCACTGATGAAGGTGCAAGAGTGCACCGAAATGCGTTTGATAAGAATAGAGACAGTATATGGGTTTATAATAACCGAATTACCCAAGGGCGTCCTGTAAAGAGAATCACTAGCTGACAACTATTCAATCTGAGGACTTTTCGTAAAGAAAATTTGCTAGCTGACAACCACTCGAACAGGCTGCAAACCGACGTGACGTAAGCACACAGCTGATCGCAGCAACACAGCTATCCTTCCGGTCACGTGAGACGCCATCCCCTGCATCACGTGGGACGCAGGAAGAGCAACCAGGAACCCAGGACGCCGCAGCGGAGAGAGACGTCGAGGGAGCATCACACCACATGCGCACCAACACCATCCAGGATCGGACTACCGCCTGTACATATCGGGGTACTCTGTACATAGAATTTCTTGCAGCCGTTCCCTGAGACCCATAACTGATGGGGTAAGACTGTTTCATATTGTACACGGCTGTGAATACTTATCCAGGACATAAGAAGCAAACAGTAATACCTATATCATTAATGGTTCTATTCCACTTTATGTAGTTTTTATTCCGATTTTATCTTATTTTACTGTGCACATGTTTTTATTTTAAGTAGCACCTCTATACAGACTGATCACCTGTATAAGCAGGCAAGCCTTGATACAGAGCGATATATAGTCTAATCGACTATTTGCATTGTGCTAACAAACCGACCATCTATACCTTATATGTGTCTAAAACATCACTGAATCGACAGAGAGCATTTTTTGTACTGACACACGTTATGAGGGAGCATTTATTTTATATTGGCACACATAAGGGGTATTTTTGTACTGCCACACATTACAAGGGGATATGTTTTGTGCTGGCACACATTATAGGGGGGATTACTACTACGGGGCACTATGGGGGCATTATTGCTTCTGTAGGCAAAATGAGGGGCATTATTACTATTGGTTGCACTGTTACTACATAGTGCACTCTGGCTGAGGATTACTACTTTTGGGAGCACTATTACTGTGGGGTCACCCTGGCACAATTGTTTTTTGGGGACAATATGTTTACAGCTCTATAAGTTTCAGGGACGCTATTTACTGGGCACAGTTATTTTTTTAGGGCACTGTGTGCCAATAATTATTGAAGGGGAACTATCTGTGTGGTACTAGTACTTTCAGGGGGATTATCTGTTTCTGCAGTACAATATTGGGGAGCACAGCAGACACAGTATTAGTGGTGGTAGGATGGGGTGTTTGGAAGGTTGTAGTAGGATGGAAAAGTAGAAAACTAAGATGTCTGTTTGTCAAACTCTGCAGAGACAAGAGATGGCTTAAAGAAATGATCATGGCAGTCTGGTCTGAATGCAGAAGTTAAAGGAAGAAAATGTCCTCAGAGAAGACATCACTGGATGTAATAGGTATGTGGCACTGTATTACTCTGGATGTTTAGTAGCGCTGTATGTAATGTTTTCTTAGTATGTAGGGCTGGAGGGAAGGGGTTAGGTTTCGCCTCAGGCAGCAGAACGGTTAGGTGCACCCTTGTGTGGCCCATATGTCACCTCCTAAGCCCCCTGCTCCATATCAATATTAGAGACAATTGGAGGAAAACAGAATAAATGCAGCTATTGATGACCACCACAGAGCATGTCCTATTCTTGTCCGCAATTGCGTTTTCTATGATACTGGCGGCCATGTGCGGTCCGCAAATTGCGGAACGCACAGTGACGGTTATCACACTACGATCGTGTGAATGTAGCCTTAGGCTGGGACTACACAGCGATTTTGGCCACAAGACCTGTCATGCAACCAAACATCGCAGTTGTCTGTAACAGTGCAGTCATTGAATTTAATGGGGTTGCAGCATCACTCACAAGTTGCTGCAACTAAGACCCTAGAATATCATGTCTCTTTTTTTTTTGTTGTCCATCTAGAGAAAAGTCCTATACTTGTCCGTGAAACTGACTGTTCTATTTTTATGGATGCGGGCAGATGCAGAGATTAATGGGTCCACATCTGATCCACAGAAAACGAGGATCAGATCGGTCGTGAGGCCTTAAAAAGAATATGGTGATTGAGTAATATAGTAAAAATCCTGCAAACCTATCCTATATGGCGATTTACTGCATAATCAGCCGAATGCACAGCAAGGAAAGGCAAATCCCGTAATGGCATCTTATGTTCTATTGCTTCTCTCAGAAGAGGCTTAGATGTAAAAACTGTTAGTTTTATATAAGACTCTTCAATAAGGAATAGCTGGCAGACTGGAGCAGTAAAACCGAAGAACAAAAGTACAGCTTTCTTCATAAACCGGTTTCTCCCAGTCTCCTAGCTCACAACATTGCTGCACTTTAGCCATAACTATATTTAAAGAGCCCTGCAGAATAATTAAACAGTTTCTAGACACACTTCTTCTCCTAGAGGTTCTGATTTCACACGCTCAACAATTTAGACTATATCACCAATGGCACACAGAATTGTCACAAGTCCAGATTTCCTCAGTTCCTTTTCATTATCTGTGCATGTGGATAAAAAATTGATCATTCTAGCAGACAACTAAAATGAATGCAAAAGTGCAAGATGTTCTACTCCAAGCGTGCAAATCCCAGTTACATAATGGTACATTTATCTTTTATAGTCTTTTTGTATGCAAACCAGAAGCCACCTATTTCCCAGAACTTTGTGCAAGTCTTATAACAGTAGCTAAATAAGTTCTGCTTGAAAAGTTTTGTATCCTATGGTGCAGACACCAGCCTGTAGTACCCAATGGTTGCCAAAAATCTAGTAGGTCCTTTGAATGCAACGTTGCTGTCTAGTGTTGATTGCAAATATTTTAATTGCTAATTTTTATCTCGAATATCGGCACTTCGAGAATTTGCGAAGATGTAGAAAATAGTGCTATATCTTCGTAATCGCGAATATTCTAGATTTTTTTTTTCATCAATAACCTCCCTTCTTGCTTGTGGGCCAATGAGAAAGCTACAATATCTTTGTCTGAGCTTAGCAACATCCCTAGCAACAAATAGGAAAGTTGCCTACCCCTTACTATATAAGAACCTCCCCAGCAGACATTTTCTACAGTCTTTTTTGACAGTTCTGAGAGAGGGAGAGCAGTGATATTATTGTGCTCTGTGCTTTGCTGAAGCATCATTAGTGGGAGATAGTCAGTCTAGTCAGTGTAGGTTAGATAGTGATATAGTGTAGCTGATAGGTTCCAGTGCAGGGTGTTAGGTAGTGTGATAGGAATTACTGTACTGTGCATTTTCTCCAGTCCAGAAAACTTCTAGCAGCTTGAAAAATTTAGCAAAAATGAGCCATGCAAGTATTGTGCATGCAATACGCGCATATTACATTGCAATCAAGAAAATAATGACTGGAGATCACGAATTCTAGAATTTGCTAATTTATAGCGAATATTAGGCTAAAAATTCCCGAAATATCACAAAAACTGATATTTCCCATGCTGCTCATCACTATTGCTGACTACCATTTGTACAATATAATAGAATGAATCATTTTCGCATGCACTAATTAATAATAATGCCCTTTTCTGTACAAAGCATATTTGTTCGTAAAAATTGCATTAAACATTATGTGTAAGATGTAAATAAAGAGTTTGTATTATGTACAAATATGCCTTTATAATGGGTACAGTAGTTCACACTGGCTCTCATCCCTTTAGCATGGCACATATCCTTAGATCTCAAAACACAGACTCTCCAGCTTCCCTGTCAGATGGAGGATAAACCACACCACCTGACAGTGCTGCCTGTGTTTTTATATATAACACCAAGACCCTGCCTGGAGCATGGGGAGCAGCCACCAACCCATCACTTTGGCTACTCCCTGTAAGAGCCGCCCGGGATCGGCTTTGCAACCAAACAGCAAACAGTGTCAATCAGCACTAGCTGATGCTGGCACTTGAAACTACCAGCTCTTACCTAACTGAGGCCAAGACACATACCTTCCGTCAATGACGGACCCTTGCGCCTTCCTACAATAAATAATATATATATATACAGTACAGACCAAAAGTTTAGACACACCTTCTCATTCAAAGCGTTTTCTTTATTTTCATCACTATGAAAATTGTAGATTCACACTGAAGGCATCAAAACTATGAATTAACACATGTGGAATTATATACATAACAAAAAAGTGTGAAACAACTGAAAATATGTCATATTCTAGGTTCTTCAAAGTAGCCACCTTTTGCTTTGATTACTGCTTTGCACACTCTTGGCATTCTCTTCATGAGCTTCAAGAGGTAGTCACCTGAAATGGTCTTCACTTCACAGGTGTGCCCTGTCAGGTTTAATAAGTGGGATTTATTGCCTTATAAATGGGGTTGAGACCATCAGTTGCGTTGTGGAGAAGTCAGGTGGATACTCAGCTGATAGTCCTACTGAATAGACTGTTAAAATGTTTATTATGGCAAGAAAAAAGCGGCTAAGTAAAGAAAAACGAGTGGCCATCATTACTTTAAGAAATGAAGGTCATTCAGTCTGAAAAATTGGGAAAACTTTGAAAGTGTCCCCAAGTGCAGTCACAAAAACCATCAAGCGCTACAAAGAAACTGGCTCACATGCGGACCGCCCCAGGAAAGGAAGACCAAGAGTCACCTCTGCTGCGGAGGATAAGTTCATCCGAGTCACCAGCCTTAGAAATCGCAGGTTAACAGCAGCTCAGATTAGAGACCAGGTCAATGCCACACAGAGTTCTAGCAGCAGACACATCTCTAGAACAACTGTTAAGAGGAGACTGTGTGAATCAGGCCTTCATGGTAGAATATCTGCTAGGAAACCACTGCTAAGGACAGGCAACAAGCAGAAGAGACTTGTTTGGGCTAAAGAACACAAGGAATGGACATTAGACCAGTGGAAATCTGTGCTTTGGTCTGATGAGTCCAAATTTGAGATCTTTGGTTCCAACCACCGTGTCTTTGTGCGACGCAGAAAAGGTGAATGGATGGACTCTACATGCCTGGTTCCCACCGTGAAGCATGGAGGAGGAGGTGTGATGGTGTGGGGGTGCTTTGCTGGTGACACTGTTGGGGATTTATTCAAAATTGAAGGCATACTGAACCAGCATGGCTACCACAGCATTTTGCAGCGACATGCTATTCCATCCGGTTTGCGTTTAGTTGGACCATCATTTATTTTTCAACAGGACAATGACCCCAAACACACTTCCAGGCTGTGTAAGGGCTATTTGACCATGAAGGAGAGTGATGGGGTGCTGCGCCAGATGACCTGGCCTCCACAGTTACCGGACCTGAACCCAATCGAGATGGTTTGGGGTGAGCTGGACTGCAGAGTGAAGGCAAAAGGGCCAACAAGTGCTAAGCATCTCTGGGAACTCCTTCAAGACTGTTGGAAGACCATTTCAGGTGACTACCTCTTGAAGCTCATGAAGAGAATGCCAAGAGTGTGCAAAGCAGTAATCAAAGCAAAAGGTGGCTACTTTGAAGAACCTAGAATATGACATATTTTCAGTTGTTTCACACTTTTTTGTTATGCATATAATTCCACATGTGTTAATTCATAGTTTTGATGCCTTCAGTGTGAATCTACAATTTTCATACTGATGAAAATAAAGAAAACTCTTTGAAAGAGAAGGTGTGTCCAAACTTTTGGTCTGTACTGTATATTGTTCTGAATTTCGGAGATGGGCAGCTGATACTGGTTTGAACGATGCTGCACTCCGAAGTCAATTTTCCCATGGTCTTTCGGAGGGATTGAAAGATGCATTTGTGTTTCATGAGAGACCTGCCTCGTTGGACTCTGCTATGTCTTTAGCTGTCCGTATTGACAGGCGTCTTAGAGAAAGAGGAGAGACCACTCCTTCATGTCATACTCAGTCCAAGGACAGTGGAGCAGTCTCATTCAGTGCGCAGGGGCCTCAGTCTCTCTCAATCCCCTCTGAGCAGGAGGCCATGCAGCTGGATTTGCTTGCCTCTGATAGTAGAGGATTCAGCTCTCAGAGGAGGGTTTGTTTCTCTTGTGGGGGAATAAATCATTTGGCTAATGTTTGCCCCTCTAGGAGATTCAGGGAGTTTTCTCATTTGCTACTATTGGCAAGGTTGATGCGGAAATTGAAGGTTTGCCGTTTGCTTGTAGTTCCCATTTGGCCTACCTGCCAGGGTGGCGCTAGATAGCAAGAACATTGTTTGTGAGATTTTTGTAGATAGTGGAGCAGCTGTCAATCTCATTGATAATCAATTTGCTATAACACATGGTTTCCAGGTATGCACTTTGGAAAAGGATATACCTGTTTTTGCTATCGATTCCGCTCCACTTTCTCAAAAATCGTTAAAGGGCATAGTTCACAATATCCGTTTGACTGTGTTTACCTACTCCTCTAGTGTTGGGGCTACCCTGGCTCACTAAACATACCCCACCATTGATCGGCAAGCAAGGCAAATAAATGGTTGGAGTGACTTTTGCAGAGAATTGCCTCACGGCGTCTCTCTTTCAGAGGTTTCTACCAAGACTGTACCATCTTTTCTCTCTGAATTTTCAGATGTATTTTCCGAGAGTGGTGTCCAGGAGCTGCCCCCCTCCCCGGGAGTACGATTGCCCTATTAATCTCATCCCAGGCGCCAAGCTGCCAGAATCTCGTTTATACAATCTCTCCCAACCTGAAAGAGTCGCTATGCATACTTATATCTCTGAGAACCTGAGAAAGGGACACATCCGACCCTTGAAGTCACTTGTTGCCGCTGTTTGTTTTTTTTGTTAAGAAAAAAAGATGGTTCTTTAAGACCTTGTCTGGATTTCAGGGAGTTGAACTGTATCACAATTCGTGACCCATATCCGCTTCCTCTGATCCCGGACCTGTTTAACCAGATTGTTGGGGCTAAGGTTTTTTCTAAGCTGGATTTAAGAGGGGCATACAACCTAGTCAGGGTCAGGGAAGGGGACGAATGGAAGACGGCCTTCAATACCCTTGAGGGTCATTTCAAGAATTTGGTTATGCCATTTGGTTTGATGAATGCTCCGGCCGTCTGCCAACATTTTGTGAACAGCATTTTTTATCATTTAATGGGGAAATTTGCACTGGTGTATCTAGATGACATTTTGATTTTTTTCTCCTGATTTCAAAACTCATAGGGACCACCTACGTCAGGTCTTGCTAATTCTGCGGGAGAATAAATTGTACGCTAAACTGGAAAAATCTGTGTTTGCAGTTCCGGAGATTCAATTTTCGCATGGACCCTGAGAAGGTCCGCGGATTTGGAGCTTCCTGAGAATCAGAAGGCGCTGATGCGGTTTTTGGGTTTTGCCAATTATTACAGAAAGTTAATTTTGAATTATTCCTCTGTTAAGCCACTCCCTGATATGACTAAAAAGAGGGTAGATTTTTTCCTCCTGGTCAGTAGATGCGCTTAAGGCCTTTTCTAGTATCAAAGAGAGTTTTGCTTCCGCTCCCATTTTGGTACAACCTGATGTCTCTCTACCTTTTATTGTTGAGGTGGACGCCACTGAGGTGGGTGTTGGTGCGGTCTTATCTCAAGGTCCCTCTCCTGCCAAATGGCGACCGTGTGCCTTTTTCTCAAGGAAACTCTCCTCCACAGAGAGAAATTATGATGTGGGAGATAGGGAGTTGTTGGCCATCAAATTAGCTTTTGAGGAATGGCGCCATTGGCTAGAGGGAGCCAGACACCCTATTACCGTGTTTACCGACCATAAGAATCTGGCCTACTTAGAATCAGCCAACCGTCTGAACCCAAGACAGTCCAGATGGTCTTTATTCTTTTCTAGGTTTAATTTTGTTGTCATGTTCCGCCCTGGGATTAAAAATGTGAAGGCTGATGCCCTGTCACATTGTTTTCCGGGGAGGCTGTTTGTGCCTCTCGCTGTAGGACACAAAGAGCACCACGATACTGTCCTTGCTGGGCACCCGGGGAGTAGAGCCACAGTGGATCTCATTGCTCGGAGATTCTGGTGGCCGGCTTCGTAAGACGGTTGAGAGTTTTGTGGCAGCCACTCTGCCACTGCCCTGTGCATGGTCTGGCACTTCTCTGTCTGAAATACTGTTATATCAAATAAATAGGAAATTAATATTATGAGAATTGTTTTTTATTGGGTTTTTAGAATATTCAAATACAAACATATAATCCATAAATAAAAATGAAATTAACCCCCCCCAAAAAAGTTAGTAATTTTCTTACTTCACCACACAATGGCTAATAAGCCCTTTTTTCACACTAATACACACAAAAAAAGGCTTTAGAACATATAATTGCACGCTGAACAGCAAATATATTTTACTTTTGACACTAATACATGCCACAAAAGGCTTTACAACATACACTCACCTAAAGAATTATTAGGAACACCATACTAATCCAGTGTTGGACCCCCTTTTGCCTTCAGAACTGCCTTAATTCTACGTGGCATTGATTCAACAAGGTGCTGATAGCATTCTTTAGAAATGTTGGCCCATTTGATAGGATAGCATCTTGCAGTTGATGGAGATTTAAGGGATGCACATCCAGGGCACGAAGCTCCCATTCCACAACATCCCAAAGATGCTCTATTGGGTTGAGATCTGGTGACTGTGGGGGCCATTTTAGTACAGTGAACTCATTGTCATGTTCAAGAAACCAATTTGAAATGATTCGAGCTTTGTGACATGGTGCATTATCCTGCTGGAAGTAGCCATCAGAGGATGGGTACATGGTGGTCATGAAGGGATGGACATGATCAGAAACAATGCTCAGGTAGCCCGTGGCAGTTAAACGATGGCCAATTGGCACTAAGGGGCCTAAAGTGTGCCCAGAAAACATCCCCCACACCATTACACCACCACCACCAGCCTGCACAGTGGTAATAAGGCAAGATGGAGACATGTTCTCATTCTGTTTACGCCAAATTCGGACTCTACCATTTGAATGTCTCAACAGAAATCGAGACTCATTAAACCAGGCAACATTTTTCCAGTCTTTAATAGTCCAATTTTGGTGAGCTCGTGCAAATTGTAGCCTCTTTTTCCTATTTGTAGAGTGGAAATGAGTGGTACCCGGTGGGGTCTTCTGCTGTTGTAGCCCACCTTTCTTTCCCATTTTGACATTCAGTTTGGAGTTCAGGAGATTGTCTTGACCAGGACCACAACCCTACATGCATTGAAGCAACTGCCATGTGATTGGTTGACTAGATAATCGCATTAATGAGAAATAGAACAGGTGTTCCTAATAAATCTTTAGGTGAGTGTATACAAGTGAATCAATTTGCATATCAGACATGTGATCACACTCAACCCAGTGGGTGTGTTACAAATTGTGTCAATGATGTGTTAAAACAATATAAACATATAATATTAAAAGTGTTAACATATAATGATAGAAGTGCAAATCCAAAAAAGGAGGAGAAGAGACATGAATCATACATGTCATATGTATTATAAACATAGTGAACAAAAAATTGTCGATCAGAAACACAAAGCTGATCGATCGGTATATCAGATCCTTATATAACCTACAGGGGGAAAAAGCAGAGAGGTGAGGTGATCTCGCAGAGATACCTAAAAAACAGGGAGACTCATTTCATGCCGCTACTTGGCGTTGTTTACTTCTCATTGCGCAGGCGTAGCGCAGCACCAATTGGGGATGTAGACGAGAGGGAGGCATCCAACGTCATCGGGCTGAGCCGGCGCTCCGACGTCACCTCAGCATCATCTTACCCAGCCTAGATGTCTCTCTCCAGGCGCATGCTCAGTAAGAAACACTTACTCTCAGCGCCATCTTGCTCTCTGGAGAGTTGCCCATGCCCCATATAGCTCAGTGTACCGCATCCAACCCACATTAAGTCGGGTTCATGCAGAGATATCACCAAAGTCACTGAGTCGCCATCTCACCCGAGAGGGATCTCCTCTTGTGGGTACACAGATGCCACAGAGTACAGGTAGCATGTTGAGCAATTACATCACCATGGCTGTTGTGTCGAAATAAACCAATCCCACGGTGCTCGCCAGACCAGGCAAAATAAAATATAAAAAAGATACAGTAAAAAATAAAGACAAGATACAGAGCATGTAGAATGACCCTCTCCTGAACGGTATGCTGCAACCACACCATCCAGACTTGCCATTCCTCCTGATGTTGAATGTGTGTGATCTATGTGAAGGAAAGAGGAAAAGAAAAAAAAATTATTATTAAAGCAAGAAAAAATTGAAAAAAATTTAGCTGTATAACTCTTAGTGTATACACGGAACACTGAGTTACATCTAGCCTAACACAGGAGGCAAACCAACCCTCACAGAACATCACCGAAATTATATTCTACATTTAAACCATGAGGTTTCAAGCTGTCCAGCTGTGGATCCAGCTGAGTTCTCTACGCTTGAGTATCCTTGACCTATCCCCACCTCGCCTGGGTTGAGGTATATGGTCAACTATCCAACACCTCAAATCACCTTCCTTGTGTTTGGCTTCTGTAAAATGCTTGGATACCGGTAGATCTATCTGTTTTTTCCGGATACTCAAGCAATGATTATTAAAGCGGGTCTTAAGCTCAGTCGTCATCTCGCCTACATACAATAAATTACACGGGCAGGATAGCACATAGACGACATAACTGGAATCACAGGATAGATGAAATACAGGGAGTGCAGAATTATTAGGCAAATGAGTATTTTGACCACATCATCCTCTTTATGCATGTTGTCTTACTCCAAGCTGTATAGGCTCGAAAGCCTACTATCAATTAAGCATATTAGGTGATGTGCATCTCTGTAATGAGAAGGGGTGTTGCCTAATGACATCAACACCCTATATCAGGTGTGCATAATTAGGCAACTTCATTTCCTTTGGCAAAATGGGTCAAAAGAAAGACTTGACAGGCTCAGAAAAGTCAAAAATAGTGAGATATCTTGCAGAGGGATGCAGCACTCTTAAAATTGCAAAGCTTCTGAAGCGTGATCATCGAGCAATCAAGCGTTTCATTCAAAATAGTCAACAGGGTCGCAAGAAGCGTGTGGAAAAACCAAGGCGCAAAATAACTGCCCATGAACTGAGAAAAGTCAAGCGTGCAGCTGCCAAGATGCCACTTGCCACCAGTTTGGCCATATTTCAGAGCTGCAACATCACTGGAGTGCCCAAAAGCACAAGGTGTGCAATACTCAGAGACATGGCCAAGGTAAGAAAGGCTGAAAGACGACCACCACTGAACAAGACACACAAGCTGAAACGTCAAGACTGGGCCAAGAAATATCTCAAGACTGATTTTTCTAAGGTTTTATGGACTGATGAAATGAGAGTGAGTCTTGATGGGCCAGATGGATGGGCCCGTGGCTGGATTGGTAAAGGGCAGAGAGCTCCAGTCCGACTCAGACGCCAGCAAGGTGGAGGTGGAGTACTGGTTTGGGCTGGTATCATCAAAGATAAGCTTGTGGGGCCTTTTCGGGTTGAGGATGGAGTCAAGCTCAACTCCCAGTCCTACTGCCAGTTTCTGGAAGACACCTTCTTCAAGCAGTGGTACAGGAAGAAGTCTGCATCCTTCAAGAAAAACATGATTTTCATGCAGGACAATGCTCCATCACACGCGTCCAAGTACTCCACAGCGTGGCTGGCAAGAAAGGGTATACAAGAAGAAAATCTAATGACATGGCCTCCTTGTTCACCTGATCTGAACCCCATTGAGAACCTGTGGTCCATCATCAAATGTGAGATTTACAAGGAGGGAAAACAGTACACCTCTCTGAACAGTGTCTGGGAGGCTGTGGTTGCTGCTGCACGCAATGTTGATGGTGAACAGATCAAAACACTGACAGAATCCATGGATGGCAGGCTTTTGAGTGTCTTTGCAAAGAAAGGTGGCTATATTGGTCACTGATTTGTTTTTGTTTTGTTTTTGAATGTCAGAAATGTATATTTGTGAATGTTGAGATGTTATATTGGTTTCACTGGTAAAAATAAATAATTGAAATGGGTATATATTTGTTTTTTGTTAAGTTGCCTAATAATTATGCACAGTAATAGTCACCTGCACACACAGATATCCCCCTAAAATAGCTAAAACTAAAAACAAACTAAAACTACTTCCAAAAATATTCAGCTTTGATATTAATGAGTTTTTTGGGTTCATTGAGAACATGGTTGTTGTTCAATAATAAAATTAATCCTCAAAAATACAACTTGCCTAATAATTCTGCACTCCCTGTAGAATGCCAAAGGATTCACCAATACTAGGGTGTATAAAATTCCTCCCTTTGCGGATGTATTTGCAGTTAACGCAATTCAGGCAGGGAAAACAACCCAGACCAGATTGCGTTAACATGGTCTGTCTCAAGGGCCCTTTTGAGCCAATGTCGGCTTTAACTAACTGATCCTTCAATTTTCTGGATCGACGGTTGGAGAGCAGTGGTGGACATTGAAATTCTGGGATTTCTTTGAAGCATGAGCCTGATAGACCCCAATGCTTCCTCAGGATCCTATTTATTGAGGAGCTATGCTCACTGTACACTGAAATAAACGGAATTCTATCCACCTTACGGACCGCTTTCCGTTTTGTCAGTAATTCGGCCCTGTCCAGACTGTGAACCCTGTCAATATGCTCTTTTAGCAACCGTTTGGGATAACCCCTATCCTGAAATTTAAGGTACATAGAATCCAGGGTGGCATCTAATTTAGTCTCCTCCGACACTACACGCTTAACCCTAAGGAACTGGGAGAAGGGCAATGATTGAATCATTTTCCTTGGGTGAGAGCTATTAAAACACAGAAAAGTGTTGGTATCAGTGGGTTTCGTATATAACTCGGTGTGTAACACTCCTTCTTTTAACACCACTTTAGTGTCCAGAAACTGGATCTCAGTTTAGGAATGAATGAGGATAAACTGAAGATCCGGAACATGGCTATTAAGAAAGCCATGAAAATCAGCCAAATCGGCCTCAGAGCCTGTCCATATGAGGAAGATGTAGTCGATGTATCTCCACCACCTCAGTACATGTCTGAAGTGGTGGGACAAATAGACGACATCCTCCTCATAGCAACGCATAAAAATATTTGCGTACGTGGGGGCCACGTGAGACCCCATGGCCACACCACGTTGTTGCAAATAAAATGTATCTCTAAATAGAAAATAGTTATATTGAAGCACAATTTTGAGCAAATCAATGATAAACTCGGAAGCATGCGAGGTATATGAGGACATCATTAACATTTTTTCCACTGCCTGGATACCCCTCTCATGTACTATTGAGGTATATAATGACGTGACATCAAATGATGCGAGTAACACTGAAGGTACCTGTGATAAGTCAATGCCCTGGAGCTTAGCAAGAAAATCAGATGTGTCTTGTATGTAAGAAGACCCACCTATTGAGAAATCTCGCAGGACTTTAGCGGAATAGCTATCTTTCTTGACAAAGATCGAATCGGTACCCGAGACCATAGGGCGTCCCGGGGGATCGATGAGGGTCTTGTGAATCTTGGGTAGCACATATATCACAGGAGTGACTGGATGTGCTACCTCAAGAAACTCACAAAGACCCCCATCGATAATACCAGCAGTCATAGCCTCCCTCAGACACCTGCGTATGATATCAGTTATCATAAATTTGTGTTCAGAGTCAAGGGCCCTATACACTTGTGGATCTCCCAGCTGTCGCATAATCTCATGTACATATTTATCGGTATCCATTACCACGACCACACCCCCCTTATCCACTGGTTTCAAAGTGAGGGTGGGGTCGGATCTGAGGGATTTTAAAGCCTCAATCTCAGTGGTAGTCAGATTGGGGTGTCTGAAGTCCAGGTCCTCTTGAGAGGAGGACCGGAGCTCAGAAATCTCCCGTCAGACAGCACTGATATAGACTTCCACTGCAGGTTCATTGATAGCTGGTACAAAATTGCTCTTTTGGAATAAGTTGAGAGAACCCAGAGTGAACTCACTGATCTGGGGTCTCGCAACTCCATCCTTTTTGTGAAACCATATTCTAAGTCTAATGCGACGGAAAAAAGAAAATAAATTAGATTCCAATTCAAACCAATTTACGTGTGAACTGGGACAGAATGAAAATCCCTTTGACAGGACACTCACTTGAGCAGAGGTTAATTCTTTGGAGGATAAGTTGACTAGTCATTTTCTCCTCCCTGCACTCATCTTGGTTGTCGTGGGTCAATTCTTGTTGCTTCGTAGTCTGCCTGGCCCTTCCGTGTCTACGACCACCTCTCCTGATACGTCGCCGCATCTCTCCGGCATTTGTGGAATTTTGTCTAAAAAAGACTGCTCATCACTTGGAGGTGCTTGAGGTGTTTTCCTCCGTCTTCTCACGTCCCTCTGTTAGGTGTTGTGCTGTCTCTCAGTCTGCCAATTATAAACATTGCCTTTTTTATAATCATTTGTCCCTATACCACTTTGTTCTTTTGGAGGATGTCGTCTCTTTGTCCCACCACTTCAGACATGTACTGAGGTGGTGGAGATACATCGACGACATCTTCCTCATATGGACAGGTTCTGAGGCCGATTTGGCTGATTTTCATGGCTTTCTTAATAGCCATGATCCGGATCTGCAGTTTACCCTCATTCATTCCAAAACTGAGATCCAGTTTCTGGACACTAAAGTGGTGTTAAAAGAAGGAGTGTTACACACCGAGTTATATACGAAACCCACTGATACCAACACTTTTCTGTGTTTTAATAGCTCTCACCCAAGGAAAATGATTCAATCATTGCCCTTCTCCCAGTTCCTTAGGGTTAAGCGTGTAGTGTCGGAGGAGACTAAATTAGATGCGACCCTGGATTCTATGTACCTTAAATTTCAGGATAGGGGTTATCCCAAACGGTTGCTAAAAGAGCATATTGACAGGGTTCACAGTCTGGACAGGGCCGAATTACTGACAAAACGGAAAGCGGTCCGTAAGGTGGATAGAATTCCGTTTATTTCAGTGTACAGTGAGCATAGCTCCTCAATAAATAGGATCCTGAGGAAGCATTGGGGTCTATCAGGCTCATGCTTCAAAGAAATCCCAGAATTTCAATGTCCACCACTGCTCTCCTACCGTCGATCCAGAAACTTGAAGGATCAGTTAGTTAAAGCCGACATTGGCTCAAAAGGGCCCTTGAGACAGACCATGTTAACGCAATCTGGTCTGGGTTGTTTTCCCTGCCTGAATTGCGTTAACTGCAAATACATCCGCAAAGGGAGGAATTTTATACACCCTAGTATTGGTGAATCCTTTGGCATTCTATTTCATCTAACCTGTGATTCCAGTTATGTCGTCTATGTGCTATCCTGCCCGTGTAATTTATTGTATGTAGGCGAGACGACGACTGAGCTTAAGACCTGCCTTAATAATCATCGCTTGAGTATCCGGAAAAAACAGATAGATCTACCGGTATCCAAGCATTTTACAGAAGCCAAACACAAGGAAGGTGATTTGAGATGTTGGATAGTTGACCATATACCTCAACCCAGGCGAGGTGGGGATAGGTCAAGGATACTCAAGCGTAGAGAACTCAGCTGGACCCACAAGCTGGACAGCTTGAAAACCCATGGTTTAAATGTAGAATATAATTTCGGTGATGTTCTGTGAGGGTTGGTTTGCCTCCTGTGTTAGGCTAGATGTAACTCAGTGTTCCGTGTATACACTAAGAGAGTTATACAGCTAAATTTTTTCTTGCTTTAATAATAATTTTTTCTTCTTTTTTCTCTTTCCTTCACATAGATCACACACATTCAACATCAGGAGGAATGGCAAGTCTGGATGGAGTGGTCGCAGCATACTGTTCAGGAGAGGGTCATTCTACATGCTCTGTATCTTGTCTTCATTTTTTACTGTATCTTTTTTATATTTTATTTTGCCTGGTCTGGCGAGCACCGTGGGATTGGTTTATTTCGACACAACAGCCATGGTGATGTAATTGCTCAACATGCTACCTGTACTCTGTGGCATCTGTGTACCCACAAGAGGAGATCCCTCTCGGGTGAGATGGCGACTCAGTGACTTTGGTGATATCTCTGCATGAACCACGGTTCTCGTGGTTGTGGCAGGTTTTCGCCTGGATTGTGTACAGGTCCTTCTAAAAAAATTAGCATATTGTGATAAAGTTCATTATTTTCTGTAATGTACTGATAAACATTAGACTTACATATATTTTAGATTCATTACACACCAACTGAAGTAGTTCAAGCCTTTTATTGTTTTAATATTGATGATTTTGGCATACAGCTCATGAAAACCCAAATTTCCTATCTAAAAAAATTAGCATATTTCATCCGACCAATAAAAGAAAAGTGTTTTTAATACAAAAAAAGTCAACCTTCAAATAATTATGTTCAGTTATGCACTCAATACTTGGTCGGGAATCCTTTTGCAGAAATCACTGCCTTAATGCGGCGTGGCATGGAGGCAATCAGCCTGTGGCACTGCTGAGGTGTTATGGAGGCCCAGGATGCTTCGATAGCGGCCTTAAGCTCATCCAGAGTGTTGGGTCTTGCCTCTCTCAACTTTCTCTTCCCAATATCCCACAGATTCTCTATGGGGTTCAGGTCAGGAGAGTTGGCAGGCCAATTGAGCACAGTAATACCATGGTCAGTAAACCATTTACCAGTGGTTTTGGCACTGTGAGCAGGTGCTAGGTCGTGCTGAAAAATGACATCCTCATCTCCATAAAGCTTTTCAGCAGATGGAAGCATGAAGTGCTCCAAAATCTCCTGATAGCTAGCTGCATTGACCCTGCCCTTGATAAAACACAGTGGACACACACCAGCAGCTGACATGGCACCCCAGACCATCACTGACTGTGGGTACTTGACACTGGACTTCAGGCATTTTGGCATTTCCCTTTGCCCAGTCTTCGTCCAGACTCTGGCACCTTGATTTCCGAATGACATGCAACAGTCCAGTGCTGCTTCTCTGTAGCCCAGGTCAGGCACTTCTGCCGCTGTTTCTGGTTCAAAAGTGGCTTGACCTGGGGAATGCGGCACCTGTAGCCCATTTCCTGCACACGCCTATACACGGTGGCTCTGGATGTTTCTACTCCAGACTCAGTCCACTGCTTCCGCAGGTCCCCCAAGGTCTGGAATCGGTCCTTCTCCACAATCTTCCTCAGGGTCCGGTCACCTCTTCTCGTTGTGCAGCGTTTTCTGCCACACTTTTTCCTTCCCACAGACTTCCCACTGATGTCCCTTGATACAGCACTCTGGGAACAGCCTATTAGTTCAGAAATTTCTTTCTGTGTCTTACCCTCTTGCTTGAGGGTGTCAATGATGGCCTTCTGGACAGCAGTCAGGTCGGCAGTCTTACCCATGATTGCGGTTTTGAGTAATGAACCAGACTGGGAGTTTTTAAAAGCCTCAGGAATCTTTTGCAGGTGTTTATAGTTAATTAGTTGATTCAGATGATTAGGTTAATAGCTTGTTTAGAGAACCTTTTCATGATATGCTAATTTTTTTAGATAGGAATTTTGGGTTTTCATGAGCTGTATGCCAAAATCATCAATATTAAAACAATAAAAGGCTTGAACTACTTCAGTTGGTGTGTAATGAATCTAAAATATATGAAAAGAAAATAATGAACTTTATCACAATATGCTAATTTTTTGAGAAGGACCTGTATGTGGACGCCCTGTTTTTAAGGGAGCTCACTGCCTCTCTGAGTTGTACATACCCGACTTAATGTGGGTTGGATGCGGTACACTGAGCTATACGAGGCATGGGCAACTCTCCAGAGAGCAAGATGGCGCTGAGAGTAAGTGTTTCTTACTGAGCATGCGCCTGGAGAGAGACATCTAGGCTGGATAAGATGATGCTGAGGTGACGTCGGAGCGCCGGCTCAGTCCGATGACGCTGGACGCCTCCCTCTCGTCTACATCCCCAATTGGTGCTGCGCTACGCCTGCGCAATGAGAAATAAACAACGCCAAGTAGCGGCATGAAATGAGTCTCCCTGTTTTTTAGGTATGTCTGCGAGATAACCTCACCGCTCTGCTTTTTTCCCCTGTAAGTTATATAAGGATCTGATATACCGATTGATCAGCTTTGTGTTTCTGATCGACAATTTTTTGTTCACTATGTTTATAATACATATGACATGTATGATTCATGTCTCTTCTCCTCCTCTTTTTGATTTGCACTTCTATCATTATATGTTAACACTTTTAATATTATATGTTTATATTGTTTTAACACATCATTGACACAATTTGTAACACACCCACTGGGTGGAGTGTGATCACATGTCTGATATGCAAATTGATTCACTTGTATACACTCACCTAAAGAATTATTAGGAACACCTGTTCTATTTCTCATTAATGAGATTATCTAGTCAACCAATCACATGGCAGTTGCTTCAATGCATGTAGGGTTGTGGTCCTGGTCAAGACAATCTCCTGAACTCCAAACTGAATGTCAGAATGGGAAAGAAAGGTGGGCTACAACAGCTGAAGACCCCACCGGGTTCCACTCATTTCCACTACAAATAGGAAAAAGAGGCTACAATTTGCACGAGCTCACCAAAATTGGACTATTGAAGACTGGAAAAATGTTTCCTGGTCTGATGAGTCTCGATTTCTGTTGAGACATTCAAATGGTAGAGTCCGAATTTGGCGTAAACAGAATGAGAACATGTCTCCATCTTGCCTTGTTACCACTGTGCAGGCTGGTGGTGGTGGTGTAATGGTGTGGGGGATGTTTTCTGGGCACACTTTAGGCCCCTTAGTGCCAATTGGCCATCGTTTAAATGCCACGGGCTACCTGAGCATTGTTTCTGATCATGTCCATCCCTTCATGACCACCATGTACCCATCCTCTGATGGCTACTTCCAGCAGGATAATGCACCATGTCACAAAGCTCGAATCATTTCAAATTGGTTTCTTGAACATGACAATGAGTTTACTGTACTAAAATGGCCCCCACAGTCACCAGATCTCAACCCAATAGAGCATCTTTGGGATGTGGTGGAACGGGAGCTTCGTGCCCTAGATGTGCATCCCTCAAATCTCCATCAACTGCAAGATGCTATCCTATCAATATGGGCCAACATTTCTAAAGAATGCTATCAGCACCTTGTTGAATCAATGCCACGTAGAATTAAGGCAGTTCTGAAGGCAAAAGGGGGTCCAACACCGCATTAGTATGGTGTTCCTAATAATTATTTAGGTGAGTGTATAATACTGTTGCTTGAGTTGTATCTTTGCTAGAAAAAGGCTCAAGTTTAGAGCCGAAACGTTGCACCACCTGGGTGAATAAAAGGTTCACTTACCTTTATCCATTGGAGTGCCGCTCGTTTTTCTGGATATAGATATATATATACATATATATATATATATATATATATATATATAGAAGAATCCAAGGCAGCACACAAATAACGATGAAAAAATAGGGTGTTTATTCCCCCATGTGTAGACATGTGATTTGTGTGCTGCTCATCTTTTTTCTTTTATATATATATATATATATATATATATATATATATGAATAGTAACTACTAGTGCCCCTTTTATTTTCTAGGCATTTATGGGTAGGAGGTTTGGATGATACTAGGCTATCTTGATGTGTAGCGCCTTGAGCACCATCCGGAATGACATAACAAGGCCGTACATGAGTTGCGGCCTGTGGAACGCATTAGCGTTCCACCGTAGATATGACGTAACCCTGAACTTCCAGTTTGCTGGTGGAATGCATAGTGTTCCACCGGTGACTTATCATCCGCCTTTTTATTTCCGGTTTGCCCGAACGCATATGCGTTCCATATCGGCGTCTTTGGATGTGTGTGTGTACTAATAATGAGCCAGGTAAGCCTTGGCAATAAGTACCAGCTTGCCCTAACACGCAAGATAGTTCTGGGGGGGGGGGTTACCTATAGGGAAAATATACTTTATAGATAGATTTTTCCCCTAATCATTAGACACACTAAAAAGGAAGTGAGGGGGTGTGGTTTGGGAACATTGACCTATTTAAAGGCGCCAGATATGAATGGTTTACTGAGACGCCTGCTATAAATGTTCCCACATCTGAGCCCAGGTCTCCTGGAGGGCCCCTATCTGAGGGCTTGAGTCTGTTTAGATTATCTGTAACAGTGTTATCTTTATGTAAAGCATCTAGAAGATCTCTACTACAATAGTATTGGATATACTTACCTTTGGTCCCCTGAGGAACCAGTATTTTGCTGGGGAAACGCTGCGTCAGGACGCATTTACAGAGGGACGTTTTGAATGCCTACAAGTGACTATTTACCCTACTCCTCGATTGTCACTGTATAATCTGGAAAAAAGACATCTGTCCATCCAGTTCAGCCTGTTATCTGGCAAGTTGATCCAGAGGAAGATAAAAAAAAAAAGTGTAAGGCCTCTTTCACACTTGCGTTGTCCAGATCCGGCGTGTACTCCACTTGCCGGAATTACACGCCGGATCCGGAAAAACGCAAGTGTACTGAAAGCATTTGAAGACGGATCCGTCTTCAAAATGCTTTCAGTGTTACTATGGCACCCAGGACGCTATTAAAGTCCTGGTTGCCATAGTAGTAGTGGGGAGCGGGGGAGCGGCATACTTACAGTCCGCGCGGCTCCCGGGGCGCTCCAGAGTGACGTCAGAGCGCCCCATGCGCATGGATCATGTGATCCATGCGATCACGTCATCCATGCGCCTGGGGCGCTCTGACGTCACTCTGGAGCGCCCCGGGAGCCGCACGGATGGTAAGTATGCTGCTCCCCGCTCCCCACTACACTTTATCATGGCTGCCAGGACTTTAGCGTCCCGGCAGCCATGGTAACCATTGAGAAAAAGCTAAACGTCGCATCCGGCAATGCGCCGAAACGACGTTTAGCTTAAGGCCAGATCCGGATCAATGCCTTTCAATGGGCATTCATTCCGGATCCGGCCTTGCGGCAAGTGTTCCGGATTTTTGGCCGGAGCAAAAAGCGCAGCATGCTGCGCTATTTGCTGCGGCCAAAAAACGTTCCGTTCTGGAACGGAAGACATCCTGATGCATCCTGAAGGACGGACTGTCCATTCAGAATGCATTAGGATAATCCTGATCAGTATTCTTCCGGCATAGAGCCCCGACGACGGAACTCTATGCCGGAAGACAATAACGCAGATGTGAAAGAGCCCTAAGATAGAAGCAAATTTTCCTCATTTTAGTCAGAACACTTCCTGGATTAACGACCCTTCTGGAGAAATCAGAGGATGTCGCCTCATCACAGTCACAGTCCTGGGGATAAATAGATGATGGAAGAGATCTCTCTACTGACCCCTGATATATTTATACATAGTTATTAGATTTCCTCTTAGGCTAATTTCACATTCGCGGTAGCCTTCTCCGGCAGGCTGTTCCGGCGGGTGAGCAGCCTGCCGGATCCGTGCTGCTGTTAGTGCAAGCGTGCCGCCAGAAGTTCACTCCTGCCCCATTCACTATAATGGCGGCGGGCCCGCCGAAACAGCCTGCCGACAAGGCTGCTGCTAATGTGAAAGTAGCCTTAGTCATCTTTTTTCTAAACTGAATAGCACTAATTTTTATAAGCTTTCTGGGTACCCTTTCCAGTTATTACTTTAGTTACCCTCCTCTGAACCCTCTCCAGCTCTGCTATGTCTGTCTTGGTCACATAAGCTAAGAACTGTACACAGTACTCCATGTGTGGTCTGACTAGCAATTTGTGAGGTGTCAGGACTATGTTGTCGTCATGGGTATCTATGCCCCTTTTGATGCAACCCATTATCTTATTAGCCTTGGCAGCAGCTGCCTGACACTGGTTTCTACAGTAATCCCTTTCACTACCAGCGGCGTACATGTACGGCGCTGGAGCGATGTGCGAACATGGCACCCACTCGCACGTGCAGCGGGCGTCATGGCCGGCAGATCTCTGCTGTTTCATACAACAGAGACCTGTTGCTAATTACCGTGACCAGCAATAATGCCAATCACGGTAATTAAATGCTTTAGATGCCGTGACCAAATGAGGTCACGGCATCTAAATGCCCAAAAACCTGGAAGCTCAAGCTACCGGGCTTCCTACCAATGCTCCGTGTGGCCAAATGGGGCATTGGTAATTGCGCTGAACACCTTCAGCCTCGCTGATGAGACTGAAAGTGTACCGGTTGCAATTCTGATTTTGGCCACCAGATGGCAGGCTAGGATAATAAATGAGCAAAATTTACTTCAATGGCAAATATAAAATCCCTGAAAGAACAAAAAAAATTAATAAATAATAAGCTCATATATAGTCAGGTCCATAAATATTGGGACAGACACAATTCTAACATTTTTGGCTCTATATGTAAGCTGTGTACCGGGGTGGGATCCCCAGGATACAGTGAAGTCACAGACAAGGAAAGCAACAATGATGCGTAGAAAACATGCATAGAGAACTCT
Organism: Bufo gargarizans; assembly: GCF_014858855.1. NCBI lineage: Eukaryota > Metazoa > Chordata > Amphibia > Anura > Bufonidae > Bufo > Bufo gargarizans. The sequence continues at coordinate 153,447,874 of NC_058081.1, forward strand.
ATATCCCAGACCCACAGTCACTGTCCCTGCCCACTGAACAGGCCGAAGGCAGACACAGCAGAGCCTGCAAAGTCAATACTGCTCCGCAGAATGGTCCTGAACAACCTGGCAATACCCAACCCTAACTAGCTATCTAGTTTCAGGCCTAGGCTTAGTCTCTGTTTTTCAGGCGCCACTAGTATAAAGAATGGGAGTAAACGGGTGTACTGACCTGCGTCCATTCTGGGCCCTAGGATGCCGCTTACCCGGGATGGCCACCAAGCTCTCAGCAACCTTGCGGTCTTGCTTGATGATGAGGCTTTCTGTCCACACACTGGAACTGGTCTTCCTGGGACAACCTCTCTTTCAAAGAGCTTCAGTAAGGAGACGACAGCTACTCTCCTTCCTTTGAGTGTCCATTCACTGCCAGACATCTGCAAGCCAGGATGGAATCGGATTTAGTCCCTCACAGCACAATCCTTCCACCATGTCAGATCAACACTTCCTGGTTCACTCACAAGCAGCAGCATGAGCCCTCACCTACTTTACATATGCAAATCCCAGAGTGTGCTGGTTGTAGCTGCAAAACAGTGGCCTCTAGTGCCCGGAATGCCAAATGACAGTTTAATTACACTTTAAACATAAACCTTATACAGGCAGAGCTTATCCACAATCTCACATATACACCACCACAATGGATTTGAAATGAAACAAACAAGATGTGCTTTAACCCCTTAAGGACTCATCTCTATTTCACCTTAAGGACTTGGCCATTTTTTGCAAATCTGACCAGTGTCACTTTAAGTGCTGATAACTTTAAAACGCTTTGACTTACCGAGGCCGTTCTTAAATCGTTTTTTCGTCACATATTGTACTTCATGACACTGCTAAAATTGCATCAAAAAGTTAATTTCTTTGCATGAAAAATACCAAATTTACCCAAAATTTGGAAAAATTTTCAAATTTTAAAAGTTTCACTTTCTCTACTTCTGTAATACATAGTAATACCCCCAAAAATTGTGATGACTTTACATTACCCATATGTCTACTTCATGTTTGTATCATTTTGGGAATGCCATTTTATTTTTTGGGGATGTTACATAGCTTAGGAAGCAAATTTTAAATTTTCCAAATCCCACTTTTTATGGACCAGTCCAGGTCTGAAGTCACTTTGTGAGGCTTATGTAATAGAAACCACCCATTTCTATTGACCCCATTTTATAAACCACACCCCTCAAGGTATTCAAAACGGATTTTACCAACTTTGTTAACCCTTTAGGTCTTCCACAAGACTTCGAGGCAAATGGACATAACATTTAAGAATTTCGATTTTTTTGGAAAATTTTCCAATATAATCAATTCTTTCCAATAATAAAGTAAGGGTTGACTGCAATACAAAACTCAATATGGGTTGCCCTGATTCTTCAGTTTGCAAAACCACACCATATGTGGTCCTAAACTACTGTTTGGCCAAAAGGGAGGAAATATGGGTTTTGGAAGGCAGATTTTGCAGGACTGGTTTTGTTTATACCATGTCCCATTTCAAGCCTCCGTTGCACCTCTAGAATAGAAATTCCCAAAAAGTGACTCCATCTAAGAAAGTACACCCCTCAAGGTATTCAAAACTGGGTTTACAAACTTTGTTAACCCTTTAGGTGTTCCACAAGAGTTAATGGCAGATGGAGAAACAATTTTTGAATTTCTATTTTTTGGAAAATTCACCATTTTAACCCTTACTTTATTACTGGAAAAAATGGGTTAACAGCCAAACAAAACTCAATATGGGTTGCCCTGATTCTGTAGTTTGCAGAAACACCCCATATGTGGTTGTAAACTACTATTTGGCTAAACGGCCGGACATAGAACGGGAACGCCATATGGTTTTTGGAAGGCAGATTTTGCTGGACTGGTTTATTTACACCATGTACCCTTTCAAGCCCCCTGATGCACCCCTAGAGTAGAAACTCTATAAAAGTGACCCCGTCTAGGAAACTACTGGATAAGGTGGTTGTTTTGGGACTATTTTAGGGTAAATATTATTTGGTTGCTCTATGTTACACTTTTTTGATGCAAGGTAACAAAAAATGTAAATTCTTAAGTTGTTTCTACATTCGCTATATAGTTTTGTGGAACACCTAAAGGGTTAACAAAGTTTGTAAAGTAACTTTTGAATACCTTGAGGTGTGTAGTTTCTTAGATGGGGTCACTTTTTTTGAGTTTCTAGTGTAGGCTACATCAGGGAGGCTTCTAATGGGACATGGTGTAAATAAACCAGTCCATCAAAATCTGCCTTCCAGAAACCTTATGGCGTTCCCTTCGTTCTATGCCCTGCCAGTGTGGCTATATAGCCATTTGCGACCACATATGGGGTGTTTCTGCAAACTACAGAATCAGGGCAATAAATATTTAGTTTTGTTTGGCTGTTAACCCTTGCTTTATTACTGGAGAAAAAGGATTCAAATGGAAATTTTGCCCAAAAATTGGTGTTTTGGCACCGTTTTTTTATTTTATATTTTTAACGCTCTTCATCCGAGGGGATTGGTCAAATAATATTTTTATAGGGCAGATTCTTACGGACGCGGCAATATCCAATATGTTTACATTTTAAAATGTATTTTGATTTTACATTATATTACAAACCGGATTCCAAAAAAGTTGGGACACTAAACAAATTGTGAATAAAAACTGAATGCAATGATGTGGAAATGGCAAATGTCAATATTTTATTTGTAATAGAACATAGATGACAGATCAAACGTTTAATCCAAGTAAATGTATCATTTCAAAAGGAAAAATACGTTGATTCAAATTTTCATGGTATCAACAAATCCCAAAAAAGTTGGGACAAGTAGCAATAAGAGGCTGTAAAAAGTAAATTTGAGCATAACGAAGAGCTGGAAGACCAATTAACACTAATTAGGTCAATTGGCAACATGATTGGGTATAAAAAGAGCTTCTCAGAGTGACAGTGTCTCTCAGAAGCCAAGATGGGTAGAGGAACACCAATTCCCACAATGTTGCGCAGAAAGACTGTGGAGCAATATCATAAAGGTGTTACCCAGCGAAAAATTGCAAAGACTTTGCATCTATCATCATCAACTGTGCATAACATCATCCGAAGATTCAGAGAATCTGGAACAATGTCTGTGCGTAAGGGTCAAGGCCGTAAAACCATACTGGATGCCCGTGATCTCCGGGCCCTTTAACGACACTGCACACAAACAGGAATGCTACTGTAAAGGAAATCACAGAATGGGCTCAGGAATACTTCCAGAAACTATTGTCAGTGAACACAATCCACCGTGCCATCCGCCATTGCCAGCTGAAACTCTACAGTGCAAAGAAGAAGCCATTTCTAAGCAAGATCCACAAGCTCAGGCGTTTTCACTGGGCCAGGGATCATTTAAAATGGAGTGTGGCAAAATGGAAGACTGTTCTGTGGTCAGACGAGTCACGATTCGAAGTTCTTTTTGGAAATCTGGGACGCCATGTCATCCGGACCAAAGAGGACAAGGACAACCCAAGTTGTTATCAACGCTCAGTTCAGAAGCCTGCATCTCTGATGGTATGGGGTTGCATGAGTGCGTGTGGCATGTACAGCTTGCATGTCTGGAAAGGCACCATCAATGCAGAAAAATATATTCAGGTTCTAGAACAACATATGCTCCCATCCAGATGTCATCTCTTTCAGGGAAGACCCTGCATTTTTCAACAAGATAATGCCAGACCACATTCCGCATCAATCACAACATCATGGCTGCGTAGGAGAAGGATCCGGGTACTGAAATGCAGTCCAGATCTTTCACCTATAGAGAACATTTGGCGCATCATAAAGAGGAAGGTACAACAAAGAAGGCCCAAGACGATTGAATATTTAGAGACCTGTATTAGACAAGAATGGGAGAGCATTCCTATTTCTAAACTTGAGAAACTGGTCTCCTCGGTCCCCAGACGTCTGTTGAGTGTTGTAAGAAGAAGGGGAGATGCCACACAGTGGTGAAAATGGCCTTGTCCCAACTTTTTGGGATTTGTTGACACCATGAAATTCTGATTCAACATATTTTTCCCTTAAAATGGTACATTTTCTCAGTTTAAACTTTTGTTCCGTGATTTATGTTCTATTCTGAATAAAATATTAGAAGTTGGCACCTCCACATCATTGCATTCAGTTTTTATTCACGATTTGTATAGTGTCCCAACTTTTTTGGAATCCGGTTTGTATCATTTTAGGGAAAAAAAAAAATTCTGTATCTCCATAGCCTGGGAGCTGGCGGGATGAGATGGCTGTTTTATTGGCACTAATTTGGGGTGCACATGACATTTTGATCGCTCGCTATTACACTTTTTGTGATGTTAGTTGTTTTTTTTTTTTTTAACGCTGTTCATCTGGGGGGGGGGGGGGTTAAATGTTATTTTTATAGAGAAGATTTTCACGGACGCGTCGATGCCCAATATGTATGGCTCTCAGACTGGAGACACTAAGCAGGCATTCTCAAACTGCGGCCCTCAGATGTAAAACTACAATTCCCACCATGCCCTGCTGATAGCTGTAGGTTGTCTGGGTATGCTGGGAGTTCTAGTTTTACAACATCTGGAGGGCTGCAGTTTGAGGATGCCTGCACTAAAACTAATATTTTTTGGGGAAAAAATTGTTTCCGTGTCTCCAAAGTCTGAGAGCCATAGTTTTTTTTTATGTTCTCTAGGGGACTGTTGGGGATTTTAAAAATGTAGTACTCCATGGAAGTGTGATACTCCCTGAAGCAATCGATAACGCAGAGGCCCGGATGATCGTGGGGCAAGTGTCACACTGAGTGGTGGTGCCCTTCCGTATCCCCCTCCTGTGACACACTCTGCACTTTTTTTGGGTTCGTCCCTTCTTTCCAGTATCGGAGACCACACCTGGAAAATGTTGGCCAGGGACAATCCTGGCGCCTCCAATTCCCGAGGTACTCTGGCCTGCTCTTTCCCGGTCTGAAAAAAAATCTGGTCCTTGAGGACTGCCTCATAGAATTGGAGGAATGTCCCTGTACTGCCAGCGCTTCTGGATAGTACAAAAGCGTTGTACAAGGCAACCTGTACCAAGTAGACCACAACTTTTTTGTACCATGCCCGGGTTTTGCGCATTGCATTATATGGCTTGAGGACGTAATAAGAGAGATCAACTCTTCCCATATACCGATTGTAGTCGACGATACAATCGGGCTTAAGGACCGTTGCCGCAGTACCTCACACAGGGACAGGGATGATGCTGTTACTGTGGATTGTGGACAGTATAAGGACATCCCTCTAGTCCTTATACCTGACCAGCAACAGGTTTCCACTGGTAAGGGCACGGGTCTCACCCCTGGGGATAGGTACCTGGAGGGGGTGGGTAGGGAGGCTGCGTTGATTTTTCCGCACGGTCCCACAAGCGGACGTAGATCTGGCGGCAAGGGACCTGAACAAGGGAATGCTGGTATAAAAGTTATCCACGTACAAGTGGTAACCCTTATCTAGCAGTGGGTGCATAAGGTCCCACACGAGTTTCCCGCTAACACCCAGAGTGGGAGGACATTCTGGGGGTTGAATATGGGAATCTCACCCCTCATACACACGAAATTTGTAAGTGTACCCTGAGGTACTCTCACAAATTTTGTACATTTTCACGTTATACCTCGCCCGCTTAGTGTCATTCAGCAGCAGGTGGGCAGGGGAGTGGCTATAGCTCTGAATTAAATATACGCTGGACTTAATGACATCACGCCGGACTTGAATCAGCTCATTAGCATGCGGCATCTTTGTGTGTATATTATGAGGTAACCATCTGTCACACTAGTAAGTGAATACATCTAAGGTACTTTTTAGTAGTTAATGATTGTATATAATTAGATTATAATCAAATATCCACATGACAGGTTCCCTTTAAGGACTCGGCAAACATGGCGTACCGGTACGTCCTAGGTCCTTAAGGGGTTAACTGCAGACTGTCAGCTTTAATTTGAGGGTATTTACATACAAATTAGGTGAACGGTGTAGGAATTACAACAGTTTGCATATGTGCCTCCCACTTGTTAAGGGACCAAAAGTAATGGGACATAATCATAAATCAAACTTTTACTTTTTAATACTTGGTTGCAAATCCTTTGCAGTCAATTACATCCTGAAGTTTGGAATGCATAGACATCACCAGCTGCTGGGTTTCATCCCTGGTGATGCTCTGCCAGGCCTCTACTGCAACCGTCTTCAGTTTCTGCTTGTTCTTGGGGCATTTTTCCTTCAGTTTTGTCTTCAGCCAGTGAAATGCATGCTCAATTGGATTCAGGCCAGGTGATTGTCTTGGCCATTGCATAACATTCCACTTCTTTCCCTTAAAAAACTCTTTGGTTGCTTTTGCAGTATGCTTTAAGTCATTGTCCATCTGCAATGTGAAGTGCCGTCCAATGAGTTCTGAAGCATTTGGCTGAATATGAGCAGATAATATTGCCCAAAACACTTCAGAATTCATCCTGCTGCTTTTGTCAGCAGTCACATCATCAATAAATACAAGAGAACCAGTTCCATTGGCAGCCATACATGCCCACGTCATGACACTACCACCACCATGCTTCATTGATGAGGTGGTATGCTTAGGATCATGAGCAGTTCTTTTCCTTCTCCATACTCTTCTCATCACTCTGGTACAAGTTGATCTTGGTCTCATCTGTCCATAGGATGTTCCAGAACTGTGAAGGCTTTTTTAGATGTCGTTTGGCAAACTGTAATCTGGCCTTCCTGTTTTTGAGGCTCTCTAATGGTTTACATCTTTTGTTGAACCCTCTGTATTCACTCTGGTGAAGTCTTCTCTTGATTGTTGACTTTGACACACATACACCTACCTCCTGGAGAGTGTTCTTGATCTGGCCAACTGTTGTGAAGGATGTTTTCTTCACCAGGGAAAGAATTCTTCAGTCATCCACCACAGTTGTTTTCCGTGGTCTTCCGGGTCTTGTGGTGTTGTTGAGCTCACTGGTGCGTTCCTTCTTTTTAAGGATGTTCCAGTTGTTTTGGCCACGCCTAATGTTTTTGCTATCTCTCTGATGGATTTTTTATTTTATTTTCAGCCTAATAATGGCTTGCTTCACTGATAAGTGACAGCTCTTTGGATCTCATCTTGAGAGTTGACAACAACAGATTCTGAATGAAAATAGCACACTTGAAATGAACTCTGGACCTTTTATCTGCTCATTGTAATTGGGATAATGAGGGAATAACACACACCTGGCTATGGAACAGCTGAGAAGCCAATTGTCCCATTACTTTTGGTCCCTTAATAAGTGGGAGGCACATATGCAAACTAATTCCTACACCGTTTCACCTGATTTGGATGTAAATACCCTCAAATTAAAGCTGAAAGTCTGCAGTTAAAGCACATCGTTAGTTTTATTTAAAATCCATTGTGGTGGTGTGTAGAGCAAAAAAATTAGAATTGTGTTGATGTCCCAATATTTATGGACCTGACTGTATGAGCCACATAATGATAAAAAAAAATAATAATGAAATATAAAAGTTTAAATCACCCCCTTTCCATATAATTAAATTATTTACATATGTAATAAAAATAAATACCTAAATAACAATAAATATAAACATCATGGGTATCAACGCGACCAAAAACGCCCATATTATTAAAATAGAAAATAAAAAATCCAATACGGCGAATGGCATAATGGAAAAAAGGGTTAAAATCGTTTTCATTGCTACTCTTACCCAAAAAATGTTTATAAAGTGTGATCAAAAAGTTATGTACACTGCAAAATGGTATCAATAAAAAGTAAAGATTGTTCCACCAAAAATTTGCCCCTAAACAGCTCAGTAGACATAATTATAAAAAAGTTATGGGGGTCAGAATATGGTGACGTAAAAAAGAAAAAAACGTATACATATGGGGTATCCTTGTAATTGTACTGACCCAGAGAATGAAGGGCATTGGTCAGTTTTGCCGTAAACAAAACGTCGTGGGAGCAAAACCCATAAAACGGTGGGGGATTGCATTTTTTTTTAATTCCCACTACATTTTATGGTAGTATTAGAAAGTACAACTTATCCTGCAAAAAAAAAAAAAAACTCATACAGCTATGTGACTGGAAATATAAAAAAAAGTTATCGCTCACAGAAAATAGGGAAGAAAAATGAAAACGCAAAAGCGAAAAAACCTTCCTAAGGCCTTTTCCATGTCAGTGTTACCCAGTGTTTTACCATTTAGTATGTACTGGTGACTTGCATTATTCCTTCCCATGTGCATAACTTTACATTTGTTAGTGTTAAACCTAATCTGTCACTTTTCTGCTCAAGCCTCCAATCTATCCAGATCCATCAGTGGCAGTGGAAATGGCTGATGTCACCCTTCCAAGACTGATGGGCGCAACTATTGCTTATCTAAAATTATTGCTGATGTCTTTCTTCCTTTGCATTGTGTTAATGCACACCTGAATGCTTCAGACCAGCAATCTACCAAAACTTCTGCTTTAAGGCCAGACACACAAGCAAGTTCAGTGCGTGAAACTCGCTGCTTGTGGCAGTGAGAGTTTCTGTTCTGACCTCCGAATCTCCGATAGGATCCCACAGCATTCTAATAACTTATAATGCTATGTATATCTGTGAGACATGCAATCTATTGAATTACATGGACATAATGCTGTCAGTGTAATTCAGCAGATTTAGATAAATCATTATAATGCTGTGTGATCGTTTCAAAGGGGAAGAGTTCAGAACGGGAACTCTCAATGACACACACAGTGAATTTCTCGCTCTGAACTCGCTCGCTGCCCTTATAGAGATGGTCACACTTGCTGATGATCAATTAAGTAAGTACATTTGATTATCAGCACCTGACTGCTACATACCATCATAATTCCTATGGAAGCAGTACAGTAAGAGTGTACTTAATATTTCACACATTTGCACATCTGCATTTTGGCCTATTTTTGATAAATATATAATGACACTGTAATCTGTCATGTGTAAGAATAAGCGGACCAGTGGATGTTCAGGTTTGACAGGTTCGGCCAAACTTAAGTTCAAAGTTCGGTTTGGGTACCCCAACTTGACCCCGAACCCCATAGAAGTCAATAGGGACCGGAACTTCGCTGCTGTAGAATGTCTGTAAAACAGTCGTAGTAAGGGCTAGAAGGCTGCAAAAGGAAGCACAATGGGGGTAAAAGCAGCATAATTGCCCTGCAAACAAATGTAGATAGGGAAAGGACTTAGAATAATTTTTTTTTTATTTTTTAAATAATCTTGAACCAGGAGGTGGAGGTTCAAGTGGAGTACGTGGTTGAGGAGGTGGGGGATGTGGCAGTGTAGGTGGAAGAGGCGGAGGAGGAGGTAGCCAACACTGTTTTTGTGTTTTTTGTTCTTAATTTTTTTTGGGGGGGGGGCCAAAACATTGGGAAATGGCAAATAGAATGAACAAACTGCGCTGCAGTGTAACAATGACTGGATGCAGCCAGTATACTTCTCCACTCTGCCAATATAACACATAATAATCTTGAACCAGGAGGTGAAGGTCCGAGTGGAGGAGGACATGATCATGTAGGTGGAAGAGGCGGAGTAGTTAGCCAACACAGTTTTTTATGTTTTTTTTCTTCCTTTGGGGAGACCCCAAAACATTGGGAAATGGCAAACAGAACGAACAAACTGCGCTGGAGTATAACAATGGCTGGGTGGAGCCAGTATACTAGTCTACTCAGCCAAAAGGTACGGACAAGTCCTGTAGGATCCATGCCTGGTTCATTTTAATGAACGTGAGCTTGTCCACGTTGGCTGTAGACAGGCAGATACATCTATCCGTGATCACACCCCCTGCTGTGCTTCGCACACGTTCAGACAATGCACTTGCAGCAGTGCAGGCCTGCACCTCCAAGGCGTAAAGGGCAAGCTCAGGCCATGTGTCAAATTTGGAGATCCAGAAATTAAATGGGGCACACCCATCAGTCAGTAAGTGCAGACATGTGGACACGTACTCTATCACGGTGTTGCTGAAACGCTGCCTCCTGCTAATGCGGTCCGTTTCAGATGGTGGTGCTTAAAGTTGTAGGTAGTGTGCCGACGAAGGTTTTCCACATTTTGGCCATGCTAACCCTCCCTTCTGGTGTGGTGCCCCAGCTGCTTTGGCGAGTTCCTCCTCCTCCGCCTCGTGCTATCACCGAGCCCCCACTGTCAGGTGGGAATGCTGTCAGTAGTGCGTCCACCAGCGTGCACTTGTATTCACGCATTTTCCAATCACTCTCCAGTGACGGAAGTAAGGATGGCACATTGTCCTTGTAGTAGGGATCCAGCAGGAACCTACCCTCCGAGCCTTGTGTGAATGACTGGCCTGATAACCATGAATGATCCCTGTTCCTCCTCTTCCTCCTGTGCCACCACCTCATCCATTATCGCCTGAAGTGTTTTTTTAAGGAGGCATAGAACTGGGAAAGTAACGCTGATGACAGTGTCATCAGCTCTGGCCATGTTGGTGGAGTACTCAAAACAGTGCAACATGGAGGCCCACTTGTTGGTACTGTTCCACAGAGCAGCTTATCAGTGCGTTCTGCAGCTAAAACTCCACTATCGCTTGCTGCTGATTGCACAGTCTCTCCAGCAGTTGTATTTCTGTGTCACGGGTGCAAATGAGTTGTATCTCACCTAAAAAAAGGGTTTATGTCACACAGAATTAACAGAGAGATGAACTATTGTATTTGTGTCACGGACTCATGGATACAAAGAAAATGTATTTCACCCCAAAAAATGGCTATCGGTCACCTACAGAATTAACAGACAGATCATCTATTGTATTTCCGTGTCACGGATGCAAAGGAGGTGTACGTCACCCCAAAAAAAACGGTTTATATCACCTACAGAATTAGTAGACAGATTAACTATTGTATTTCTATGTCACAGATGCAAATGAGGTGCATCTCACACCAAAAAATGGGTTTATGTTACCCCCAGAATTAACAGACAGACTAACTATTGTATTTCTGTGTCACGGATGCAAAGAAGGTCTATCTCACCCAAAAAATGGCTATAGGTCCGACACAGAATTATAGCCAGATGAACAATAGTATTTCTGTGTCAAAGCCTTATTTTAGACTGCACCCAGAGCCTTATTGCAGACTGTCCCTGCAAAAAATTGTACAGACTGCCCCTACACAACAGTTTATGTAGACTGCACCCAGAGCCTTATCGCCTAACACTGTCCCTCACTTGAGCTGCGTCCTGTCCCTACACTAGTTAAAGCAGAATGGCGGCTCCACACATGATCCGACATTCATATGTGCTGCGCCGGCCAATCACAGCCATGCCAATACTGGGCATGACTGTGAAGGCTTTGAAGTTACACAGCTAAAAAGCTTTTTGATTGGCTGCACTGCAGCCTTTTAATAAACATTATTCAGCATCCGAACACGGACTTCTGTGATAAAGTCTGTGTTCTGGTTCGAGTGCCTGAACCTTGGATGTTCTGTACGGCCCCGAACTTTTCACTTCAGGTTCGCTCAACCCTAGTCATGTGTTGTTCTCATGTGTTGTTGTTCAAAGAGGATGTACTTAGTTTTTCTCATGACTGTGTAGATGTGCAGCACTCCAATATATGGTGAAAAGGGTGTTGGACCAGATTTATTCCTCAAGCAATGTTTCAGCCCAGCAAAATGAGGCCTTTGTCAAGCAATTAAGTGATGCCATGTGAGGATATATGTACACAAATGACAAATGTGCATTCAATTACATAATTAGATCAAAATATAAACAGAAATTGTTTAATATTAACATCCAGTGAGTGGTCGTGAGTAAATGAACCAGGTTTGGTCAAAAATCACTGCTGAAGTTATTCTTAATTTATAATGTGTAGATCGTGACAAAATAAAAGGTAACTCTAATCATTAAAAAAACAAAACAAATGCAGAAACAGCTGCATCCCAATCAGAGACATGTGTAACATGCTTAATAAGTAAATAGCCTCATTTTTTTTGACTGTTGAAAATTTAAAAAAGACCAATTGAGAAAGTAATTTTTAGGATAAGTAAAATGCAATGATAAACAGAAATTTGCCACAGAAGGTGTTCATAGCCTTTAAAGTTTCCAAATAAATGTGCATTAAAAACTACATACAGTACTGGTAAACTCTGTTCACAAGTACTTCCCTCCTGTACGTTGTTAATTGTCTAGCAACATAGAATTGTCATGATGACATTTATATCTATATACAGTGAGTATAAAAAGTCTACACACCCCTGTTAAAATGTCAGGTTTCTGTGCTGTAAAATAATAATAATAATAATAATAATAATGTGGTTGCATAAGTGTGCACACCCTCTTAAAACTGGGGATGTAGCTGTGTTCAGAATTAAGCAATCACATTCAAAATCATGTTAAATAGAAGTCAGCATACACCTGCCATCATTTAAAGTGCCTCTGATTAACCCCAAATAAAGTTCAGCTGCTCTAGTTGGTCTTTCCTGAAATTTTCGTAGTCGCATCCCACAGTAAAAGCCATAGTCCACAGAGAGCTTCCAAAGCATCAGAGGGATCTCATTGTTGAAAGGTATCAGTCAGGAGAAGGGTACAAAAGAATTTCCAAGGCATTAGATATACCATGGAACACAGTGATGACAGTCATCATCAAGTGAAGAAAATATGGCACAATAGTGACATTACCAAGAACTGGACGTCCCTCCAAAATTGATGAAAAGATGAGAAGAAAACTGGTCTGGGAGGCTACCAAGAGGCCTACAGCAACATTAAAGGAGCTGCAGGAATATCTGGCAAGTACTGGCTGTGTGGTATATGTGACAATAATCTCCCGTATTCTTCATAAGTCTGGGCTATGGGGTAGAGTGGCAAGACGAAAGCCTTTTCTAACGAAGAAAAACATCCATGCCAGGCTACATTTTGCAAAAACACATCTGAAGTCTCCCAAAAGCATGTGGGAAAAGGTGTTATGGTCTGATGAAACCAAGATTGAACTTTTTGGCCATAATTCCAAAAGATATTTTTGGTGCAAAAACACTGCACATCACCAAACTAACACCATACCCACAGTCAAGCATGGTGATGGCAGCATCATGCTTTGGGGCTGTTTTCCCTCAGCTGGAACTGGGGCCTTAGTTAAGCTAGAGGGAATTATAAACAGTTCCAAATACCCGTCAATATTGGCACAAAACCTTCAGGCTTCTGCTAGAAAGCTGAAGATGAAGAGGAACTTCATCTTTCAGCATGAAAATGACCCAAAGCATACATCCAAATCAACAAAGGAATGGCTTCACCAGAAGAAGATTAAAGTTTTGGAATGGCCCAGCCAGAGCCCAGACCTGAATCCGATTGAAAATATGCAGAGTGATCTGAAGAGGGCTGTGCACAGGAGATGCCCTCGCAATCTGACAGATTTGGAGGGTTTTTGCAAAGAAAAATGTGCCATGCTGAGTCATACCCAAAAAGACTGAGTGCTGTAATAAAATCAAAATGTGCTTCAACAAAGTATTAGTTTATGCAACCATATTATTTTATTTTTAGATTTTTTTCTTCCCTCTACCTAATAGATTTCAGTTTGTTTTTCTATTGAGTTGTATAGTTTATAGGTCACATTAAAGGTGGAAAAAGTACTGAAATTATTTATCTTTGTCTAATTTTTTTTACATCACAGAAACCTGCCTTTTTTATCCATTGTAGATGCATTTTTAGCCCCATTTAGGATATATTTGTGGTCGGATCAGCTATCAGAAAGGTGAACCTAACCTATCTAACACTATCTACAACAAGCAGTGGAGTTGTGCCATAACTGCCGTGGTAGGGCAGCCTAAAGGGGGCCACCCTAATGTGAAGTGACTGTAAGATGGTGTGGGTGGGTGGGTGAAATCAGCTGAATCAGCGTCAGCCTGGGCCCACAGGTGCCTTTAAATAGCCTAGTAATCAGCCAGCCTGGGCCCACAGGTGCGTATAATTAGCCTCCCCTCCCACAAATGCAGCAATATATTTGCTTAATACTTGTGGTCGGATCAGCTATCAGAAAGGAGAACCTAACCTATCTAACACCATCTACAACAAGCAGTGGAGTTATGCCATAACTGCCGTGGTAGGGCAGCCTAAAGGGGCCAAAAAGAGCAGACCTTAGTTTAGAGTAAATATATACATACCGTTACGACACCAGATTTTGAACGGAAAAGACCTTTCACGATGAAGGTGCGGAATATACCGTATATATCAGTGACTTCCATCTACCTTACCTCTTTGTCATGTGCACCGCCACATCGTTCTTGGAGATGGTTAAAGCTGATGCGATTGAAAGAGTGGCTGGTAACCAGGAACGATTTACTCCTATGTTTACTAACATATGACCATATTACGAGAAGGTCTGAATCCTGAGAGCTGCAGACTGAAACAAACAATGGTGAATCTGTTGGAAGGGCCTAGATGAACTCCAACCATCCGCCAAGGGCCCTGATCGGGCAACGACTGTTACTGGTGGCAAATACTTCACCTCTACTTATTCCCCCAGGTCACACTTTCTATTAAGGGCCAAAAAGTCAGATTAACAAGCTAATGTTGCCTGTAATAAGGACAGAACGTACACATGATACCTGCAGTTGTGACAGAAAATAAGCTTAAGGTTGTGAAAAACCATGTAGTCGTGATAGGACTTGTCGTGTCTGAAGACATGACGGACTTCGTAAACTTATTACTGTACCTCCTACTGGAAGACAGACCGATACCCAGGCCTGCAGGACACCAACACCCTCGGCCCAAGTTTGTAGATGAAGTAAGCATGCCTGGGAGAAGATTATGTCCGCAAAGGCAGGCTTGGGGTGACTGATTATGAAGACCCAACAACCTAGAAAATAAAAGTCAGGGAAAATAATAACGTGAGTGAGACACTAATGGCGCAAGCCACCACAAGAAAATTGTATTGCGAGCCACAGATGACTGAGCCATGGGAGCGGGTCTGAAGGCAGAAAAAGACATGGAACCTACTTGTTGTGGGACCACGCTGCCGGCCTCGAATGGCGGAGTTGTGTGTGTAAAATTTAAACGGCAAAGCCATGCGAGAGAGACTCTAATGGCAAAGCCATATGTGTAACACTAAACCAGAGAAGCCATGCGTGAGAGACTCTAATGGTGGATTTATTTATTTAAACCACTTATGCAGCACCAGTATGACTTGGGGACTCGCATAACCATGACTCTCTCCGACAATAAACCTTAGGACGCTAACCAGCCTACAACCATATTGTACCCCTAACGAACAACATGAAGAACGGTCATCGGGCCCCCAAAGCCATGAGGCCCCCCGAAGTCAAGAGACTGACCTGGATGACCTTACAGTGACGTGACCCAGAACTAATGGAAAATGCATAGACATTAGTGATCCGAACCACGTGCATAAACGAAACATTAAACCAACCGTGAAATTGAAACAGATGGGAGAAAAACCAAGAGCCAGAGGAATTGCAGTTCGCTAAGAAAAGACCCTTGTCATGACAAACTAATGAACAACTGTGAAAACATAGTAGGAACTTACTCCTATTGGCCCACTGACCTCTAGGGAGCTATTTGGTTAACTGGGGCGGGAGATCAATCTGAGTGAATGCGAACCAGAAGTAAAGGAGACCAGTCTGAGTGAATGCAAACCAGGACTAAAGAACACCATTCCCCCCCCCCCTTCGTCTCCCCCCCCCCCTCCAAGTGAACAGAAAAAGGTAGGCCTAAGGAATGTAACAAACCACCGAGGAAAGTAAGCCTGAAAAATAAAGCTGCTATGTTTATCGGAAGAGCAGTATCAGAGCGGTGTGCTGATAGCCCTAGTAAGAATACTGAGTAACCATTATGTAGAAATGAAAAGAAATGCAGCTTTAAGTGGAAGCAGAGTATAACACATGATGTAAGAACAAGTGGATGAATGCAGCTCTGGATGTGAGTGGTGCCTAAAAACATGGTATGGGCACAGCTCTATGAGAAGCATGGTATAAAGCAGCCGTATGAATGCAATCTTAAAGTGAGCAAAGTATAAATGTAATGCAACTGCATGAACGCAGCTCTAGTAGTGAATGGCGTATAGGACAAAATGTAAATGCAGACACGCTGATGTAGCTTTGAAGGTAACAATCCTAACCATAATCATTTGACCATTAGCGCCCAACCCCCTTCGCCCCAGAGCGCTACAAGTCACGGACCGTGTAACCAAGTCCGATCCTACCGTGAATGCCAGCACTCGCCTGGCACATTCTGCCATTGCCCAGGCGCAAACGAACCTCCACATGATGCTGCAGGAGTTTTTTTTTATTTTTGACCATTGATCCACATTTACCATCACTTAAACCCAGCATGCGTAGCTTGAGCCAACTGCAGACACGCGCCCCGCATGTAAACCAGGTATCAGAAAACATACAACCATGCCCACTCTAAGCACATGCTACCCAAATAACTGTATGCAATAGCCCCACCAGGCCTCTGAATAGCCAGACAAACAATACAAACAACCATGGTTCGATCATTAGCACCCCAACTCTGCTTCATCTCAGAGCGCTACATGTTGCGGACCACAGCGTGGGTCCCGTCCAAACAACTCCAATCCTACCATGAATACCAGCGCCCTCCTGAGACATTCTGTCGTCGCCCAGCCGTAAGGAGCCTCCACACCATGCTGCTGTATCCTAGAGCTGACTCAGAGGTAGTGAAATCCGCTGAATCAGCGTCAGCCTGGGCCCACAGGTGCCTTTAAATAGCCTAGTAATCAGCCAGCCTGGGCCCACAGGTGCGTATAATTAGCCTTGTAATTAGCCTCCCCTCCCACAAATGCAGCAAAATATTTTCTTAATACATATTTGCATGTGAGATTTCTACAACTGTTTCATTTATCTGATTGGCACTTGCAGAAATGCAAACCATTCATATGAATGTTTGTGATTTTCAGTCACAGAAATTTTTGCAACGGATCTTATCTATCTGGCTAAGGCCTCATGCACACATACGCATTTTGTTTCAGTGTCCGTTCCGGTTCTTTTTTGCAGATAGAATGTGGACCCATTCATTTCATTGGGTCTGCAAAAACTGTCCACATCAGTATGTCCATTCCGTAGCCCCGCAAAAAAAATAGAACACGTCCTATTCGTTTTGCGGACAAGAATAGGCATTGTTGCAATGTATCTGCAAAAAAAAAAGATGACATACGGACGTCATCTGTTTATTTTGCGGATCCGCAAATCTGCGGACCGCAAAATACATGCGATCATGTGCATGTAGCCTAAGGCTACATGCATTTCACAGTGAAAAATGGACGTGTGACTAATGTTTTGCAACGACCATGACACATCTGTTTTAGGAATAATGGTAGTCTATGGGGTTATTCACATGGCCTTTTTTTTTTTTTTACAACCAATTTAACGGACGTAAAATATGCAAAACATTTTATTGGATTTTTTGAGTTTTTACAACATAGAAACATGACACAAATAAAAATAAAGTCATTACAATGTGATCATAAAACATACAACATATATGTGAAGGTATTCTTTCAAGGAAGGAAGGGATGCAAATGAGCTCTTAACAAGCTCTGCCTCTAATGCCACCAGATGTAAGGCAGCTATCCTCTAAGTCAGGCATGCTCAACCTGCGGCCCTCCAGCTGTTGCAAAACTACAACTTCCAGCATGCCCGAACAGCCTACAGCTATCAGCCTACAGCAGGGCATTGTGGGAGTTGTAGTTTTACAACAGCTGGAGGGCCGCAGGTTGAGCATGCCTGCTCTAAGTCAATGTTCAGCTCTTAACATAAGCCTTGAGACATGACTTGGATATTAAATAAGCCAGCACCTCATCTGCAGACAGCTGTTTTGGGGTGATTGCCCCTCATCAGTGCAGAGCAGAGAGTACTGGCTTAACTGGGTGAGAGGCCTGTGTCAGGGGGGACCTAGTATTCTTTCAAGGCATGTAGGGAAATACAATTCCTTCCAAGTACCTGCAACACTAGTAAGGTAGGAAAAATAATCCTAGAACCTCCTAGCTACTTGGAATGATCCCATCAATAACAGTATTACTTAAATTAAAGAGTAACTAAACTTTTACACTAACTTTCAATATGTTGCCCCTAACTCTCTAAAAACTTTTTCTAATATGCTTTATTTCTTAATTTTCTAATTTTACCATACTTTTTCATCCCTAAAGTACACCATTCACTGGTGTATGGAGTACTCATTTTATGAATGGGGCCTTAGCAGCGCAGGGAGTACGGGCAGGAGCGCTCATTGCTGCTCCTGCACATGCTCCCTGGACTATTACTAACTGCTGGCATAGCACATGGGTACCCACGACCCATCTACTATATCAGGATTAGCTGAGCGGGCTCCTGCTTCTGCCTGCTCCACTCAGCTAGGAGAGTTGACACTACAGTTCTCTTGAGTGGAGCTGAGTGGAGCAGGCAGGAGCCCCCTTCACTCAGCTAATCCTGGCATAGTAGATAGGTACAGGGTAACCATGTGCTATGCCAGCAGTTAGTAATAGTCCAGGGAGTACCGGCAGGAGCAGCAATGGTCCTGCCTGTACTCCCTGCGCTGCTGCGACCCCATTCATAAAAGGAGTACTCCGTACACCGCTGACAGCTCAGCAGTGTAGGGAGAACTGAGTTTTAGCGCACCAGTGAATGGTGCGCTTTAGGGATAAAAAAGTATGGTAAAGATAGAAAATTAATAAAGTATATTAGAAAAAGATTTTTTAGGGGGTTAGGTTCAACATATTAACCCCTTAGTGACCACTTCATCCCAAGTTAGCGCTTAAATCATGTGCTGGAGCTCCGTGCCCACAGCTACCATAGGTACATAGCTGAGGGCTCGGGACAGTGATCAGAGACCATGACAAGCTGTCTCTGATCACGTGATCACCGAAAATGTAAGTGAGGAGGGAGAAAGTCTCCAGTGCATGGATCGGGTCACCCAGCAGGGAAAGCTGGGTCCCGATCCTCACCCACCCCTGCCCTCAAGAAAGGCGGCCCAGCGCATGCGCACACTATAAGCCGGCTGCCACGCCCCTGCAGTATGTCTCTCTTCTCAGAGGCGGAGAGATAATAAGTAATTATGCCCCGATCTGGTCCCGCAGCACCCCGATTGGGGTAATATGGCCCCCCAATGTATTTAACCCCCCCCCTGTAGGCTCCAGCGCTCATTGTGCCCCCCTAATTTCAGGATAGCCGGCGGCAGCACTGCTGATCCCCCTTCCGCCGCCCCCCGCCCCGATCTGTTTCAGGATGGCCGAGTAGCTAGCAGAGTGTCAGCATACAGCTTACACTATGCTTGAAATGGCCGACCACTGTATGGAAAGGGTTAACAGGAAGGGATCTCCCTATCTCTCCCATCGGGCTGCTGTGGCAGTGTCCCGATGGTTACCATGGTAACCGGACGCCTTCACAGGCTTCCGGCTTGCCATGGTGTAGCTAAGCCTGATCAGGCTAAGTGTAAAGTCACAATACAATGCAGTACACAGTATAGTGTACTGAAGTGTATTATAGAGGCATCATACCCACTGGATCTTCAATAACCAAGTGGGTCTGGGTAAAAAAAAAAAAAAAGGTAAAAAAAGGTAAAATAAAACAAAATTTAAATAATCTAATTTCTTCTTATAGCCGCACATTTATAATTGAATAAAATATAGTACACATGGTTGATATCACTGCGTATGTAATGACCTGATCTATGAAAGGGTTATGTTACTTTCCCCAGTACAGTGAACGCCATAAAAAAATAAAAATAAAATGATGGAATAGAAATTTTGTCCACCTCACTTCCCAAAAAAAGGTATTAAAAGTTATCAAAAAAGTCGTCAGTACCCCAAAATGGTACCAATCAAACCGTCACCTCATCCAGCACAAAATGAGCCCCTACATGAGACAATCGCCCAAAAAATTAAAAAAATATGGCTTTCAGAAAATGGACTCAAAACATGTTATTTTTTTTCTAAAATGCTTTTATTGTGTTAAAGTGAAATAAATAAAAAAAGTATACATATTAGGTATTGCTGCATCCCTAACAAACAGCTCTATAAAAATATCACATCACCTAACCCCTCAGGTGAACAGCATAAAAAAATAACTGTGCAAAAAAAAAGCAATTTTTGTCACATTACATCACAAAAAGTGTAATACCAAGCGGTCAAAAAGTCGTATGTACCCCAAAACTGTACCAATCAAACCGTCACCTTATCCCGCAAAAAATGAACCCCTACATAACCCCTACATGAGACAATCTCCCAAAAAATGAAAAAAATATGGCTTTCAGAAAATGGAGACACTAAAACATGTTTTTTTTCCTAAAATTCTTTTATTGTGTTAAAGTAAAATAAATAAAAATTATACATCACCTAACCCCTCAGATGAACACCATAAAAAATTGCCAAAATTTTTTTTGTCACCTTACATCAAAAAAAGGGGACATTTTGTTAACGTATGTCCTTATCTTCAGCGTCACGGTGAAAAAGAAAAAAAAATGTTTAATCCTCATCTCACTCACCTCTTGGTGGTATGGGTGGGGAATCTGAGAATTTACTTTTGTCATTTGCCGGTAGTACTCGATTTCTCCTGTCTGCCGAGGTGGCGCTAGATTCCAAAACTGTGGGAATTGAAGTGTTTATTGACAGTGGGCAGGGTTAACCTAGTTGATGGTCAGTTGGTCCATATGCATGGGTTGACTACAAGTGCATTAGACAAAAATATTTCTGTATATGCAATTAATTCCGCTCCATTCACACAGAAGTGTTTGTCAAAAATGGTGTAGGTCAACCGTTTAAAAGTGGGTGATTTTCATCAAGAATCCATTTTGTGTTTTGTGCTGGAGGGTCTGCCTGCTCCCTTGGTGCTAGGTTTACCATGGTTAGGCAAATATAATCCTACCATTGATTGGCAAGCGAGACAGATTCTTGATTGAAGTGATTATTGCATAGACAACCGTCTTAGCACATCGCTTTCTGTTGTAACCACTAAAGTTAAACCTTCTTTTATTTCAGTTTTTTCTGATGTATTCTCTGAAAGTGGAGACCAGGAGTTACCTCCACATCGGGAGTATGATTGCCCCATCAACCTTGTTCCCGAAGCTAGGTTGCCCAAATCTCGGTTGTATAATCTTTCTGAACCCGAAAGAGCAGCCATGCGAGAATATATCACTGAGAGTTTGGTCATATTAGACCATCCAAATCCCCAGTGGCTGCAGGGTTCTTCTTTGTTAAGAAAAAGGATGGAACTCTTAGGCCATGTTTGGACTTCCGTGAGCTTAATCGCATTACTGTCCATGATCCTTTTCCCCTTCCGTTGATCCCGGATTTGTTCAATCAGATTGTCTGTGCCAAGGTGTTCTCTAAGTTGGATTTAGGGGGGCATATAATCTGGTAAGGATCAAGGAGGGGGACGAATGGAAGACGTTCTTTAATACCCCTGAAGGTCATTTTGAGAATATGGTCATGCCTTTTGGGTTAACCAATGCTCCTGCGGTTTTTCAACATTTTATCAATTACATCTTTCTTTATCTGATGGGTAGGTTTGTTCTGGTGTATCTGCATGATATTCTAATTTATTCTCCTGACATAGAGACTCATCAGGATCACGTGAGACAATTGTTACAGATCCTAAGAGAGAATAAACGGTATGCTAAGATGGAGAAGTATGTATTTGCAGTTCCAGAAGTGCAATTTCTGGGTTACCTACTCTCATCTTCAGGTTTTCATATGGATCCTGAAAAGGTCTGTGCTGTGTTGGACTGGGATCGACCCGAAAATCTGAAAGCGCTTATGCGATTTTTGGGGTTCACCAACTACTACCGTAAATTTATTTTGAACTACTTAACTGTTGTTAAACCTTTAACGGACATGACTGAAAGGTTCGGATATCTCAGTCTGGTCTGATGTGGCATTACAAGCCTTTTCAGCTGTGAAGGATACTGGTGCAACCTGATGCGTCACAGCTATATATTGTGAAAGTTGATGCATCCGAGGTAGGGGTAGGAGCAGTCTTGTAGCAGGGTCCTTCACCTAGTAAATGGCGCCTATGTGCTTTCTTCTCTAAGAAGCTCTCAACTGCTGAAAAAAAATTATGACGTAGGTAATAGAGAGTTGCTGGCCATTAAGTTGGCTTTTGAGGAATAGCATCATTGGTTAGAAGGAGCGATTCATCCTATTACAGTAATTACCGATCACAAAAATCTGGCATACCTGGAGTCGGCTAAGCATCTGAAACCAAGGCAGGCCAGATGGTCGTTGTTTTATACCAGATTTAATTTCGTTGTCACCTATTGTTTTGGGGTTAAGAACGTCAAGGCGGATGCTTTGTCGCGTATATTTCCTCGGGGGGGGGGGGGGGGGGGTGATTTGGAAGATCCTGGTCCTATATTGGCCGAAGGGGTGGTAATATCCGCCCTTTATCCCAGCCTTGAGGCAGAGGTGTTGGAGGCCCATGGAGATGCAACTGATTCCTGTCCTCCGGGGAAGTTGTTTGTTCCCTCTGAATTATGGCACAAGGTGTTCGAGGAATATCACTGTACAGTTCTTACAGAGCCCCCTGGGAGCAGATCGACTGTTGATCTCATTTTGTAAATGTGTTGAGAGCTACGTGTCTTACTAACGTGACACATACTTCAGGATCTCTACTTCCGTTGTCCATCCCGTCCCAACCTTGGACTCATTTATCCATGGACAGATTTGCCGAATTCATCAGGAAATACTGCGATTCTGGTGGTTGTTGATTGCTTCAGCAAGCTGTCACACTTTATAGCATTATCAGGTCTACCTAATGCTAAAACTCTGGCACAAGTGTTTGTTGATAACATCATAAAGCTACATGGTATTCCCTCTGATGTGGTGTCTGATAGGGGGACTCAGTTTGTTTTCAGATTCTGGAAGGCGTTCTGTACTCGCCTGGGGGTACAATTATCCTTCTCTTAGGCCTTTCATCCTCAGTCGAACGGACAGACTGAACTCTCTAACCAGAATTTGGAGACTTATTTAAGATGTTTTCTCTCAGAGAATCAGGAGGAGTGGTCTTTATTTTTGTCTTTGGCCGAGTTTGCCATAAATAACCGTAGGCAGGAGTCTACTGATAAGTCACAGTTTTGGGGGCATATGGGTTCCATCCGCAGTTTGGCACATTTTCTGGTGCTGAGACTTCTGGTATACCTGAAGAGGAAAGATTGTCCTCTTCTTTGTCATCCATTTGGCGGAAAATTCAAAATAATAAAAAAAAATGGTTGAAAAGTATAAACGTATGGCTGACAAGCGACGTATGAGTGGTCCAGACGTGAGAGTGGGTGATCCTGTGTGGCTGTCCACAAGAAACATTAAGTTGAAGGTACCTTCTTGGAAGTTGGGTCCAAGGTTTATTGGTCCATATAAGATCTCTGCCATTATTAACCTGGTAGCCTTTTGTCCTGAACTTCTGAAGGCTTTTAAAATTCCTAGTGTTTTCCACAAATCATTGCTCAAGAGATATGTCGAACCTGCTGAACCGTCCTCCTTGCCTCCCGCTCCTGTCATGGTGGACGGTAATCTTGAATTTCAGATTGCCGGGATAGTGAACTCACAAATTCTCCGTAGATCCCTTCAGTATCTCGTTCACTGGAATGTCTGATAGTAGAATTCTTTTGGGAGACTGTAGCATTTGTATATGAGAAGAAGGTTGTTTCCTTTGACTAATCTTACCAAGGGTTTCCTTGATTTGTTGCCAAATTGAAGGAGTTTCTCCACCATAGATGTCCTATAAAAATGCCTACTCTGTTGTAGCCTGTTTGGCTGCCACCAATCTATCCTTATTATCAGGGGTAGGATCCTGAACAAAATGTGTGTATGTCTGTTGAAGGGCAGTACTAGCAGAAGTGTATTTTAAGTGCGTTGTGCGTTTTATGGAGGTACCATTGGAGATCAATCTCCCTCCAGGTGCCACTTTAGCAGCTACCCAAAAAAAGGGAAGAGTTTTCTCGATGAGCAGCATTATCTCCCGCATATTTAAGCCACCATCCCTTAAGCAAGTCTTTAAAGGCATCATCCTCTGCAAGATAGGCTGGAAAACATCATAATATGTCAGACCCTTTTGGAATATTATCATATATGGTGAGTGAGATTGGAGTGTGGTCCAAAATGACCATATCATGAATAGAGCCATCTAGGACTCGACTGGTTACAGAATTATGTAACCAGTCGAGTCCTAGATGGTTACAGAATTAGGTAGTCAATATGGGACCAACTGGAATGAACATGGGAAAAATGCATTCTCATTAGGATGGGAGGTCTTCCATGCGTCCTGTAAGTGGACATTAGCAAGTAAAGGTGCTAAGTGGTTGCCTCTAGACCTAGTAGGTAAGTAACTGTTTGAGGGGTTTTTCCAGTCTTCTACTGGAAATCTCCACCTGCTATCTTATTAGGGACCTCGTCTGTTAGGAGGCTGCATTATCTCTGTTACGACCATAGAGATTGCATACACTCCATTTTCCACCTTTAGGTTGAAATCTGATATGTGCCCATCTATCCTCCCGGGCATCAGAGCAGACATCAATGAGGAAAAAATAAAAGTTTTTATGTGTTAGTATAATTACCTCTCCCCTTATTATTCTCTGAGAATGCTCCATAGACATGTCATACCCAGTTTTGCCCAAGAGGTGAAAGTCAGCAGAAGGTAAATGAGTCTCCTGGAGCAGCACTATGTCTACGGGTGAAGTCTTTTAACATGCCTGAATCATGGACCTCTTGACAGTTGATCAGAGTCCTATTTTTATGTTTGATTTATGAGCTGCAGTGCCCTCAGTATATTTTATGCCCCCACCAACAGTGCCCCCTGGACATCAAATGGCTCCCGTAGTGTGCCCAGCATACAAAGTATACATAATGTCCCCTTATTGCCCCTCGTTATATATATTTGTGCCCCATTGTGTTCCCCCAGTAAATATTATGCCTCCACCAGCCCTGGTTTGCCTGAGGCTGATTGGGGCTGGGGGTCTCATCTGAGTCTGATGGGGGTCTCATCTGAGGATAATAGAGCCTGGGGGGGCTGATCTGAGGCTGATAGAGGCTGGGGGGGGTCACATGGGAGGCTGATTTGAGACTAATGGAGGCTGGAGGGTCTGATGGGAGGCGGATGGAGGCTGGGGGGCATTTGATTTGAGGCTGATGAAGGTTGTGGGTTTTGACTGAGGGTGATGGAGCTTGGAGGTCTAATGAAGAATTGGGGTGATGTGGGGGTCTGATCTGAGGTCTGATGGAAGATATTATTTTTTTCTTATTTTCCTCCTCCAAATCCTAAGTGAGTCTTACAGTCTGGTGCTTCTTACAGAATGAAAAATATGGTAACTACTGTGTAGGGTGCTAAGGGGACATAACTACTTTGTGGTGACACTAAGTGGACATAACTACTGTGTGGGGGCACTAAGGGGACATAGCTTCTGTGTGGGGCACTAAGGGGACATAACTACTGTGTGGTGACACAAAGGGAACTGGGGTGGATTGGGCATGTATAGATAGGCATTGGGCTGAGTTAGAGGCATGGCTTAGTGCCAAATAAATTTGCCACGGTGCACTACGAGAAGTGCCAGTAATTATGCACAAAATGCCTTTGCTGACATCAGTAGTTCCACACAGCCAATAAGTAATGGTGCTCAGTGTCATCAGTGATTGAATTTTCCATCATTCAGTGCAAAGTAAATCCATGGCGGAACACTTTATTTTTAGTGTACCATTACAGGTAAGGCTACTTTCACACTCGCGTTTTGGCTTTCCGTTTGTGAGATCCATTCAGGGCTCTCACAAGTGGTCCAAAACGGATCAGTTTTGCCCTAATGCATTCTGAATAGAAAAGGATCTGCTCAAAATGCATCAGTTTGCTTCCATTCAGTCACCATTCCGCTCTGGAGGTGGACACCAAAACGTTGCGTGCAGCAAACGAAGCGGAACCAAACGGATCCGTCCTGGCACACAGTGTAAGTCAATGGGGACGCATCAGTTTTCTCTGACAATAGAAAACTGATCAGACCCCATTGACTTTCAATGGTGTTCATGACGGATCCGTTATGGCTATGGAAGACATAATACAACTGGATCCGTTCATGATGGATGCATGCGGTTGTATTATTGTAACGGAATAGTTTTTGAAGATCCACAACGGGTCCGCAAAAAAACGCTAGTTTGAAAGTAGCCTAATACACGGGAGGCAAACACAAAAGCCAGTGACTATTTGGTATCCTTTGACGTTTTCTGCAGACCAACCCCCCTGTGTTTGTCTCCCTTGTATTACCTGAATGAACTATAAATAAGAATTTATATTGTTTATGGTGAGTGCCGAGGACTTCTCTTACTTTTAATGGCTATGTATGGGTGTATAGCATATTTATGATTAAAGTGTATTTATGGGTGGTGTAAACATGTGTCACGACCCTGCACGTCTTCTGTTCCCCGTTGAGTAGGTAACCTATTCTTAAACATTTGAATCCCTCCCCTGTATACAGTATATACTGTCCCTTGCTTCATGTTCCGTCTATGGAGGAAAGGTAATCTTTAAAGGGATTCTGTCACCTCCCCTAAGGCAAAAAACGATTTAAAACCAGCCATGCAGCACAGCTTACCTGGATTAGGCTGTGCTGTTCAATCTTGAAATCCGTCCAGCAGTTAGTTCAAAAAACGAGTTTGATCAATGAGGAAATGCGTCCTGAAGGTGCCCAGAGGGGCGTTTTTTTCTTCTGAGAGAGCCCAGTCCCGCCCCTTTTTCAGTGCCCAGCCCGCCTTCCTTGTATTTTCTAACTGCCGCCCCCAGCCTGCCACAGCCTCTCCTGCCTCTCCTCCCCCTCCCTCACGCCGAACGAAGTCTCGCACAGGCGCAGTACCCACTGAGGGCTGCGCCTGTGCGATCATCAGGAGACTGAGGGCGGCAGCTTCATCTTCGTCACTGGGCATGCGCCGAGCCCAGTGACGTCCGATGCTCGCTCTTCCCTGCTGACTGAGGGAAGAGCGAGCATCGGACGTCACTGGGCTCGGCGCATGCCCAGTGACGAAGATGAAGCTGCCGCCCTCAGTCTCCTGATGATCGCACAGGCGCAGCCCTCAGTGGGTACTGCGCCTGTGCGAGACTTCGTTCGGCAAGAGGGAGGGGGAGGAGAGGAAGGGGAGGCTGTGGCAGGCTGGGGGCGGCGGTTAGGAAGTAAAAGGAAGGCGGGCTGGGCACTGAAAAAGGGGCGGGACTGGGCTCTCTCAGAAGAAAAAAACGCCCCTCTGGGCACCTTCAGGACGCATTTCCTCATTGATCAAACTCGTTTTTTGAACTAACTGCTGGACGGATTTCAAGATTGAACAGCACAGCCTAATCCAGGTAAGCTGTGCTGCATGGCTGGTTTTAAATCGTTTTTTGCCTTAGGGGAGGTGACAGAATCCCTTTAAGTTTTATAACCTTCAGGAAACACATCTGGATACTGTATTTTTGTGAACATTAACTGTGGGACAGCAATGACTTTTAAGACTTCATCAGACATTTCCCATTTCCCTAACAGAATTATCATTGCAAAGAAATCTTTATAGTAAATTGTTTCTCGTTTGCTCTTTCTATAATGTGATCAGAGCTTCAGGCCAAAAACTGTTGGCTACATGAATCTTGACTTGGCTGCCGTGAGACCCAGATGGCTAATTAAGGATTGCATGATTAGAAACTGCTTTTCTGACATGCAATACTGGAAGCTAGAGCTCTACCACCAACTTGTATCCACCAAAAGCGAACTTATCTGATGTTTTGTCTGCAATGTTGCCATGGTCGTCAAATAAATGATCGTATCAATGTATGTTTTGCCATTGAATATGAAGTTGTACATGTTGGCTGTCAAGAACACTGCAAGCTACTAACAGCACTTTAACTTCCAGTTAACCTATCCAGGGGTTTCACATTGCTGGTTGCAGTGATATTTGGACTGGAGTGCTTGAAGTGGCCCCAAAGCTCCTCTGCTGCAAGGGGCTGGAATACACATAAACTCAGCAAGATGGACCCTCAATCAGTGTTCCCTCTAAGCTGCGGGGATGTGCGGCCACGCAGCAATTATAGTGCTCTCTCTCACAAGTTTTTAAAGTCCGCTCAGCACTCACCCTGCTGGCAAAATGCCCACATTTATTCCTCCTACTCTTACAGGATGTTCTGTGTGCGGCTCAGGGGGGGCACCGCCTACCCCATATTGCCACACTACTGATGCCTCCTCCTTGTTATTCCGACCGCAAGAGGAGGACTGAGCACACAACATCAGGGTGAGGTAACATGAAGGCGGCACCATCTTAGAGGCTAGAGTGAGTCTCTAATGAGTGTGGTGCTTTTCTTCTCCCTTCAGCTCAGGTAAATGTATGAGGAGAGGAAGTGTCAGGCTGTCAGCTTAGCATCAGCAATAAGAGTTAGAATGCACTCAGCAGCACTACACCGGCCGCATTGTTTCTCCCTGCTACCACTAGAATGATGGTCCCCTCATTGTATATAGTGATATGGACTGTAATGGTATAACCTGGGCATCTCATCTCCTGTAAAAAATGATATATGTATAGCTGTTATAAGTTATACATCTTGTAGTTACATGAACCATGATGCTGGTATAACCTAGGTATTCGCTTGTATTATACAGGAGACGCCCACTTGCCCAGGTTATTCCAGCATGGTTCATATCACTATATACAAGAAGATGCATAACTTATACCAACTGTACATATATTTCAGGTTACCAAGATACCGAGGTTATACCAGCATGGTCCATATCGTTGTATACAAGAAGATGTACTGTATAACTTATACCTGCTGTACATATATACATTTATACATGAGATACCCAGGTTATACCAGCATGGTCCATATCATTGTATACAAGAAAATGTATAATTATACCTGCTGTACATATATAATTATATACAGGAGATACCCAGGTTATACCAGCATGGTCCATATCATTGTATACAAGAAGATGTATAATTATTCAATACACCAGTCCTGCAGGGTGAGCGAACGTGGGGTCACAGGGTACAGTTAACAGACCGAGGGTTGCTATTGGTACTCACAGTTTTTAATATACCCTGGGCAGGCGTACAGCAGTGATGAAGAGGCTGGCACATAGATCCTCTGGGGCACTCTCTGGGTATAGGGACCAGGCCTGGTGGTAGGTGATGTGCCCTGGATGGTGTAGGTTTTGTGTGCCGGTGGCAAGATCCCTTATAGTTCGTGACGCCGGTGCCGGTAACGGTGGCACACCGATTTATTGTAGGAATAATTGAGGTACACACAGTTGTAGTGAACCAGAACTTCTTTTTACTGAACAGTTCAACTATATACAGGCTTCAGTTAGTTCCATATGCAGGGTCTTGGTAACAGGCAGGCTTCACATAAATGGCAGGCAAAGTCCTTGCAAGATACTCAGAGGGAATAACACTCACAGATCAGGCTGTACTTTCTTCAGATCCTGTCTGGCTTTCTCCAAGGCCCTTATGCCCTATAGCTGGCTTTATCCTTGGGTAGGGAAACCTTCCTCTGGTATAAATCCTCTTGCTGTAAATATCCTTCTGCCCTTCAGCTTTCTACTTGGCTGGATAAAACTTGGCTCTGCTCTGTACTTTACAAGACGCTAGATATCTTCAGGAGGCAACTTCTTCTCCTGGGTGCAAGCTAGGAACCTGGGCTATCTAGCTGCATGTTAGAAGCTGATCTTCAGCTGAACTCTAGCTAAAGTGTACACTGGCTTCTAACTACACACTCTACTCACTAACTCTCCCTGAACTGGACCTGACTATATATACTAGGGGGTTCCCTAGCTCCCTCTACTGCCTAGGAGAAGGAACTACACCCCTAACAGGCCTGGTACACAGGAGATGATATAACATACATTAAAATGCAATACAAAATATCATGACCATGTTCCACAAAAGGTGGGGAACAACGTGGTCCAATTGACCCTTGAGTAGTGCCCACATTTACGTAGTGGGACACTACAATTATACCTGCTGTACATACGTAATTATATACATGAGATACCCATATTATACCAGCATGGTCCATATCACTATATCAAAGAAGATGTTGAACTGATACCAGCTGTACATATATAATTATATACAGGAGATGTCCATGTTATACCAGCATGGTCCATATAATTATATATAAGATGTTTAGCTTATACCAGCTGTACATATAGAATTATATACAGGTGATACCCAAGTTATACCAGCATGGTCCATATCACTATATACAAGAAGATGTACAGTATAACATATACCAGCTGTACATATATAATTATATACAGGGGATACCCAGGTTATACCAGCATGGTCCAAATCACTATATAAAAGATGATGTCTTAATGATACCAGCTGTACATATATTATTATATATATTATATACTGGAGATACCCAGGTTATGCCCTCATGGTCCATATCCAGGGCCATCTTTAATATTGATTGGACCCTGGGCAAGAATTTACTTGGGCCCCCTGGATCTCGCCTTCCCACACCCTAGCATGCAATCATGCTTTCCACCACAACACAGACAAAAAATAATAATCCACACAGCTCGTAGAGTAGTAAACTTTAATAATAATGAGTGGCCACTAGAGGGGTTCCTTGGCAGTAATGTAAATACTGCCTTTTTTTGTCTGTTTGCAGAGACATACTATAGCCCCCAGAACTACTACGTTTACCTGTTGTGGTTCCGATAAAATGGCTGTTTCATTATTCTAAAAATTAAAAAAGCACAACTTCTGACACAAATATATAGTACTGTGCTGATTACTTTTTTTTTTTTTTTTTTTTTTTTTTTACAATGTGCAGATAGTACTGTACTACTAAGTCCTCCCTCCACCCCTACATACAGGGTAATACAGCACACATACCTCTTACATTCAGTGACGTCTCTTTGATGTAGATGTTCTCTTTCCTCATCTTCTCCTTTCAGACCTTCAGATCAGACCACCATTTTTCATTTCTGCAGTTTGACAAACAAAATCTTAGTTTTACCCTAAGTTCACACCTGAGCGTTTTACAGCGCGTTCAAACGCGCTGTAAAACGCTCAACACATGAAAACCAATGCTTCCCTATGGGAATGGTTCTCACCTGGGCGTTTTACAGCGCGTACGATCGCGCTGTAAAACGCCCGACGCATAATCAAGTACTTGAGCTTCTTTGGGGCGTTTTGACGCGCGTTTGTGGCCATAGGACACTGCAGTCAATCACACAAACGCGCGTCAAACGCGCGTTTACTATTACAACCATAAAACGCGCGACAAAAACGCGCGTTTTACGCGCGTTTGAGAAACGCTCAGGTGTGAAAGCAGGGTAATACTTTTACATCGTCCTCCCATCTTCTGGACAAATCATTCTACCACCCCCACTACTGTGCCGCTGTGCTCTCCAATACTATACTGCAGAAACAGATAAACTCCCTGATAATAGTAGTACCATGAAGATAGTGCTCTTCAATAATTATTGGCACACAATGCCCTAAAATAACTGCGCCCAGCAAATAGTACCCCTGACACTACAGGGAGTGCAAAATTATTAGGCAAGTTGTATTTTTGAGGATCAATTTTATTATTGAACAACAACCATGTTCTCAATGAACCCAAAAAACTCATTAATATCAAAGCTGAATATTTTTGGAAGTAGTTTTTAGTTTGTTTTTAGTTTTAGCTATTTTAGGGGGATATCTGTGTGTGCAGGTGACTATTACTGTGCATAATTATTAGGCAACTTAACAAAAAACAAATATATACCCATTTCAATTATTTATTTTTACCAGTGAAACCAATATAACATCTCAACATTCACAAATATACATTTCTGACATTCAAAAACAAAACAAAAACAAATCAGTGACCAATATAGCCACCTTTCTTTGCAAGGACACTCAAAAGCCTGCCATCCATGGATTCTGTCAGTGTTTTGATCTGTTCACCATCAACATTGCGTGCAGCAGCAACCACAGCCTCCCAGACACTGTTCAGAGAGGTGTACTGTTTTCCCTCCTTGTAAATCTCACATTTGATGATGGACCACAGGTTCTCAATGGGGTTCAGATCAGGTGAACAAGGAGGCCATGTCATTAGATTTTCTTCTTTTATACCCTTTCTTGCCAGCCACGCTGTGGAGTACTTGGACGCAGTGTGATGGAGCATTGTCCTGCATGAAAATCATGTTTTTCTTGAAGGATGCAGACTTCTTCCTGTACCACTGCTTGAAGAAGGTGTCTTCCAGAAACTGGCAGTAGGACTGGGAGTTGAGCTTGACTCCATCCTCAACCCGAAAAGGCCCCACAAGCTCATCTTTGATGATACCAGCCCAAACCAGTACTCCACCTCCATCTTGCTGGCGTCTGAGTCGGACTGGAGCTCTCTGCCCTTTACCAATCCAGCCACGGGCCCATCCATCTGGCCCATCAAGACTCACTCTCATTTCATCAGTCCATAAAACCTTAGAAAAATCAG
Organism: Bufo gargarizans; assembly: GCF_014858855.1. Classification (NCBI taxonomy): domain Eukaryota; kingdom Metazoa; phylum Chordata; class Amphibia; order Anura; family Bufonidae; genus Bufo; species Bufo gargarizans. The sequence goes on from NC_058081.1 coordinate 153,480,279, forward strand.
TCTTGAGATATTTCTTGGCCCAGTCTTGACGTTTCAGCTTGTGTGTCTTGTTCAGTGGTGGTTGTCTTTCAGCCTTTCTTACCTTGGCCATGTCTCTGAGTATTGCACACATTGTGCTTTTGGGCACTCCAGTGATGTTGCAGCTCTGAAATATGGCCAAACTGGTGGCAAGTGGCATCTTGGCAGCTGCACGCTTGACTTTTCTCATTTCATGGGCAGTTATTTTGCGCCTTGGTTTTTCCACACGCTTCTTGCGACCCTGTTGACTATTTTGAATGAAACGCTTGATTGTTCGATGATCACGCTTCAGAAGCTTTGCAATTTTAAGAGTGCTGCATCCCTCTGCAAGATATCTCACTATTTTTGACTTTTCTGAGCCTGTCAAGTCCTTCTTTTGACCCATTTTGCCAAAGGAAAGGAAGTTGCCTAATAATTATGCACACCTGATATAGGGTGTTGATGTCATTAGACCACACCCCTTCTCATTACAGAGATGCACATCACCTAATATGCTTAATTGGTAGTATGCTTTCGAGCCTATACAGCTTGGAGTAAGACAACATGCATAAAGAGGATGATGTGGTCAAAATACTAATTTGCCTAATAATTCTGCACTCCCTGTAATAGTGTAAACATACCGTCCCCCAAAAATAATTGTGGTAAACTGTGCCAAGGTGCCCCCACAGTAATAGTGCTCCCAAAAGTCCCACCAATAGGAATAATTCTCTGCTAGAGCACACATGGTAGTAATAGTGCTCCTACAGTGCCCCCTACATGTCCCCACTGTGCCCCATAAGTAATAATGCTCCCATAGTGCCCATACTAGTAATCATGTTCCCCATAGACACCCAGTAGTAATAAAGCCCATCATAATGTCCCACAGTAGTAATAATTCTCCTTATAATGTGCCAGTGCAAGAAATACACAATTTGAATGCCTCCAATTGAGTTAATGTCCCCATAGTGCCCCCATAATGTGCCAGTATAAAATACCACTATATAGTGCCCCCAGTAAATGCGCCCATAGTGCTCCTCTCCTCCTTCTTCCTAGTGCCCCTCATAATGTACCAGTATAAAATGCCCCATATATAGTGCCCCAGTAGATGCCCTCAGTGTACCCCATCATTTGCAAGTATAAAATACCCCTTCTTAGTGCCCCCATAGATGAGCCCATAGTACTCCTCTCTCCCGTTCGCCATAGTACCCACCATAATGTGCCCCAGGATAAAATGCCCTCATACAGAGCCCCCCATATAAAATACCCCTTCTTTGTGGCCTCAGTAGATGCCCCCATAGTGCCCCCAATAATGTTCCAGTAAGAAGTGCCCCCATAGATGCCCCATAGTGCCACCCAATAATGTGCCAGTAAGATGTGCCCTTATAGATGCCCACCAATAATTTGCCAGTAACAAGTGCCCCTATAGATGCCCCAAATTATGTACCAGTAACAAGTGCCCCCATAGATGATCCCCAATCATGTGCCAGTACGTGCCCCCATAGATGCCCCCCAATCATGTGCCAGTAGCAAGTACCCTCATAGATGCCCCCCAATCATGTGCCAGTAACAGGCGCCCCCATAGATTACCCCCAATCATGTGCCAGTAGTAGTACCATATAAAAAAATTAAACACTTATGCTTACCTCCATCAGGCTGGCAGCGATGCAATGCAAGCCTCTTCCGGCCGGTGTTGCGCGCTGTACGGCTAAGGCGGCGCAATGACGTCATAGCCTATCAGAGGAATGGGAATGGGAGACACCTCTCCCTCCCCTGCTCCGCCGCAGCACTTCCATCTGTATCGCTGTCCTGAGGATGGCGATACAGATGACTATGGAGATGAGCGCTTCCACATCTCACCAGTGGCCAGCAGGGCTCAAGAGACAGCTACCTTGGACCCCCCAGGAGCAACTGAGCCCGGGGCAGCTGCCCCGCGTTAAAGACGGCCCTGTCCGTATCACTATATACAAGAAGATGTATAACTTATACCAGCTGTACATACAGTATATAATTATATACAACAATTATCTCTTGTTTGATTGTCCTATCGCCCACTTTTGACTGAGCATTGCCCATCTCTAAGCTGACCCCGCTCAGCAGATGCCAAGGCTTAAAGGGAACACTGCCCTCAATCATTTGTTTATTGGGTCTTCCTGAGTATCTCCAGATGGCAGATGGTGAGAAGGATATTGGGCATGTTGGATTTTTGGTAGCATCAGAAGATAGTACACTGCTAGAGGGGTTTGGCATTGCCATATTCTCTCCCCCTCTCCCCCCACTGAAACGAACATTCATATTTATGGTACAGTTGGGAGACATCGCTGCAGTCAAATGTTCCCCAGACAATTATTTAATTTGTATGGCCAGCATTAGAGAACATCAATATCCAACAAACCATGTGTTGTGTAGTGATGAGCAGCAGGGGTTATATTTGAATTCGCAATATTTTGCTAATATTTTGTAGAATATTCAGCGAATATTCGCAAATTAAAATATTCGTTATATTCAACAAGTTAATGATCACGTAATGTGCACATTTTTGCAATGCAAATTTTTATTGCAAATTTTTCAATTGCTCAGCAGAAACATGATTCCTCCCTGCTTCTTGCTTGTGGGCCAATGAGTCATAGCACTATATTGACTATATTCGTTTTTTTGAATATTTGTAATATTCTAAAACAAGAATATATAGCAATACAGCGAATGTAGAGCAATTTAGCTAATATAGTGCTATAATCTTTTTTTTTATAGTTGTAATTTATTTCCAAAAATTACAACTATTAGACAAAGAAGATTATAGACTATATTAGCTAAATTGCTCTATATTCTTTTTTTTTTTATATATTCGCTATATTGCTACATATTCTTGTTTTAGAATATTACGAATATTCGAAAAAACTAATATATTCGATATAGTGCTATATATTAGAATATTCATCATTTTCCCCATTTAAAGTCATGATTCCTCCCTGCTTCTTGCTTGTGGGCCAATGAGTCATTGGCCCACAAGCAAGAAGCAGGGAGGAATCATGTTTTTACTCAGCAATTGATAAAATTTGTGATGAAAATTTGCATTCCGAAAATTTGCATTACAAAAATTTGCAATAAAAAAATCACGAATATTCGAAATTACGAATATATATCACTATATTCTAAATATTCGGGAATTTTTGAAGTACCTATATTCGCAATAAAAATTAGCAATTTGAATATTCGTGATCAACACTAGTGTTGTGTTCTGTTACTGATTTTTAACCACTTGCCGACAGCCCATTGACGATATATGTCTGATTGGCCGGCACATACAGTACAGACCAAAAGTTTGGACACACCTTCTCATTCAAAGAGTTTTCTTTATTTACTTAGCTGCTTTTTTCTTGCCATAATACAAATTCTAACAGTCTATTCAGTAGGACTATCAGCTGTGTATCCACCTGACTTCTCCACAACTGATGGTCCCAACCCCATTTATAAGGCAAGAAATCCCACTTATTAAACCTGACAGCGCACACCTATGAAGTGAAAACTATTTCAGGTGACTACCTCTTGAAGCTCATCAAGAGAATGCCAAGAGTGTGCAAAGCAGTAATCAAAGCAAAAGGTGGCAACTTTGAAGAACCTAGAATATGACATATTTTCAGTTGTTTCACACTTTTTTGTTATGTATATAATTCCACATGTGTTAATTCATAGTTTTGATACCTTCAGTGTGAATCTACAATTTTCATAGTCATGAAAATAAAGAAAACTCTTTGAATGAGAAGGTGTGTCCATACTTTTGGTCTGTACTGTATATCTGCAGAAACGTTTCTAAACATCATTGCAAAAATCGGGAGCAGGGAGCCAACTGTCAGTGATATCAGGGCTCCCCATAGAGAAGGCAGAGATGTTTTTTTCCGTCCTCACCTTCCCCATTGCTTTATACACAACGCTCCACAAGCACTTTCGATGGCAATCAGGAGGCAGCAATGCAGCTTCCTACTTTGGTGCCAGCAGTCATGTGATTGCTGGGGGCCAGGTGACTGCACAAGCTGCATGGTCCAAACCAGATCAGCTGTGCAGTGAAGTTATACAACCTCTCTGGGGGCTGTATTCCCTCTGTAACTGGGTATAATATGTCATCCTCAGTTACAGGAGAAATCAGCAAAAGAAAAAAAATGATGTAATGTTAAATGATCCCCAAAGGCCTTGTATGACCTTATGAGGGGGACAAAGTGTAAAATAACGAAAAATAAAGACAAAATAAAAAATAAAAACCACTGCACTACAGCTTTTAGCACTGCCCCAGTGACCATAGTGCATACATCCCATATATCAAAATTACTATTACAGAAAGGGAAACTTCAATAATCCGGAGCAGGAGTCGGGACCCCCAGCCAGGATCCCTATCTGCGTGCACCATCCAGCTTGAAGCCTGTGTACTGGTCCGTACCCAAGTATGTGGGATGAGTAGTGCTGTATATCTCTGAGTTTTTCTATTACAGAAAGGGGACATCAATTAAAAAGAAAATATTTTAGTTGCACATTGTGCTATTAACAGAATAAAATAAACTTCAATGTTTTTACACTTTTCCTGGTTATAGAAAATAAACACAAAAAGTGCTAAAATACAAATTGAGATAGAAATTACTGCAAGGCTTGAATAAACCTTTTAGGAGTCTAAACATTACATGGCTTGGCGAATACATTTGGATAATCATTGAAGATGTCATCATGAAGTCATTTCTATTTCATTATCTACAGGGCCTGCAAGCGGGAGCCTAACACCGCCTACACCACCACTAAATGGAACCGCTGAGGTAATCTAACCGGAAGTGCTGCTTTTGTTTCTTGGACTAAAATAAAAATGAAATAAAAATAAATCCCCATATATCTTCGAAAAAAAGGAGTAAACATAATAACATAACCGAATGGGTAAAAGGTTAAGGCTTTCAAGAGTACATGTACAAAAAAATTGGAAAATGCACTTGGTCAGGAAGGGTGTGGCATTAAACTGGTTAATTATAGCCTAGGAACAGGGGCGGACTAAGAATTTTAAGTGGTCCTGGAAAAAATACTGTGGCCCCATTTTGTAGTCGGGTGCAAATTGATGGAAGGCAGAGCCAGCAATACCATATTGTGGCACATTATACCACCCCAACAGAGCCAAATACCACAGTCCATCATAAAATACTGCCGCCAGCAGAAACAAAATACAGCCCCAAAAACCTCCACTGCCCCCTGGGCACTGGCCCACCAGGAAATTTCCCTATAAGCGTTATGGCCAATCCACCCCTGCCTAGGAACCTTGCTACACCTTGGAACCTATCAGTATGTTTTTTTGGATTATAAGAGGAAAATTATGACACTTATAAATAAAATATTATTTTTCTTCTTAACGATTTGTCAGAACTTTTGAATATAAAAGAAATCATCGTATATATATAGACTTTGATATCCTGATATCTGTGCTGAATGTCAGCCATCTTTCCTTGTCTTATTTGAAAGGGCAAGGGGAGTTCAGTATCCTTTGGACTTAGAATCCCTAACTTCAGATTAACGATCTGTACAGAAGTGTTTACACAGTCTGATCTTGTAAGAAAATTTAGACAGATTCAATAAAAGGCAATATACTCAGATAAGGGAATATGCTGAGTTTTGATTTATTCCCAGTGAGTAAAAAGAATATAATTTTACCACATATTGTAAGGTTTATTTGAATAATCACGTAAAGGGATTATTGGTTTTTATATCATTGGTTTAAAGGGCTTCTGTCACCCCACTAAACCGTTTTTTTTTTTGTTTACTAATAATCCCTATACTGCGAGCTCCCTATACATAAGTTAAATAATCATTTTGGTTCAGTAGAATTTGATAAAAAGCTATTTTTAAAATATGTAAATTACCTTGCTACCAGCAAGTAGGGCGGCTACTTGCTGGTAGCAGCCGCATCCTCCGATCCTAATGACGCCCCCTCCGCATTGTGATTGACAGGGCCAGGGAACGGAATCGTTCTCTGCTGGCCCTGCCTGTTTTCAATCAAAATCCGGCGCCTGCGCCGCGGCCGTACCTATTTTCAATGTGCGCAGGCGCACTGAGAGGCGGCCGCTCGCTCGGCCGCCCCATCCTCAATGCGCCTGCGCCGGGTGTAGATGTGACGTCATCGGCGCAGGCGCATTAAGGATGGAGCGGCCGAGCGAGCGGCCGCCTCTCAGTGCGCCTGCGCACATTGAAGATAGGTACGGCCGCGGCGCAGGCGCCGGATTTTGAATGCAAACAGGCAGGGCCAGCAGAGAACGATTCCGTTCCCTGGCCCTGTCAATCACAATGCGGAGGGGGCGTCATTAGGATCGGAGGATGCGGCTGCTACCAGCAAGTAGCCGCCCTACTTGCTGGTAGCAAGGTAATTTACATATTTTAAAAATAGCTTTTTATCAAATTCTACTGAACCAAAATGATTATTTAACTTATGTATAGGGAGCTCGCAGTATAGGGATTATTAGTAAACAAAAAAAAAAACGGTTTAGTGGGCTGACAGAAGCCCTTTAAAAATGTGCTTTAAATAACTAAGAGTATGGTAATTACAGATATATTCATTTATTGTTAGAATTGAGGTGGAAATTCCTAGGTAGTTTAAGAGTACTATGTCAGAGAATGGTGTAAGTTAATGATCTCTTTCTTAGAAGATTTCTTGAAGGAGAATTGTGGAATTGTGGATACAGGTGATCTTAAACAAATTTTGTACCTTTACCAAACAATGACCAAGAGTGTCGTAGTATGTGTATGGAATTAATTAGGTTTAGTCAGAGATTTAGAAAGAGACTAGATGTTTGACAAAAGATAAACTTCATTGTCTCTTCATTGTCTCTTTCAGATCTCTTCAAGGTTCTGTCTGGAATCTTAGTTAAAGTTTATCCCTTCTTCAAATTAATAGGGAAATATATAGAAAATGGCTATAATTGCCAAGACTTTTTACATGGAGCCTTAGTGCCATCTAGTGTTAGAGTAAAATTAAGAACTAGATTGCAAAATCACTGGGAGAGGTCCTTTTAATGATAAGTCGTTATCACTAGTTAATGATAAAACTAGACCAATCCCATTTTTGAATGAGCTAAAAGGGAGGCATCAGCTCTTTGAGGGGAGGTTCTCTGAGAATAATCTTCCTGATCTGCATCTGCTCCACCTACCTGAGGGAATCATCCATCCAGCCATCCATCGGATTGACTACCTATCCAGCTATTGGCGGCAGCCATCTTGAAACCACACCGTGATAGAAAATAGGACTTATGGAATTTTAGTCCTGAACCCTAAAACTGATTTCTACTAGCCGATACACTGGTATAGTATTATTTGCCTATAGTTCGTAGGAGATTTAATATAATATATATCTATATATACGTATTCAATTAACCATACTTTGTGTATAGTATCTGTTTTGGAATAAGGCTGGGGTGTAACTGCAGTATCATTCTAAACCTTGCTCCAATCCAGTGAGATTGTAAATATACTAGTGAGAACACTGTATCATCTCCAAGGAACTGCGTTCAGTTCTAGGCCGGTATGGTTGATTATGTATATATACACTCACCTAAAGAATTATTAGGAACACCAAACTAATACGGTGTTGGACCCCCTTTTGCCTTCAGAACTGCCTTAATTCTACGTGGCATTGATTCAACAAGGTGCTGATAGCATTCTTTAGAAATGTTGGCCCATATTGATAGGATAGCATCTTGCAGTTGATGGAGATTTGAGGGATGCACATCCAGGGCACGAAGCTCCCGTTCCACCACATCCCAAAGATGCTCTATTGGGTTGAGATCTGGTGACTGTGGGGGCCATTTTAGTACAGTGAATTCATTGTCATGTTCAAGAAACCAATTTGAAATGATTCAAGCTTTGTGACATGGTGCATTATCCTGCTGGAAGTAGCCATCAGAGGATGGGTACATGGTGGTCATGAAGGGATGGACATGGTCAGAAACAATGCTCAGGTAGCCCGTAGCATTTAAACAATGGCCAATTGGCACTAAGGGGCCTAAAGTGTGCCCAGAAAACATCCCCCACACCATTACACCACTACCAGCAGCCTGCACAGTGGTAACAAGGCATGATGGATACATGTTCTCATTCTGTTTACGCCAAATTCACACTCTACCATTTGAATGTCTCAACAGAAATCGAGACTCATCAGACCAGGCAACATTTTTCCAGTCTTCAACAGTCCAATTTTGGTGAGCTCGTGCAAATTGTAGCCTCTTTTTCCTATTGGTAGTGGAGATGAGTGGTACCCGGTGGGGTCTTCTGCTGTTGTAGCCCACCTTTCTTTCCCATTCTGACATTCAGTTTGGAGTTGTCTTGACCAGGACCACAACCCTACATGCATTGAAGCAACTGCCATGTGATTGGTTGACTAGATAATCGTATTAATGAGAAATAGAACAGGTGTTCCTAATAATTCTTTAGGTGAGTGTATATCTGTATAGATAAAAGATGAAATATGGTATAAACCAGATTTGGGTTTAGTCTGATATCTGTCGGCTGAGAGAAATCAGGTATCAAATTGCTTTAAATATAATTGTCATAATAAGGCATTGTAGTGGATATACAGTCAGGTCCATAAATATTGGGACATCAACGCAAGTCTAACATTTTTGGCTCTATACATATACACCACCACAATGGAATTGAAATGAAACAAACAAGATGTGCTTTAACTGCAGACTGTCAGCTTTAATTTGAGGGTATTTACATCCAAATCAGGTGAACAGTGTAGGAATTACAACAGTTTTCATATGTGCCTCCCACTTGTTAAGGGAGCAAAAGTAATGGGACAGTTGGCTTCTTAGCTGTTCTATGGCCAGGCGTGTGTTTTTCCCTCATTATCCCAATAACAATGAGAAGATAAAGGGTCCAGAGTTCATTTCAAGTGTGCTATTTGCATTTGGAATCTGTTGCTGTCAACTCTCAAGATGAGATCCAAAATGTTGTCACTATCAGTGAAGCAAGCCTGACAGTTGTGGCAAGAGTGTGGCTTTGTATTACAAGCTGTCCTCCCGCTCGTGATCACACTACCACTAGTAGTACAACAAGGTACCCCAACTATCTGGGGCCCTTGATGTACTTTCACATCACGATGTGGGAAAATGGGGTTACTAAAGCTCAGTATGCAGAGGAATTCTATACAAGCCTGATAGTAGCATGCCTATACATAACACTATAGAATTGTAGCCCTGATTCAGTTAGACATCAGGCCCCCAGACTGCAAGTCAACATTGCTAACTACTGAGCTAAATTGCTCTGACTGCTAGAAATTCTACTACAGTGCCAGTAAATTCTACTACAGTTGATTCTAGTTTAGGGTCAATATTAGACATTAGAAAGCCTTTCGCTGTCTGGGTGTTGCCACTCCATTAGGATACTGCCACACTACGTATTTGTCTTGGCTTTTTTTTTTTTTGCTTGTAAAAAATGCCATTAAAGTAATTTTTTTTTTACATGCTTTTTGTGTGCTGTGTTTTAGTCACACAAAAGTTTTTTCTTCAGACCTTTTGTTCCTATAAAGAAGGGAAAACATCTGAAAAGAAAAAAAAAAACAGCAAACCCAGAGCATGCTGCTATTTAAAAAAAAAATCCAGGAAATAGCAGCACAAAAAAAAATAAAGAAACGTGTTTGTAGGCGTTTTATGATTTCCTATTGGCCAACATGTAACATCTGGTTGAGATGTTTTGCTCTTATTTACCTATATTATCAGAATTGCTATATGCAGAAGTGATTCTGACAATAAGATTATGGGGCTGTGGAGAAAATAAGCTCTACACGCTTATCCTACACGCTCTTACCCAAAGCTCCACTTACTTATGTACCCAGCCCCTTTCTCACTGCTTTGCCACTGCCTGGCCATGTTAATCTCAATCAAAGCAGCAAGGGGGGCGGGTTCTGGCCACAGAAAGTAGTGGAGCTTGGGTGCAACCCTCAATGCACCAAATGCCTTATTTGCATATTAAGAAAAAGTATCATAACTAGGGAATGGAGACTCTGATCAAACAAAGAAAAACAGTGTTTAAATCAGGTGAACTACAGTCTATGCTAATAGTTTGATAGAGAGGTCACTGGAGATGAATTCCCTTTAATATTTAACTAGAAAATCCAGAACTAGAAAAGGGACTCATGAAATATCATAACTGTAATATTAAAAAGGAATACAACATGAGCATTTGTAACCTAATATATGTTATTTGTGTATCAGAATGTATTAAGCTGCATTATGCTTGGCCTTTGATATATGTGTAGGAGTATTACGCAGCTTACTAGAATGTTAGTGAATATACAACACAAGTCTAAAATATACTGGGGTCAAGAATGAGGTATTGAGCAGAGGAGCTTTATATTATATCAGATCATTAACCCTAGCGTGCAAAATATCTTTTGACAATCCCCACTTTAGTTGAATGAAGACCCCACTGTTTACATCCTTCTGGGCAGATAGAAGACATGGCATAATATCAAGACAATCCTTACAAAACCAGATGCATTTGTTTATCATGCTTTAATGGCTTTTATATTATAAGCATTTATAGCTACTAAGGTTTTTAGCGAATGTATCAGATTTACAGAGATGGCAATACCATATGTGCAGCTGGACAGGTGATCTGTACACAAAGTGGTCTGATGTCATCTCAAAAAGCTCTAAAATGTACTTTTATTTACTAGACTGTGTAGCTGATTTCTATAGGTCACATTTACAGTTACAATCCACCACATAAATTGGTACACCAATGAAGATTAAATACAGGTCAGACAATAGGGGCTGCCATTTATACTCTTCTTGCAGAGGAGAAATTATCCAGAGGTGTAATGCAAACCTTCTGGGTAATATAGGTTAAAAAGAAAAAGATTACTACATTGGGCTACAGTGAGTTTCAGATTTTCGATTGGGTTCAGGTCTGGAGACTGGCTAGGCCACAGCCGGACCTTGAAATGCTTCTTATGGAGCCACTCCTTAGTTGCCCTAGATGTGTGTTTCGGGTCATTGTCATGCTAGAGATTTAGCCACAACCCATCTTCAATGCTCTAACTGAGAAGATTGTTGGCCAAAATCTCACGCTACATGGCCCCATCCATCCTCCCTTCAATACCGCGCAGTCGTCCTGTCACCTTTGCTGAAAATTACCCCCAAAGTATGATGTTTCCACCCCCATGCTTCACGGTTTGGATGGGGTTGTACTCATTCTTCTCCTTCCTCCAAACATGACGAGTGTAGTTGATACCAAAAAATTCCAATTTGTGTCATCTGACCACATGACCTTCTCCCATGCCTCCTCTGGATCATCCAGATGGTCATTGGCAAACTTTAAACAGGCCTGGACATGTGCTGGTGTGAACAGGGGGATTTTGCATGCCCTGCAGGATTTTAATCCATGACGGCGTAGTGTTAGTAACAGTAATCTTTGAGACTGTGGTCCCAGCTCTCTTCAGGTAATTGACGAGGTCCGCCAGTGTAGTTCTGGGCTGACTTCAATGAATTACTACTGTATTCATATCTGCGTATTTAAAAACAATTTAAAATAGCAATCAGAAGGCTTTGGTACTGGCTGATACCTCGTTACCAAAGCCCAGCTCAGATTGCTATTTTAAAATGCTTTTAAATACACAGATATGAATATAGTAGTAATTCACCAAACTCTCAAGCGACTTTGGGTGAGGCGAACTTTGGCTCCATGGAGCCAATACATTTTAATGCTGTACTGCAACAGCATTAAAATCCAATCAGTTGAACAAATCAACTGTGGATCTATGATCTCCCAGTAGTGCATTGTAGACAGCTCTTTCTAACTCTGCCCTCCAGTTCTGTTCTTCTCTCCTCCTCCACTGGATATATAATAGTCCATCACACATATGCCCACACTATTAAAATATAACAATATTAAAGGCTTACAGCAAATAGCGCAACGGGGAAAAAAAATAAAAACAGCCAATTTGCCATTTTTTGTCACTTCAACTACCCAATAATTTTGTTTTCAGTATTAAAACGCAAGAAAAGTTATACGTATACCACATATTATTGGTATCGTTGGAACCGTACTGACCTGGAGAATGAAGATAACAGGTAAATTTTACCACATAGTGTACAGTGTAATAAAAAAACTTTATCAGAATTGTGTTTTTTCATAATTCTACGGTCACCTGACCAAAAACTCCTTTTAGGGGTCCTATCTATATGTTAAAACTTTAACCTTTATTATTTGCTTTTAAAATGAAAATACTCAGAGAAACCGATACTACAAGGTAATTAAAAGTATCAGATTGCAGTTACGGGCTAAGTCAGTCTTGATTGGGCCGCTGTCGCTCGCTCTTCATTCTATTTATGAGGTGGTTTTCCTCATGGGTACTGTGTGGCCATGTATCCCCACAGGTTAGCAGGTGTGTTTTCAATGGTGAATTGTTTGGTGTCCCTATAGGTCCTAGATATAGGAGTTTCTATTGTAAATAGATGAGATGTATTCCTATATGCCTATGCGACAGACATCCATCATTCATTCACACATCTCACACACTGGGAAATCAGACAGTTTGCCTCCGAACATTTGCACAATATGTATTGAGCTGGACAATGATTGCTACCCTGCTGGTTGTTTATCTTGCCCTATACTAAGTATACCAGTTTCTGGTGCCAGTTATAGTAAATCCGGTGAGCTGTGTTAAGCCCCACCCCTCTCGATAAGCCCCATCCCCTTTCTAAAGTGCAGAGAACCTTTGCCCCATCCCCTTTCTAAAGTGCAGAGAACCTTTGCAGAGAAAATGTGCAAATTATGGCACAGATGTGGTGTGCTAAATCCCCTCCAATGTGTTACCGAGATAGGACCCATAAAGGCGTATAGACAGAATAAAAGAACATCAAACCAGTGGAAAACAACAGATTGTAATGTATATAAAAGCTTATCAAGCCGTTATATAACATGTCAGTATGAAAGAATCCATGGCAGTAAATACAATTCTTCAATGGTCTTGGGGTTTTTATGTCCTGACTCTCCAAGGTATATGTGGTTATGCAGCGATGAGATCCCTATTTATAACCCATTTGGTAATGGAGGATGTCAATAGCTCATCCCTTAAAATATATCATAATCTAGACAAGTGTTCCTGCAGAATTGTATCCGGAATATAGTCTAGTCTTGTGTCACAGGTTTCTATGTCTGAAATAATACATTTGACTCAACTGAACTGGGGAAACAGGGAGAGATTTTATTAGTTTGGAAGGACGACAACTCTCGTATCCGAGTAAGCTGTTTCTGTCTGTTGGTTTTGTGTATATGTCAAAGTGTAATTTACTATCATTTACCTTCAGGAGAATCTACAAATAAAATCTGTTTATGGCTGAAGTCCAAGGAGAGAGAGATGGAAGCGACACTTTCGTTATGCTGAATCCTGCCAAATACAAAAAACAATGTTGTCAATAAAATGGACCTTTTTACGTACATGACATTTAAATGACATTTAAATTAGCTGTTTGTGTAGACATATTTCTCCTCAAACCCATTCATGTACATCACTGCAAAGGTTAGCGCTATGTTACAGCCCATAGCTGTTCCAGTTCTCTGTAAGTAAAACCTGTTTTTAAATACAAAATAATTGTTCTTCAGCAAAGAGTAATTGTAAAATTAAATTATCTTCCTGGGGGAAAAGTCTTTGTGTGTTTCCATCCCCTCTTTTACAGAAAACATGACTTCTTATGTGGGAATATTCATAGAGGCTTGATAAGTCCATAGTCATTAAGACACTCTTCCCAATTCAGGACCAGATTTATAATTTTATCGTGGAAGTCCTTAATATCGCTTAAAAAATACTTCTCCATTGGGTATATGGATGTCAACAGCAATCCAACATCTTGGATGTGGGTTGGAAAAGAGAATTACATCCAAACAGTATATGCCTTCCTGGAGGATGTCCAAGTCCTTGTGAATCTTAAAGAGAACCCGTCACATTGGACATGTTGTCGGATTTGAAGGCAGCATATTATAGAGCAGGAGAGGCTGAGCAGATTAATCCATAGTTTTTGGGAGAAGATTCAGTTAAATTTGCAATTTAGACATTTAAATTTCTGCTTATTCTGAGTTTTAAAGTCAAGTCGGCGCTCCTATCAGTTATTGACAGCTCTTTCTGTATACACAGTAATAAAGGGTAGGCTGTCAATCACTGATAGGATCGGCTCCTTGACTTCAGAGCCCAGAATAAACAGAAATTTTAATGAATGAAACACAAGTTATAAAAACAATTTATCAAATTACTCAACTCCTTCTGCTCTACGCCATGCTACCTGCAGAATAATTTGCATTTTCAAGATGACAGATTATCTTTACGAAAAGTATGCTGTATATCCCCAGCATTATTGGATAGCTAGGGTTTAGGTATTCACCAAGTTTGTTATGTATCACTCCCTCCTCCTTGGCCCTAGTTATAACAGAGGAAATCTCTTGGGTGGGATCACAGTTAATTTTGGTTTATCCCTAGTATTACATAATTGCTGGATTAAATCTTTTCATAGTCTGTTTTCTTCATTACAACGATCCCTGACCCCTTGTGGATTTTATTACTATCCTATTATTGTTCCTCAGGGTACGGAGTGTATGGTATTCTGATCTATTTACATTTTTCCTAAAGCACTCTAAAGGTAGCCACACATATTAGTCTGAAGTTGATCAAAACAGACAATTTCAACCAAAATGAATGTTTGTTGGGGAAATTTAACAACAAAGAATTGTTTTAGCCGACCAATGACAGGCCATTATCGTCTGAAAACAAGTCGGCCATGTTTAAAGAGGACCTTTCACTAGTATACAAACTAAAAACTAACGCTATCTGTGGGCAGAGTGGCGCCCAGGGGTCCCCCTGCACTTACTAGTATGCCTAGGCGCCGCTCCGTTCGCCCGGTATAGGCTCCGGTGTCTCAGCTCCGTCTGTTGTACTGAACAGATTTTTTGTAGGAGGCGTGTCCCTTGCTGCAGCACTGGCCAATCGCAGCGCACAGCTCATAGCCTTTTTGGAAATCTGGGACGCCATGTCATCCGGACCAAAGAGGACAAGGACAACCCAACTTGTTATCAACGCTCAGTTCAGAAGCCTGCATCTCTGATGGTATGGGGTTGCATGAGTGCGTGTGGCATGGGCAGCTTGAATGTCTGGAAAGGCACCATCAATGCAGAAAAATATATTCAGGTTCTAGAACAACATATGCTCCCATCCAGACGTCATCTCTTTCAGGGAAGACCCTGCATTTTTCAACAAGATAATGCCAGACCACATTCTGCATCAATCACAACATCATGGCTGCGTAGGAGAAGGATCCGGGTACTGAAATGGCCAGTCTGCAGTCCAGATCTTTCACCTATAGAGAACATTTGGCGCATCATAAAGAGGAAGGTGCAACAAAGAAGGCCCAAGACGATTGAACAGTTAGAGGCCTGTATTAGACAAGAATGGGAGAGCATTCCTATTTCTAAACTTGAAAAACTGGTCTCCTCGGTCCCCAGACGTCTGTTGAGTGTTGTAAGAAGAAGGGGAGATGCCACACAGTGGTGAAAATGGCCTTGTCCCAACTTTTTGGGGATTTGTTGACACCATGAAATTCTGATTCAACATATTTTTCCCTCAAAATGGTACATTTTCTCAGTTTAAACTTTTGTTCCGTGATTTATGTTCTATTCTGAATAAAATATTAGAAGTTGGCACCTCCACATCATTGCATTCAGTTTTTATTCACGATTTGTATAGTGTCCCAACTTTTTTGGAATCTGGTTTGTACGTCTATCTGTCATAATTTCAACCACACCTTTGTTAGCTTTATCTGTACTTTAAAACTTAAAAAATGTACTTTATTTAGTATGCAAATAAGGTCCAAAGTGACCAGCGGGGTGTCACTAATGGTTTCAAGAGCCCAGGACTGCCGCTATCCCTGACAGATTAACTTGAAGTAAATACATTTCTGCTACATTGAAATGTGTATCTGAAAGGTTCACCAACAGTCCTTGGTTGTTTGGATTAGACAATGGTGGAGTCCTGAAGGTGGATTCGGTCAGACTTGCTATCTGGTCTGGATTGGGTCCCTGAGTTGTGGCGTATAGTTTATGTTGCAGCCTCTTATGTTTCCTCCCCACCCTCCTTGGCGACCCTCTTCTTTGTAATCTCAAATAATTTCATCCTAAAATAAAAATCTGTCACTAACTGAGCCTGATGATCCTGGAACTCCTGAGAATGGTTGATGAGTGTCAAGAGTTCCAGAGGGCACCCTCCAACATACCTGACATGTTTCATAATCCCCCAGATGTCTCTCAAAAACTTGAAAAGTCATTCTTTCAAAATAGTCATTTTTTGTGTTAGGTTGTTTGTTTATGATGGAGTTGCCCTCTTCTAATGAAAGATTTGTGCATAGATTCTGTACCAATTACACATTCTGTTACTTTCTTGTTCTTAGTACCAACTTGTTCTAGTATTAGAAGAATAATATATATTTTTTTAAAATTGTAAACTATGTTGCAGATCATCTGAAAATAGAGTAGGGACAAATTACATGCGAGTCCTCTTGCAGGGTGGTCATAAGCCCTGAAAATGAGCAGTGTATAATGCAATTGAAAAATTAATCAAGCCAGTAAAGGAGGCAATATGAACAAGCATTTTACATTAGATAGTACCTTGTATCGACTTTGTCTACATGATAAATGTCATTTGCTGAAGTGAGATGATCCATTTAAGTATTCAATCTCAGGTTGTGAGACATTAGTTTGTTCATTTTGTGTTTGACGTTATATGTCTAGTATCCTCTTCTGAGAAGGACCAGGCATTTATCTGGTAAAGCATCGGAACTGAGAAATTATTGAAGAGAAGAGCAAATATTCATCAACAACCAAACATCCAGGAATCCAGCAATGTGAATGTTCAAAACTCTAAAGTGCTGCAATGACAGTTTAACTGGTTAATGAAATAAAATATATGTTCATGTGTATATACAGTGGCTTGCAAAAGTATTCAACCCCCTTGACTTTTTCGTATTTTGGTGCCTCACAACCTAGAATTAACATAGATTGTTTGAGGATATGCATTATTTAATTTACTGAACATGCACACAACAAAGATTTTTTTTTTATTGCGAAGCAAACAACAAGTAGGACAAACTAACAGAAAAAGTCAATGTGCATAACTATTCGCCCCCCTAAAGTCAATACTTTGTAGAGCCACCTTTTGCGGCAATCACAACTCCAAGTCGCTTTGGATAAGTCTCTATGACAGGGGTGTCCAAACTTTTTTCGAGGAGGGCCAGATTTGATAAAGTGAACATGTGCGAGGGCCGACCATTTTGCCCAACATTCTTTGAACCATTAAAATTATATGCAAATTAACTATTTTATGCAAATTTTATTGCAAACGGCATACCTTTCATTTTGTGACTTGGATGACAAATCTAAACAGGTGTTAAATCACTCTGCCTTCAATATAAAAAACAGGAGGCAGAAATATGTCGGAAACAATACATTACAAGGTTGTCTGTTAACTTTTAAATTCCAAAAATGTGAACTGGAACATAACAGTTCAAATATATTTATAACTGATTGACCAACTGACATTGAAGGGAACCTGTTATCAACTTTATTCCGCCCATACTATACTAAAGGCAGAATAAAGTAGAGACAGGTGAGTAGATTTCAGCGGTCTGTCATTTATAAGTTAAAAGTAAGTGGTTGCCGAGAACCAACATCACAATCATTGCAGACTGGGCCTGGAAAAAAGTCCTGGCCTCCTGAGAAGAGTCCTGGTTAGTCATAGATTCCTGCTCTCCTGCCCGCCTGCTGATGACTGACAGGCTTCTACCTAGTTCCCTTTCTCTCTAGGAGAGAACTGCCAATCATCAGCAGATGGGTGAAAGAGCAGGAGATTAGGAATAACCAGGACTCTTCTCAGGTGGCCGTGACTCTTTTCAAGGCCTGAGCTGCAATGATTATGATGCTGGTTCTCAGCAACCACTTACTTTTCGCTCATGAGTGACACACCGCTGACATCAGCATTTCTGTCACCTAATTTATGCTGCCCTCAGTGAGATTAGCATAAAGTTGATGACAGGTTCCCTTTAACTGAGATTTTACAATGTATTCATTTCAACTGAAAAAAATCTTGCTGCACTAATGTGAAGGGTGAAACTGAGATCTGGACTGCAGCAGATAGGCTAGATCTGGTTCAAAGGCTGTGGTTTTGATGCGCAAAATATCACGCAAGTGAGAGTCACTTAGTCTTGTCCGCATGCGATTCTTGTTAAGGTTCATAACAGAGAATGTCTTCTCACACAAATATGTTGAGCCAAACAAGCTCAGCATTTTCTTTGCCAATGTTCGAATCTCTTTAAAACGGCTCTTATCCAGTTGGCTGTAAAATTTCACAAGAGAGAGCTGTTGGTGCCGACTGCGTAACTCACTGTCACAATGCAGGTCAATGAGCTCGAGCTGCAGCTGATCTGGAGCATTGTCGGGGTCAACAGAGAATGGAGAGGAGAAAAGGGTGATCTCCTTTTCAATAGCTGCAAAATCTTTAAAGCGCCGTCTAAACTCCCCAGCAAGAGATACGATGTCTGCTGCATACCTGCTAGTTTGTACACTGATATCATCCTGTGGAAAACTGTTCATTATTTCCTGCAACGCTGAAAAATGAATGGTATTGGGCGGTGTTTGTGACAGATGCCTTTGGAAAAGTTGCAGCTTTGTTCCAAAGGCTTTGAGGTGTGAATAAAGCTGGTTCACCGCTGCATCTTTGCCCTGAAGACTCGTGTTCAGTACATTCAGATGCTTTGTTATGTCGACTAGAAACCCTAAATCAGCCAGCCAAATAGGATCAGATAGTTCTCGCATCGGTTGTCCCTTTGTTTCCAAGAATTCTCCAATTTCTTTTCTGAGAGAGTAGAAACGCTGCAGTGCAGACCCTCGACTGAGCCATCTTACATCATTATGATATAAAACATCTTCGTATTCAGCCTGGATATCCAGTAGAAACTGTTTAAACTGGCGGTGGCACAGGGCTCTAGAGCGAATAAAATTAATGCTCTTTAGCACCGGTTTCATAACATGGTCATATTTGAGATGTTTAGCACAGAGAACTTGTTGATGAATAATACAATGCAGTTTAATAGCTTTGCCTCCTTCTTCGATCACCTTGTTACAGATTAGGGTTGATAATCCACTCCGTTCACCAGCCATGGCAGGTGCCCCATCAGTAATTATCCCAGTAACTTTGTTCCAAGGCAGTTTCATGTCATCTATGGCAGAACTAACAGAAACAAATAAATCTGTTCCTCTTGTTTGGTCCTTAAGGCTCTGGAGGTCAAGTAGCTCTTCAGTCACATTCATTTCATCGTCCACCCCTCTCAGAAAAATCAGCAACTGAGCTGTGTCGGAGAGGTCCGTGCTTTCATCACAGGCTATTGAAAAGAAGTCAAAATCAACTCCTTTTGACTTTAACTGTCTCTTAATATCTGATGAAATTTCTTCTACTCTCCGTGCTACAGTGTTACGAGCCAGGCAAATATTGGAAAACTCTGACTTCTTCTCGGGACAGATATTCTGCACCATTTTCATAATGCATTCTTTAATAAAGTCACCCTCAGCAAAAGATTTGCAATTTTTAGCAATTAACGTTGCTACCTCATAGCTAGCCCTTGTGGCATTTTCATTTGACTCACGGGCTCTTGTAAAAAATCGCTGTTGTGACATTAAAACAGCTTCAAGTTGCTTCACCTTGTCACTGCGGTCGCGCCCTGTTAGCTTGTCGTATGTGCTGTGTCTCGACTGGTAGTGTCTCTTGACATTAAATTCCTTATTAACAGCCACAGTCTCTTGGCATATTAGACAAACACAGTGATTCCGTATTTCAGTGAAAAAATATTCCACTTTCCACCTGTCCTGGAAGCAGCGTCCCTCACTGTCAACTTTTCGTTTCTTATTTGTAGTTGCCATTATAAAAATTGGCCAGATAAGGAGAAGTTATTTGTAGAGAGTACTAGGAGCACAATCAGATTCTAGCCCAGTGACGTACAGTGAGGGGTTAATGAAGGGTATGACAGCTTGCTACCACTGATTCGGATTATGCCCCCTTTTCTGCTTTAGTTCACAGCCCAGCCTGCAAGTCGCTGGGACATATAAAAATATTTTAAAAAATCCAGCAACACTTTAAAAGGGTTTTCCAGTACTTTTTATAGCTGCAGATGGTACTGGAAATTCAGAGCTCTTTCTCCTGTGTAGTGGTTGGAACTAGTAAAGTTGCTGTAGCACTGCTGCCATTTGCTTCCAACATTGGAGGTACAAGGATAGGCCACCAATATAAAAGTACAGGAAAACTGCTATAAACAAAGAGAAGGACACCTGATGTATGAAAAGTGTGACTAAAACGGTGGGTAAATGAATCAGCCACCAACAAATCTGTGACCCTGGCTTCACAAAAAAATCAGAGCTGAGATACAGGGGATGAACTTAAAGACCGATATTCTGGCCTTACTACAGAGAAGAAAAGCTGAGATCTCGTGACGTCAGAGATTTGGGCTTTCCTTCTCCCTGAGCCCAAATCACACGAGATCTCGGACGTTGTGAGATCTCGGCTTTCCTTCTCTGTGAAGGCAAAGACCAAATCTTGCGTGATCTCAGACGTCGCCGCGAGATTTGGCCTTTGCTGATGCAGCCTCTTCCTGTAAGCTGTGGTGTCTTGTAGTGTCCCACTAGGATACTTCTAGAGAACAAAGAGTTTAAAATGTGTGATGTTAAACAAATCTTAAAAGGGGTTGTCCAGGCAGTATATATTGATGACCTATTGTCGGGATAGGTCATCAATATCTGATCAGTGGGATTCCAAGGAGTCAGCCCCTTCATTACACTGCCCACCGTCTTGAAAGTTTTGGAGGCCCAGTGTAATTACAAGTACTCTTTCCTTCACCGCTGCAATGGAGACAACATGCAGTATAATGAAGAGGAAGCAGAGCTGGCATGGAGCGTTGCCTCCTCTTCAAACTGCTGAACAGCGGGGTTCCAGGTGTGGGACCCCACCAATCAGATATTAATAACCTATCCTGAGGATAAGTCATCAATATACCATATACTGCCTGCACAACCTGCTTAATATATTCTGTTTTTATACAGTTTTTTGTACCGTTTGCATGTACTTGCAGAGAAAAGCTGCAATGTAACATACATGTCTTGTGCTGTGTGTGCTGCTAGAGATAAGGCCTCTTTCACACTTGCGTTGTCCGGATCCGGCGTGTACTCCAGTGAACTGAAAGCATTTGAAGACGGATCCGTCTTCAAAATGCTTTCAGTGTTACTATGGCACCCAGGACGCTATTAAAGTCCTGGTTGCCATAGTAGGAGCGGGGAGCGGTATACTTACAGTCCGTGCGGCTCCCGGGGCGCTCCAGAATGACGTCAGAGCGCCCCATGCGCATGGATGACGTGCCATGCGATCACGTCATCCATGAGCGTGGGGCGCCCTGACGTCACTCTGAAGCGCCCCGGGAGCCGCACGGATGGTAAGTATACTGCTCCCCCGCTCCCCACTACACTTTACCATGGCTGCCAGGACTTTAGCGTCCCGGCAGCCATGGTAACCATTCAGAAAAAGCCAAACGTCAGATCCGGCAATGCGCCGAAACGACGTTTAGCTTAAGGCCGGATCCGGATCAATGCCTTTCAATGGGCATTAATTCCGGATCCGGCCTTGCGGCAAGTGTTCAGGATTTTTGTCCGGAGCAAAAAGCGCAGCATGCTGCGGTATTTTCTCCAGCCAAAAAACGTTCCGGTCCGGAACTGAAGACATCCTGATGCATCCTGAACGGATTTCACTCCATTCAGAATGCATTAGGATAAAACTGATCAGGATTCTTCCGGCATAGAGCCCCGACGACAGAACTCTATGCCGGAAGAAAAGAACAACGCAGGTGTGAAAGGGCCCTTAGACATGTTTCCTTTTCTCTCTTATAGGTTTTGTGTAGAAAACTATGCAACAAGGTTGAGGTTGAACTGTATTGGGGATTTGCTGCCATCCTCCTGGCCATTCAGTCAGAGTGAGATAGTGTATGTGCAGTTAGGAAAATTAATCTGTAAGAAGACAGAGGAATTAGGTTTCTGGCCTGGCCTAGCCATTTATGTAACTGACCTAATCAGAGAGGCCAACCTGAGAAGGGTGCAATCTATAGACTGTGAGGAGAACTCTTTGGATATGGGCCTCATAGTGTGTACACATTTATAAGATTGTTCCCATAATTTACAAAGTAAAACAAAGATAATCCTACCTATTCTGTAAGAATATATATTCTGGCCTTACTACACTACAGAGAACAAAAGCCGAGATCTCGCGATGTCTGAGATCTCGTGACATCTGAGATTTGGGCTTTCCTTCTCCCTGAGCCCAAATCCCGCGAGATCTCGGACGTTGTGAGATCTCGGCTTTCCTTCTCTGTGAAGGCAAAGACCAAATCTCGCGTGATCTCGGACGTCGCCGCGAGATTTGGACTTTGCTGATGCAGCCTCCTCCTGTAAGCTGTGGGCTCCCGGTGAGCTGGCGGTGACTGGCGAGAGGGGCCGGGGGCCGGAATACCAACGATTCACATCAAACCTCTGGGGGGCCGTTTTACTCCTGGCCGCGGGCCGCAATTGGCCCGCGGGCCGGACTTTGGACATGCCTGCTCTATGAGCTTGCCACATCTTACCACTGGGATTTTTGCCCATTCCTCCTTGCAAAACTGCTCCAGCATCTTCAAGTTGGATGATTTGCGCTTGTGAACAGCAATCTTTAAGTCTGAACACAGATTTTCTATTGGATTGAGATCTGGGCATTGACTAGGCCATTCCAACACATTTACATGTTTCCCTTTTAACCACTCAAGTGTTGCTTTAACAGTGTGTTTGGGGTCATTGTCCTGCTAGTAGGCGAACCTCCGTCCTAGCCTCAAATCACATACAGAGTGGTACATTTTTTGCTCAAGAATATCCCTGTATTTAGCACCATACATTTTTGCCTCAATTGTGACCAGTTTCCCAGTCCCGGCTGCTGAAAAACATCCCCACAGCATGATGCTGCCACGACCATGTTTCACTGTGGGGATGTTTTTTTTTTGGTGATGTGATGTCTTGGGTTTGCGCCAGACATAGCGTTTTCTTTGATGGCTAAAAAGTAACATTTTAGTCTCATCAGACCAGAGCACCTTCCTCCATACATTTTGGGAGTCTCCCACATGCCTCTTCGCAAACTCACAACGTGCCTTTTTGTTTTTAGCTGAAAGTAATGGCTTTCTTCTGGCCACTCTGCCATAAAACCCAACTCTATGGAGCGTACGGCCTATTGTCGTCCTATGTACAGATACTCCAGTCTCTCCTGTGGAACTCTGCAGCTCCTCCAGGGTTACCGTAGAGCTCTATGCTGTCTCTCTGATTAATGCCCTCCTTGCCCGGTCCATGAGTTTTCGTGGGTGGCCGTCTCTTGGCAGGTTTGCTGTTATGCCATGTTCTTTGCATTTGGTTATGATAGATTTGATGGTGCTCCTGGGGATCATCAAACATTTGGATATTTTTTTATAACCTAACCCTGACTTATACTTCTCACCAACATTGTCCCTTACTTGATTGGAGAGTTCCTTGGTCTTCATGGCAGTGTTTAGTTAGTGATGCCTCTTGCTTAGGTGTTGCAGCCATTTGGGCCTTTCAAAAAAGGTGTGTATATGTAATGACAGATCATGTGACACTTAGATTGCACACAGGTGGACATCATTTCTTAAATGATGTGACTTCTGAAGGTAATTGGTTGAACCAGAGCTTTTTATGGGCTTCCTAACAAAGGGGGTGAATACATACACACATGCCAATTTTTTGTTTTCTATTTCTAAACAATAGTTTTATTTATATATTTTTCTCATTTCACTTCACCAACTTAGACTATTGTGTTCTGATCCATCACATAAAATTCAGATTAACAAAACATTGAATTTAAGGCTGCAATGCAACAAAATAAAAGTCAAGGGGGGTGAATACTTTTGCAAGGCACTATATACAGTATATATATATATATATATATATATATATATATATATATATATATATATGTATATATATTGAAAGTTAAATAATATCTTGAAGTTTGTTTTGGGTAGATTCAGACAAATTGGTCAAAAATTTTGAATCAGGTCAGAATCGATTTTACCTGAATCAAAAGTGCTCCAATTGGCCTGAGACTCTGAGGTCTCCTATGACTCATTTTTTTCTCTCGTCTTTTTATTTTAATTTTTCTACCTCTCCTTTCCCCTTCTCTTTAAGCTCTTTAATGCAGTGACCACAATAGTAAATAATGTCAGAGTGACACTGACATAGATCGCTATGGTAAAAAACTGTTTAAATAAATAGCCTGTTTATAAACACATTTGTTATGCTTTTTTAAAATGAAAAATATTCCATAAATTGGGGGCAGATGCTTGCCGATGTTATACACAAAGTAGTATTGGAAAAAGTAGTGGCTTGTTCTAAGCAAGCGCCAAAAAATTCATATTTTGGTGAGGAGCAGCAGTAGCAGTGCTGTAATAATGGAAAGGCAAGGGACGTGCAGTCCTTTAGGGGTAGCAGTAGTAGTGGCACCAGGAGAAGTGGCAACTGTGGCAGCATTACCTTCAATACAGTATGGAACACCATGAACAGGCAGTCAACTGCAGTTGCATCATTGGGCCTGTGATAAATAGCCACTGTGAGCAATGGCAGATCTATTCATTGTCAGCTGGTGACGTGTGGAAATCTTCACAGATCCATGGACCTGATTCATTTTGACAAAGGTAATGTTTTGGACACTTGAACAAATTTGCCCGCTTGGGTGTGAAGAAACCACTTACCACTCTGAAAACCCATTCTGAGATGACACTGGAGGATGGAAAAGACAATAAAGTGATAGCAAACTGGACCAGTTCCATCCTGTTTTAATCTGACTGCCTAGAAGTCCATGGGGTCAGGGAACATGTGCCGAACAAATGGAACAGTCCAGGTACGACTCAACCTAATTGTTGAGCAAGTGCATGTCCGTTTGATGATGAGCATAAAGTTGGCATAGCAGTGAAAAGGTTTTTACATCATGTACTAAACTGGCTACTGTGGCTTTTGCTACTTGTAGGAGAGACTGTGGAAGAGTTGTCGCTTAAACTTTAGTGGAGGCACGGAACTGAGACACATTTGAAGTACATTGAGAAACGTTTTATGGACAGTAAAAAATACTGGTACAGTAAAAAATAAAATTGGGTTAAGGTGTGGAACTGTTCTACATTTGAAGTATGATGAGACAGTACAGATGGGCCAATGTACAAATGCCATAGAAGAATAACATTTTTAAGAAGGGGTGTAACTTCATTACAGCAAAACAGGTTTCTATCCTTAGTATCTTCCATAGTAAATAGGGTTTTCTTGCCTCTTCTTAGGAAAGAAGAAGGCACTCCACTAGGAGTGGCAGTGAAGAAAGGCTTGATGCAAGTGAAAGATTTCTCTGAGGGCACAAGGAGGAGGAGCAGGATGAATGTTCTGAGACCTGGCTCAAATACACGGTGTCAGATTCAGATGTGACATTGACATCATCCTGCTGTGACTGAAAGACAATGTCACCCACTTTGTTCTCAATAATAATTTGGCGCCTACCAGAAGCACAGAGAATTGAGGCATGCTGCTTCTATTACTAGCCAGACAGCTGGAACTGCTACTGCTGTTTGTACTACTAGAGCCATCACATTCTCACTCACGGATGATGAGGCACAGTCTTTAGTTTTTCACTTATTATGAGCCCTATTTAAACAATGACAAGTCATAGGTTTGGTATATTGGTTATTAAACAGTAGAAAAATTGCAGCTGCTTTTTAGTAATGAAGAGGGCTGCAATTAAATATCCCCTTCTACAAGCACGCTGATATTGACATGCTGAAATACACTGAACTGTGCTGAACTGCATAATTATAAATGGTAGCAAAATTGAAAAGTTTTTGTTAAAGAAAACGCCAAATTGCACAGCATTTCCAGCTAAATGTGTGCTACTGGAGGTGCTGGGAATAAGCCTATGAAACATTTATGAACTGTAGACTTGAGGTCTTGAATAAAAAAAAAGGCTGGCAGCTGATGCACAGGAAAATAATGATACTTGTCCAGGCAATGCAGGATTTTTGTGATTGCAGACTTGCGGTGCATTACATGCCAGCAGCTTCCCTTCTCTCACTATAAAAAAAAACTATACACTGACCATATGCTTTCACTCTCTGGTAAAACCCTAACTCTTCTACCTATTAATTTAATCTACTTAACTACATATATCCCCTAAACTATCCCTTAAACACCCTACTATGCCTGGTTTGTGTTTGTAATTAGTGTCTGCCAGGACACATGGCGCACACATGCATGAAGAACCTGCTAATATCCTGCCCCTTGATTGGCTTACAGGCTGTCCTCCAGCCAATCAGGGTGGCTCTGGGCAAGCTACCTCCCTCCCAGAGTTATGTGATCCTCCATCTTCAGACTGCCTGTCCCGGTTCTCTCGCATTTTCACAGTAAAATGGCGGGCACCATTTTGCAAGATTCATCCAAAGCACATCATGAAAACTTCAGATTTGTTTGAATTTTGATGAAGTTTGTAACAAATCTAATTAATTTAGAGTTGATACATCGTGTGTGTGTGTATATATACACTGCCTGTCCCAAAAAAAGGTCGCCACCAAAAAGAAAAGGTCACACACTCTAATATTTAGTTGGACCGCCTTTAGCTTTGATTACGGCACACATTGGCTGTGGCATTGTTTCGATTAGCTTCTGCAATGTCACAAGACTTATTTCCATCCAGTGTTGCATTAATTTTTCACCAAGATTTTGCATTGAGGATGGTAGAGTCTGACTGCTGCGCAAAGCCTTCTCCAGCACATCCCAAAGATTCTCCATGGGGTTAAGGTCTGGACTTTGTGGTGGTCAATCCATGTGTGAAAATGTGTGAAAATGATGTCTCATGCTCCCTGAACCACTATTTCACAATTTGAGCCCGATGAATCCTGGCATTGTCATCTTGGAATATGCCCGTGCCATCAGGGAAGAAAAAATCCATTGATGAAATAACCTGGTCATTCAGTATGTTCAGGTAGTCAGCTGACCTCATTCTTGGAGCACATACTCTTGCTAAACCTAGACGTGACCAACTGCAGCAACCCCAGATCATAGCACTGCCCCCACAGGCTTGTACAGTAGGCACTAGGCATGATGGGTGCATCATTTCATCTGCCTCTCTTCTTACCCTGATGCGCTCATCACTCTGGAACAGGGGAAAACTGGACTCATCAGACCACATGACCTTCTTCCATTGCTCCAGAGTCCAATCTTTATGCTGCCTCACTGATTAGTTGTTTTCTTACGGCTACACAGCTGTTCAGTCCCAATCCCTTGAGTTCCCTTTGCATTGTGCATGTGGAAATCCTCTTACTTTCACTATTAAACATAGCCCTGAATTCTACTGTTGTTTTTCTTCAATTTGATTTCAGCAAACATTTAAGTGATTGCCTGATCACGATCATTCAGGATTTTTTTCCCGTCACATTTCTTCCTCGAATACGATGGGTCCCCACTATCCTTCCAGTTTTTAAAAATGCGTTGGACAGTTCTTAACCCAATTTTTGTAGTTTCTGAATCTCCTTAGATGTTTTCTCTGCTTGATGCATGCCAATGATTTGACCATTCTCAAACAGACTAACATCTTTTCCATGACCATGAGATGTGACTTTCGACATGTTTGTTTAAGAAATAAGAAGCAACTCATTGCACCAGTTGGGGTTAAATAACTTGTTGCCAGTTGAAAGATAATCGCCCATGCAGTAATTATCCAATAGGAGGCTCATAACTATTTGCTTAGTTAAATCCAGGTGGCGACTTTTGTTTTGGACAGGCAGTGTAAATATATATATATATATATATATATATATATATATATTTTCTACATTGTAGAAGACATGAAAATGATGAACGGACACATCAGGAATTAAGCAGTAAACAAAAACTGTTAAACAAACCAGAATATGTTTTACATTTTAGAATCTTCAAACTAGCCCCAGCTTTTCACCCTGGCATTCTATCAGCTTCATTACGTACACCTATCACTGATGTTTATTACTTTAGAGGATTATAACAAAATCACTGACTGAAAAATTACCAGGTCAGCTGTCCCTGATTTTTCCCTTGCACTACCCCTGCCTACAAGCAGAGCACCCTTATCGACAGGGGCAATCCCACTTCTCGGTGGCTAAACCCTCAAAAACCCTAAAGTTTACCCTAAAATTGTGCCAGGCTTTCAATTTTTCAGATCCCAGATCGCGTCCCAACGCATTTCTCCAATGCCTATGATATATTGGTTCATCAGGGGACCTTTGATTAAATAGGCTAAGGCGGATAATACTGCAATGTCAAGTAGTATTGATGCCTGATATATGCTTAACATTTATCTGAATATATAGTTATGTTTATGTGGGTTTTTAATGATATTATTATAGGCTATTTTAAAATAGGGGTAATTTTTCATTTAGTGTTTCAGCTTCATTAGGTAGCAGCCAGGAATGTTTTTCAAACAGGCTTTTAGGAATTCCCAGGTTCTGACCACTTGTTTCCTTCACTTTGCAGTCCAACTTATCCCAAACCACCTCAATTGGGTTAAGATGATGGGATGGCATGCCACTGCAGAATGCTGTGGTAACCATGCTGGTTCGGTGTGCCATGAATTTTGAATAAATCACCAACACTATCACCTGCAAAGCACCGTAATACTCCTTGATGATCCATGGTGGGAACCACATATATAGAAACAATCTGCTAATTTTTTCTGCATCTCACAAAAATAAATGGTGTAACAGCATACAAGGGAATGCTCCAAACTCCGAACGGAACCTCACGAATAGCTGCTAGCAGACGAATAGGAAACGCACCTAAGCGGCTTAACACTCCTAGCAATCAGTCTCTAACAGCATACAGTGAATCCCTCCAAGAACGAGACCAAGCTCTGTGTTGAAGGTAAAGCAGTGGACAGCCAGAGCAGTGTGTTTATTGTTCTTATATAACATTGTTACACATTAGTACCACCCACAGGGTTTTGTAAAAACAACCAATAAACACGCACAATACAGTAAAACAAAATCCTCCCCTTTGCCTGTGATACAATTACCTTACACAATGGGTTGATGTAATTATCACAGGCAGGAGAATACATAGTTTTTAAACAATGTCTTCTGTCCTGGAGACAACTTAGGAGTAATTCAATTATCTCTCAGGACAAAGGGAAATCACCAATACACACGTGGGGACAATAGGACAGACATCACTATTGAAATATACAATGGCACAACCATTATAGTAAACACAGACATTTAACATATCCCAAAATGGCACGAATTAGACCAGGGGTTCAAAAGTTAGTAAAAGTCCTTTGTGAACAAAGGAAGCATGGCTTTTCTGCCCCAAACCAGTTTTTGCAGAGTTAGGCTGTGTGAGATAATTGGCTTAACTGGGTGTGACAAAATAATAGCAAAGACAGGTGCACTCTGCGGTCTTACTAAACCCTCAAACTGATCTTAAAATTGAGAGATTAGCCAACATGTCCTACGGTGTAGGACATGTCTGAGCCTGAGTACTGCGCCAAGGTTTCTCAAGTAGCTCGGGACCTAACACTCACCTACCTGTGCCATGTGGACAATACCAGGAGCCAGTGGGCAAATTACAGGAGCATGAGTCCGACTCACAAACAACTCACCAGTTACCTCCAGCATGTAACCATGCTAGCAATGGGAGGAGGGAGGAGTCTGCGAGTCCCACTTATAACTGGCTGGTATGGCCCAGGCCTCACAGGTGCACCTAAATGTAGACTGTGGATGGAAAACAGGCACATTTTAATTGGAGTTTATATACCCCCAGGCATCTCTATATATACAAACTGAAAAGAATGGCGTGGTATTAAACAAGCAGGAAGCGCTCAAACCCACATGCAGTTGTTCCTATATATAGGGGAGCAAATCCTGCACTTGTGGCCCGTTGCTAATGACGATCCCCAGCAAAAATGCATACAGTGGAGGATGCCCGCAGCGAACCACAAGTACCACAATAGACATCCTACACAAGATAGCAATTATGTGGATGTGATAATCAATTTAACAAAATAATAGCAAAGACAGGTGCACTCTGCGGTCTTACTAAACCCTCAAACTGATCTTAAAATTGAGAGATTAGCCAACATGTCCTACGGTGTAGGACATGTCTGAGCCTGAGTACTGCGCCAAGGTTTCTCAAGTAGCTCGGGACCTAACACTCACCTACCTGTGCCATGTGGACAATACCAGGAGCCAGTGGGCAAATTACAGGAGCATGAGTCCGACTCACAAACAACTCACCAGTTACCTCCAGCATGTAACCATGCTAGCAATGGGAGGAGGGAGGAGTCTGCGAGTCCCACTTATAACTGGCTGGTATGGCCCAGGCCTCACAGGTGCACCTAAATGTAGACTGTGGATGGAAAACAGGCACATTTTAATTGGAGTTTATATACCCCCAGGCATCTCTATATATACAAACTGAAAAGAATGGCGTGGTATTAAACAAGCAGGAAGCGCTCAAACCCACATGCAGTTGTTCCTATATATAGGGGAGCAAATCCTGCACTTGTGGCCCGTTGCTAATGACGATCCCCAGCAAAAATGCATACAGTGGAGGATGCCCGCAGCGAACCACAAGTACCACAATAGACATCCTACACAAGATAGCAATTATGTGGATGTGATAATCAATTTAACAAAATAATAGCAAAGACAGGTGCACTCTGCGGTCTTACTAAACCCTCAAACTGATTTTAAAATTGAGAGATGAGCCAACATGTCCTACGGTATAGGACATGTCTGAGCCCTAGCACTGCGCCAAGGTTTTTCAAGTAGCTCGGGACCTAACACTCACCTACCTGGGCCATGTGGGCAATACCAGGAGCCAGTAGGCAAATTACAGGAGTATGAAGCTGACTCACAAACAACTCACCAGTTACCTCCAGCATGTAACCATGCTAGCAAT
The DNA here is from genome assembly GCF_014858855.1 of Bufo gargarizans. NCBI lineage: Eukaryota > Metazoa > Chordata > Amphibia > Anura > Bufonidae > Bufo > Bufo gargarizans. The sequence goes on from NC_058081.1 coordinate 153,511,359, forward strand.
GGGAGGAGGGAGGAGGCTGTGAGTGCCATTTAAAACTGGCTGGTATGGCCCAGGCCTCACAGGTGCACCTAAATGTAGCCTGTGTATGGAAAACAGGCACATTTAGATTGGAGTTTATACACCTCCAGGCATCTCTATATATACAAACTGAAAAGAATGGCGTGGTATTAAACAAGCATGAAGTGCTCAAACCCACATGCAGTTGTGCATATATATATAGGGGAGCAAATCCTGCACTTGTGGCCCGTTGCTAATGACGATCAGACTGGGTGTGGTAAGCCAACTAGGTACAGAAAATACCTCTATTCACAACAGCAAAACTACACAACAATACATAACTCCTATCAAACTAAACAGAACCCCCACATTCAACTTATCCCCAGGTGGCTTGGATCTGAGCACTCAATATATCTGAACAGCGCTCAGATGCCACAAACACAGTCAAATTACCATGGGGTTTAAGTTTAGCATGGGCTGATGAGAGGGCCCATAATCCTGGGGCAAGAGGCTGGCAACCAGGCTTCTCCTGCACCCAGTGGCAAGGTTGGTTTTCGCAACATTTCTCCCCTTTTCCAAACAGACTAACAGGGTATCTGACCTTCTGCCGGTCAGTGCCCTTGTTAGTCCAGCAGCCCACCCACAAAACAGAAACAGCAGTACAGACCACCCACAATAAATGGTTACTACACCTGAGCAAGGGATAAACTTGTCCATGTCCATGTGCCTCACTACGGCTGTGTGGGGGACTGGTAGACTGCCTTGGTGGGTTTCTGAGTAGGCAGAGACCAGCGGTACTTTGTCCTGGTGCCAGAGCTACCACGGAAGAAGCCTGGTTGTAGCCTGGTTGTTGGAGGGGGAGACCGACTGTCTCGCCTTTAGATAAACCACCATGCTGCTGTGGGGGGAGACCGACTGTCTCTCCTTTGGCTAAACAGCCCTGTTGCTGGGGGACAAGACTGACTGTCCCTACCCCCTGTGCTGTGAGTGCAGAGACCACGGTCCCATCTGCACGGTTGTGGGGCTTACTGTCTCCCCCTGGTACGTTAAGCTGCCACTGGGGAATGGAGACTGGGCTCCCAATTCCCAACAAATCCTTCTGTTGCTCTGGGATGAAGCCTGGGCTCCCAATTCCCAACAACTCAATCTGCTGCTGGGGGACAGGATCGACTGTCTCTGCCCCCTGTAACTCAGCCTGCCACTGGGGAATGGAGACTGGGCTCCCAATTCCCAATAAATCCCATTGCCGCTGGGGGACAGGACCGACTGTCTCTGCCCCCTGTAACTCAGCCTGCCGCTGGGGAATGGAGACTGGGCTCCCAATTCCCAATAAATCACATTGCCACTGGGTAGAGGGGGTAGCAAGCTCCTCTCCCATACATACTTCCAGCCTCTGGGGAGGGAGACTGACTGTCTCTGCTCCCAATACAGTGTCCTGTTGCTGGGGAAAGGAGACTGGGCTCTCTATTCCCTGTAGGACACTCTGCCGCTGGGGACAGGACCGACTGTCTCTGCCCCCTATAACTCAGCCTGCCGCTAGGGAATGGAGACTGGGCTCCCAATTCCCTGCAGGACTGGTGGAGAGACCTCGGTCCCACTTCCACCGGCCACCTGGGGTTCTTCCCAGTAAATCTCCACAATATCTGCCCAGCTGAATGGGTCTGGATCCGGGTCTGTCATCTGGCTGTCCTGCTGAGCCTTCCTAATGGAGTAGATAATGGCCAATGGGATAGAGAAGGCGCTCATAGGGTAAGTAAATTCAACAAAACGAATTTCTAATAAAAGAAATGGTTTGCTCACCTATTGCGGGTGCATCAATTGGATGCAACTGCAATGGAGATCGAGTGTAGATAAGTGACGGTTGGTGCAGCCTAGATTCGTCCGAACGCCTTGGGCAGGAGCCACCCTGCCACTAGGGTAATGGTAATGAAGAGAAGTACGCTAAACCTTAAGTGGAGCGTGTGTACTGCTGGGGGCGCACGAAACAACCGATCGAAGACAATGTTTTGGTTTCAGCAATGTTCCATTTATTCGTAAGACAACACGTTTCGGGGTGCTAAAGTCCCCTTTATCAAGTCTAAAAGAAAGGTTATGTAAGAAAGGAGAAACATATGTTGGGAAACACAAATTTTGTGCTTCCCTATAGTGATTCTGTATAACAAACGGAATATATAAATAAATAAATAGGTATAGATAAATATAGCTGTAAATATAGGTACCAAAGTATATACTGATAAAATGGTAAGTCTCACAAAAGTACACATAGGGAGAGGATAAAAAGTATATATAGAAATAAGTTAGTAATAATAATCGTAAACGATGAGATAAATACGGAATTAAAACAATGTTGTATCTATGCTGCTGTATTATAATAAAATCTCTGTTGTGAGAATAGACTGTAAGTTATATTAGCAACAATGCTGCAGGATAATAGTATATAAAACCAAATCCGGGACCAGACTTTTTAATATACAGTACAGACCAAAAGTTTGGACACACCTTCTCATTCAAAGAGTTTTCTTTATTTTCATGACTATGAAAATTGTAGATTCCCACAGAAGGCATCAAAACTATGAATTAACACATGTGGAATTATATACATAACCAAAAAGTGTGAAACAACTGAAAATATGCCATATTCTAGGTTCTTCAAAGTAGCCACCTTTTGCTTTGATTACTGCTTTGCACACTCTTGGCATTCTCTTGATGAGCTTCAAGAGGTAGTCACCTGAAATGGTCTTCCAACAGTCTTGAAGGAGTTCCCAGAGAAGCTTAGCACTTGTTGGCCCTTTTGCCTTAACTCTGCGGTCCAGCTCACCCCAAACCATCTTGATTGGGTTCAGGTCCGGTGACTGTGGAGGCCAGGTCATCTGGTGCAGCACCCCATCACTCTCCTTAATGGTCAAATAGCCCTTACACAGCCTGGAGGTGTGTTTGGGGTCATTGTCCTGTTGAAAAATAAATGATGGTCCAACTAAACGCAAACCGGATGGAATAGCATGCCGCTGCAAGATGCTGTGGTAGCCATGCTGGTTCAGTATGCCTTCAATTTTGAATAAATCCCCAACAGTGTCACAAGCAAAGCACCCCCACACCATCACACCTCCTCCTCCATGCTTCACGGTGGGAACCAGGCATGTAGACTCCATCCGTTCACCTTTTCTGCGTCGCACAAAGACACTGTGGTTGGAACCAAAGATCTCAAATTTGGACTCATCAGACCAAAGCACAGATTTCCACTGGTCTAATGTCCATTCCTTGTGTTCTTTAGCCCAAACAAGTCTCTTCTGCTTGTTGCCTGTCCTTAGCAGTGGTTTCCTAGCAGATATTTTACCATGAAGGCCTGATTCACACAGTCACCTCTTAACAGTTGTTCTAGAGATGTGTCTGCTGCTAGAACTCTGTGTGGCATTGACCTGGTCTCTAATCTGAGCTGCTGTTAACCTGCGATTTCTGAGTGAACTATCCTCCGCAGCAGAGGTGACTCTTGGTCTTCCTTTCCTGGGGCGGTCCGCATGTGAGCCAGTTTCTTTGTGGCGCTTGATGGTTTTTGTGACTGCACTTGGGGACACTTTCAAAGTTCTCCCAATTTTTCGGACTGACTTACCTTCATTTCTTAAAGTAATGATGGCCACTTGTTTTTCTTTACTTAGCTGCTTTTTTCTTGCCATAATACAAATTCTAACAGTCTATTCAGTAGGACTATCAGCTGTGTATCCACCTGACTTCTCCACAACGCAACTGATGGTCTCAATCCCATTTATAAGGCAAGAAATCCCACTTATTAAACCTGACAGGGCACACCTGTGAAGTGAAAACCATTTCAGATGACTACCTCTTGAAGCTCATCAAGAGAATGTCAAGAGTGTGCAAAGCAGTAATCAAAGCAAAAGGTGGCTACTTTGAAGAACCTAGAATATGACATATTTTCACTTGTTTCATACTGTTTTGATAAGTATATAATTCCACATGTGTTAATTCATAGTTTCGATGCCTTCAGTGTGAATCTACAATTTTCATAGTCATGAAAATAAAGAAAACTCTTTGAATGAGAAGGTGTGTCCAAACTTTTGGTCTGTACTGTATATATATATGAATGTATATGATCCATGGGAATGATGTTTAGATGGGTGTAAACGGTGATTAGGTATTATTAACCTAAATTGATTGCGCAAGGAAAATGAATTGCCTTTGGGGGTATAGGGGACATCACTATTGTGTATAAGGATATTGATGTTGGGGGGGAGGGGGACAGAAAATACCGATAATGAGACCGGAGCGTAGCTGTCTTTTAAATGAAGATGCAGAATAAGTGACAATTGGATATAAAGAGTGTACAGGTGGGTGGGAGCTGGGAGATTGTTTGTAGTGTGAAGGAAGGGGGATCAATGCGATGGAGAACCATGAAAGAAGAAAGAGAGGGGTCTCACAGGTGGAGACGAGTGTCCTGACTATACTTACAGGCCATAGCTCGAGAATGTGCGATTGAAAAACTTTATTTATTTTCTTTTTTGGGTGCTTGGCAGAGAACTGATCAGAAACATTTGCTCTCTAAGGACTCATTGAGTCCATGGGGTTTGAGGGTTTGTAATTTAAAAATCCAAAACATCTCTCTCTTCTGTAGAGTCCTAAATCTATCCGACGTTGTTTCTGCAATGGTTTTGATAGGTGTAATTGTCAATCCAGATGGGTCTTTATTATGAGAGGTGAGGAAATGACGGGACACACTGTGTTTAAGGTAGCCCCGTGAGATGTTCCAGCGGTGTTTATTTAGTCTTTCTCTAAGTGAATGGTTGGTGCGGCCTACATATTGTAAACCACACTCGCACTCCATCACATAGATAACATAGGAAGATGAGCAATTCAGAAGGCTTTTAATTGGGTATTCCTCCCCCGTCACATTGCTCTTAAATGATTGTCTCCGATTTGAGATATTATTACAGCATTTGCATAGTTTATGATTACATTTGTAGGTATGGTGTCTTTAAGATATGGATTACATTTGAGTATGTGCCAATGCTTTGATAAAATCGTTCTTAGGATTTCATGGTTAGGGTTAAAAGTTGTAATGAAAGAGGTCTTATAGTCCATGCTTTTTGGTGTTTCGGCTGGTTCATTCTTCTCTGATTTGGTTTTTATATACTATTATCCTGCAGCATTGTTGCTAATATAACTTACAGTCTATTCTCACAACAGAGATGTTATCATAATACAGCAGCATAGATACAACATTGTTTTAATTCAGTATTTATCTCATCGTTCACGATTATTATTACTAACTTATTTCTATATATACTTTTTATCCTCTCCCTATGTGTACTTTTGTGAGACTTACCATTTTATCAGTATATACTTTGGTACCTATATTTACAGCTATATTTATCTATACCTATTTATTTATTTATATATTCCGTTTGTTATACAGAATCACTATAGGGAAGCACAAAATTTGTGTTTCCCAACATATGTTTCTCCTTTCTTACCTAACCTTTCTTTTAGACTTGATAAAGGGGACTTTAGCACCCCGAAACGTGTTGTCTTACGAATAAATGGAACATTGCTGAAACCAAAACATTGTCTTCGATCGGTTGTTTCCCTCAAATTGTAATTCCAGGGAATGATGTTACTTTGTAGCTATCCTTCTGGGCTGTGAGAACGATTCCACTGCTTGCCACCAATTGTAACGGCATACAAGGGAATGCTCCAAACTCCGAACGGAACCTCACAAATAGCTGCTAGCAGACGAATAGGAAACGCACCCAAACGGCTTACACTCCTAGCAATCAGTCTCTAACAGCATACAGTGAATCCCCCCAAGAACGAGACCAAGCTCTGTGTTGAGGGTAAAGCAGTGGACAGCCAGAGCTGTGTGTTTATTGTTCTTATATAACATTGTTACACATTAGTACCACCCACAGGGTTTTGTAAAAACAACCAATAAATACGCACAATACAGTAAAACAAAATCCTCCCCTCTGCCTGTGATACAAATACCTTACACAATGGGTTGATGTAACTATCACAGGCAGGAAAATACATTGTTTTTAAATAATGTCTTCTGTCCTGGAGACAACCAAGGAGTCATTCAATTATCTCTCAGGACAAAGGGAAATCGCCAATACACGACAATAGGACAGACATCTCTACTTAAATATACAATGTCACAACCATTACAGTAAACACAGACATTTAACATATCCCAAAATGGCACGAATTAGCCCAGGGGTTCAAAAGTTAGTAAAAGTCCTTTGTGAACAAAGGAAGCATGGATTTTCTGCCCAAAACCTGTTTTTGCAGAGTTAGGCTGTGTGAGATAATTGGCTTAACTGGGTGTGGTAAGCCAACTAGGTACAGAAAATACCGCTATTCACAACAGTAAAACTACACAAAAATACATAACTCCTATCAAACTGAACAGGACCCCCACGTATCCCCAGATGGCTTGGATCTGAGCGCTCAATATATCCGAACAGCACTCAGATGCCACAAACACAGTCAAATCACCATGGGGTTTAAGTTTAGCATGGGTTGATGAGGGGGCCCATAATCCTGGGCCAAGAGGCTGGCAACCAGGCTTCTCCAGCACCCAGTGGCGAGGTTGGTTGCGCCACACATGGTACTGTCACGGTAAGTGGGGAAAGGAAGACAACCAAATAAACAAACTACAACAGTAACACAAACTAGGCCCCAAAGCTTGTGAGGAGGGGGATGGTAACCTCCTAGTTATCCCTGAGCCTCTCCCTGACTGCTGACCTAAGACCTGCTGAAACTGTCACAAACCCTAAATTAGGGAGCGGGGATGAGATGCCGGGACCTTGCACCGTGAAGGGACCAGCAGTCTCCCTGAGACCTAGACACAACACACACACAAAGTAGAAACAGGAGGACTTAGCTTGAGATGAGTAAGAAGCAGGAGAACCTCTAACAACCAGCTTAGAACTCCAGAAGGAAATAACAAGCGCAAGGTATGCAATGAGAGGCGGGCTTAACCCCTTAAGGACTCAGCCCTATTTCACCTTTTTGCAAATCTGACCAGTGTCCCTTTAAGTGCTCATAACTTTAAAACGCTTTGACTTACCCAGGCCGTTCTGAGATTGTTTTATCGTCACATATTGTACTTCATGACACTGCTAAAATTGGGTCCAAAAAGTTAATTTTTTTTGCGCAAAAAAATACAATTTTTACCCAAAATTTTGAAAAATTAGCAAATTTCAAAGTTTCAGTTTCTCTACTTCTGTAATACATAGTAATACCCCCAAAATTTTTGATGACTTTACATTCCCCATATGTCTACTTCATGTTTGTAGCATTTTGGGAATGATATTTTATTTTTTGGGGATGTTACAAGGCTTATAAGTGTAGAAGCAAATTTTGAAATTTTTCAGAAATCTTCAAAATCCCACTTTTTATGGACCAGTTCAGGTTTGAAGTCATATTGTGAGGCTTAGATAATAGAAACCTCCCAAAAATGACCCCATTCTAGAAACTACACCCCTCAAGGTATTCAAAACGTTTTTTTCAAACTTTATTAACCCTTTAGGTCTTCCACAAGAGTTAATGGCAGATGGAGAAATAATTTAGAAATTTCTATTTTTTGGAAAATTTTCCAATATAATCTATTTTTTCCAGGAGTAAAACAAGGGTTAACTGCCAAACAAAACTCAAAATGGGTTGCCCTGATTCTGTAGTTTGCATAAACACCCCATATGTGGTCGTAAACTACTGTTTGGCCGAACGGGAGCACATAGAAGGAGGGGAACACCATATGGGTTTTGGAAGGCAGATTTTGCAGGACTGGTTTTGTTTATACCATGTCCCATTTGAAGCCCCCTATTGCACCCCTATAATAGAAATTTAAAAAAAGTGACTCCATCTAAGAAAGTACACCCCTCAAGGTATTCAAAACTGGGTTTACAAACTTTGTTAACCCTTTAGGTGTTCCACAAGAGTTAATGGCAGATGGAGAAACAATTTAGAAATTTCTATTTTTTGGAAAATTTTCCAATATAATCAATTTTTTCCAGGAGTAAAACAAGGGTTAACTGCCAAACAAAACTCAAAATGGGTTGCCCTGATTCTGCAGTTTGCAGAAACACCCCATATGTGGTCGTAAACTACTGTTTGGCCGAACGGGAGCACATAGAAGGAGGGGAACACCATATGGTTTTTGGAAGGCAGATTTTGCAGGACTGGTTTTGTTTATACCATGTCCCATTTGAAGCCCCCTGTTGCACCCCTAGAATAGAAATTAAAAAAAAGTGACTCCATCTAAGAAAGTACACCCCTCAAGGTATTCAAAACTGGGTTTACAAACTTTGTTAACCCTTTAGGTGTTCCACAAGAGTTAATGGCAGATGGAGAAACAATTTGGAAATTTCTATGTTTTGGAAAATTTTCCAATATAATCAATTTTTTCCAGGAGTAAAACAAGGGTTAACTGCCAAACAAAACTCAAAATGGGTTGCCCTGATTCTGTAGTTTGCAGAAACACCCCATATGTGGTCGTAAACTACTGTTTGGCCGAACGGGAGCACATAGAAGGAGGGGAACACCATATGGGTTTTGGAAGGCAGATTTTGCAGGACTGGTTTTGTTTATACCATGTCCCATTTGAAGCCCCCTGTTGCACCCCTAGAATAGAAATAAAAAAAAGTGACTCCATCTAAGAAAGTACACCCCTCAAGGTATTTAAAACTGGGTTTACAAACTTTGTTAACCCTTTAGGTGTTCCACAAGAGTTAATGGCAGATGGAGAAACAATTTTGAAATTTCTATGTTTTGGAAAATTTTCCAATATAATCAATTTTTTCCAGGAGTAAAACAAGGGTTAACTGCCAAACAAAACTCAAAATGGGTTTCCCTGATTCTGTAGTTTGCAGAAACACCCCATATGTGGTCGTAAACTACTGTTTGGCCGAATGGGAGGACATAGAAGGAGGGGAACACCATATGGGTTTTGGAAGGCAGATTTTGCAGGACTGGTTTTGTTTATACCATGTCCCATTTGAAGCCCCCTGTTGCACCCCTAGAATAGAATTTTCAAAAAAGTGACTCCATCTAAGAAAGTACACCCCTCAAGGTATTCAAAACTGGGTTTAAAAACGTTGTTAACCCTTTAGGTGTTCCACAAGAGTTAATGGCAGATGAAGAAACAATTTAGAAATTTCTATTTTCGGGAAAATTTTCAATTTTAACCCTTCCTTTATTACTGGAAAAAATGGGTTAACAGCCAAACAAAACTCAAAATGGGTTGCCCTGATTCTGTAGTTTGCAGAAACACCCCATATGTGGTCGTAAACTACTATTTGGTTAAACGGCAGGACATAGAAGGAGGGGAACGTCATATGGTTTTTGGAAGGCAGAATTTGCTGGACTGGTTTATTTACACCATGTACCCTTTCAAGCCCCCTGATGCACCTCTAGAATAGAAACTCCATAAAAGTGACCCCATCTAGGAAACTACGGGATAAGGTGGTTGTTGTTTTGGGACTATTTTAGGGGTAAATATAATTTTTGGTTGCTCTATATTACTCTTTTTTGAGGCAATGTAACAAAAAAATTAAATTCTAAAATTGTTTCTACATTCGCTATTTAGTTTTGTGGAACACCTAAACGGTTAACATAATTTGTAACATAATACCTTGAGGGGTGTAGTTTCTTAGATGGGGTCACTTTTTTTTGGAGTTTCTAGTCTAGGCTACATATCAGGGGGGGCTTCTAATGGGACATGGTGTAAAAAAAAAACCTGTCCATCAAAATCTGCCTTCCAGAAACCGTATGGAGTTCCCTTCGTTCTATGCCCTGCCGTGCGGCTATATAGCCATTTACGACCACATATGGGGTGTTTCTGCAAACTACAGAATCAGGGCCATAAATATTGAGTTTTGTTTGGCTGTTAACCCTTGCTTTATTACCGGCAAAAAGGATTCAAATTGAAATTTTGCCCAAAAATTGGTGTTTTGGCACCGTTTTTATTTTATATTTTTAACACCGTTCATCCGAGGCGTTTGGTCAAAAGTTATTTTTATAGCGACGACTTTTACGCACGCGACGATGCCCAACATGTATGGCTCTCAGACTTTGGAGACACTAAGCAGGCATCCTAAAAACTGCGGCCCTCCAGATGTTGTAAAACTACAATTCCCACCATGCCCTGCTGATGGCTGTAGGCTGTCTGGGCATGCTGGGAGTTATAGTTTTACAACATCTGGAGGGCCGCAGTTTGAGGATGCCTGCTCTAAAACTAATATTTTTTTGGGGGAAAAAAATTGTTTCTGTGTCTCCAAAGTCTGAGAGCCATAGTGTATTATGTTCTCTAGTGGACTGTTGGGGATTATAAAAATTTTGTACTCCATGGAAGTGTAATACTCCCTGAAGCAATCGATAACGCAGAGGCCCGGATGATCGGGGCACGTGTCACATTGAGTAGTGGTGTCCTTCCGTATCCCCCTCTTGTGACACACTCTGCATCTTTTTTGGGGGGGGCTGGTGGTGGTGGGGGGGCTGGTAGGGGGGGCAAGTGGCAGGGGGGGGGTCTGGGGTCTGCTAGATGGATCAAAGAAAGTTTTGTGTAAAAGTTCTTTTTTTTTTCCTAACTAACTTTTCCCTTCTTTCCCTTCCTTCCCTTCCTAATGGTGCCTCTCCCTCACTGACCCAAACCTACCTGGGTGGCGATGGGTTCAGGAGGGTGATGGATTACGATTAGGGGGACTCAGGAGCTGGTGCTGGACGGTGCTGCACGGTCAGGGTGCTGGACAGGAAGAGGAGGGGAGAGAGGAGCGCAGGAAGTTTGAATCTCGCGCCTCTCTCCCCTGCACCAATCAGCACCCTGGACAGCAGTGTTCAGAACCAGGGCCAGCACCGCCTCTGCAAATCTTCGCACTGCGATTGGTGGTGTGTAATCACGCCACTGATCGAAGTCTTTTTCCGGTTCATTGGGTCACAGGACACCCGAATGGACCGGAAACGCAGAAAACCGCAGGTCTGAATTGACCTGCGGTTTTCTGCGATCGTCGATATGGGGGGGTCAAATGACCCCTCCCTGCGTTGTTACCTGATGCTGGCTGAATGATTTCAGCCGGCATCCAGTTCCGATTAACCCCCGCAGTGCCGGAATCGCGAATTAAAGCCATGACGTACCGGTACGTCATGGGTCCTTAAGGATTCGGGATCCATGCCGTACCGGTACGCCATGGGTCCCTAAGGGGTTAAATAGAGCCACTAAACAGCAACTGAGCAGAACCTGTGGAGAGATGAGATCCTGCCCACAACAACAGACAGCAAGGAAAAACAAAAAGACCTGTCAGATAGACTCACATGCTGCAAGTCTATCTGATCTTCTCAAACCTCTCACAGGGCAGGCAGTGACAGTACCCCCCTTCTATGGGTGACCCAGGACTGACCTTATCCAGGTGTGCCCTGTAAAAGGCCTTCAGAAGGCGACTAGCAGTGACATCAGTCGCCGGAACCCACATTCTTTCTTCTGGACCGTAACCCTTCCAATGTACAAGGTACTGAAGGGAACTACGAAGAATACGTGACTTAATTATTCTGGAGATCTGAAACTCCAGATTACCATCTATCATGACAGGAGGAGGTGGCAAGGGAAATGGTTCAGCAGCTTCTTTTTCAACAAAGATTTGTGAAACACCTTATGGATCTTCCAAGCCTGCGGAAGTTCAAGACGAAACGCAACTGGATTAATAATGGCAGAGATCTTGTAAGGACCAATAAATCTTGGGCCAAAATTCCAAGAGGGTACCTTCAACTTAATGTTCTTAGTGGACAACCACACCAAATCACCCACACATAGGTCCGGACCAGTTATACATCTCTTGTCAGCCATACGTTTATATCTTTCTCCCATTTTTTTTCAAATTGATTTGTATCTTCCGCCAGATAGATGGGTATACCAGAGGACTCAGTCCCAGAAAAAGTACCAAACTGAGGGTGAAACCCATATGCACCAAAAAATTGTGACTTATCAGTGGACTTCTGTCTACGGTTATTCAAGGCAAACTTAGCCAAAGACAAAAATTAAGATCACTCATCCTGATTATCGAAGACAAACCACCTCAAATAAGTCTCCAGATTCTGGTTAGTGCGCTCAGTTTGTCCATTCGACTGAGGGTGAAAAGCTGAAGAGAAAGACAACTGAACTCCCAGACGAGTGCAGAACGCCCTCCAGAACCTGGAAACAAATTTCATCCCACTATCAGACACCACATCAGAGGGAATGCCGTGTAATTTCACAATGTTATCAATAAACACTTGAGCAAGAGTTTTGGCATTGGGCAAACCTGATAATGGTATAAAGTGCACCATCTTGCTGAAGCGGTTTACCACCACCAAAATCACAGTCTTCCCAGAAGAGAGAGGGGTAAATCAGTGAGTAAGTCCATGGACAAATGCGTCCAAGGACAGGATGGGATGGACAAAAGAAGGAGAGATCCCAAAGGCCGAGTATGAGTCATCGTGGCACGTGTACAGGTCTCACAAGCTTCCAAATAGCCCTCCACACTTTTATGTAAACCTGGCCACTAGAATCCCAGAGAAATAAGATCTACAGTGAATCTGCTTGCAGGGTGTCCTGCAAGCACAGTATCATGATGCTCCTTGGACACCTTGTGTCGAAGCACAGAAGGAATAAACAACCTCCCTAGAGGACAGAAATCAGGTGCCTTATCTTGACCTCCCAACACCTCCGCCTCAAGTTCAGGATAAAGGGCTGATACCACCACCCCATCAGCCAAAATTGGAGCAGGATCCTCTGAATCCCCCCCCCCCCCAGGAAAGCTATGCAACAAAGCAGCCGCTTTGGTGTTTTTGGCCCCAGGGTGATAAGTGACCACAAAATTAAATCTGCTAATAAACAATGACCATCTGGCCTGCCTTGGGTTCAGATGCTTTGCTGATTGCAGGTAAGCCAGATTCTTATGGTCAGTAATTACTGTAATGGGATGAATCACTCCTTCTAACCAATGGCACCATTCTTCAAAGGCCAATTTAATGGCCAGCAACTCTCTATTACCAACATCATAATTTATTTCAGCATAAGAGAGTTTTTTAGAAAAAATAAAAAGCACAAGGGCGCCATTTGCCAGGAGAGGGACCCTGTGACAACACTGCTCTGACTCCCACTTCTGATGCATCAACCTCCACAATGAAAGGTTGAGACACATCAGGTTGAACCATAATGGGAGCAGAAGCGAAACATTCCTTTATAGCAGAAAAAGCATGTAATGCCTATTCAGACCAGACTGAGAAGTCCACACCTTTCTTGGTCATATCAGTCAAAGGCTTGACAATAGTGGAATAATTCAGGATACATTTTCTGTGGTAATTAGTAAATCCCCAAAACCGCATCTGCGCTTTCTGATTCTCATGTCGATCCCAGTCTAATACCGGAGGGTGGTGGTAACCTCCTAGTTATCCCTGAGCCTCTCCCTGACTGCTGACAGTATGAGCAAATCCTAAAGGTGGAAGAACCGGAACCTAAGACCTGCTGAAACTGTCACAAACCCTAAATTAGGGAGCAGGGATCAGACTGCTGAGACCTTCCACCGTGAAGGGACCAACGTCTCCCTGACACAACACACACACAAAGTAGAAACAGGAGGACTTAGCTTTAGATGACTAAGAAGCAGGAGAACCTCTAACAACCAGCTTAGAAGTCCAGAAGGAAATAACAAGCGCAAGGTCTGCAGTGAGAGGCGGGCTTAAATAGAGCCACTAAACAGCAACTGAGCAGAACCTGTGGAGAGGTGAGATCCTGCCCACAACAACAGACAGCAAGCAAGGAAAAACAGAATGACCTGTCAGAAAGACTCACGTGCTGCAAGTCTATCTGATCTTCTCAGACCTCTCACAGGGCAGGCAGTGACAGGTATGTTGACCCAAAAATCTAAAATTTTGGCTCATTAGACCAAAGTACAGAATTCCACTGGTCTAATATCAATTCCTTGTTTTTCTTGGCCCAATTATCTTTTTGTTTTTGTTTCTTAGTGGTGGCTTCCTTGCAACAATTTAATCATAAAGGCTTGATTCTAACAGTCTACTCTGAACAGCTGATGTTCAGGTATGTCTGGAAAAGCATTTATGTAGGTTCTAACTTGAGGTCCTGTTTATTGTTTCTGACGCTGGTAACTATAATAAACTTGCCTTCTGCTGCAGAGGCCTTTCCTGTGGTGGTCTTCATGAGAGACAGTTTTATCATGGTGCTTGATAGTTTTCATAACTGCACTTGATACCTTCAAAGTTCTGGCAAATTTTTCTGGATTGATTGACTTCCATGTCTTAAGGTAATGAAGGGCGGTCATTTCTCTAGTTCCTGCCATAATGTGTATTAGAACAGTAATAGAATAGGGCTTAACACAGTGTGGAACTATGTACCAACCCGCCTCTGCACAACTGATGGTCTCAAACACATTATGAAGGCAAGAAATTCCACAAAGTAACTTTGACAAGGCATACCTGTTAGTTGAAAACCATTACAGGTGACTGCATCATGACGCAAATGAGAATACCAAGAGTGTGCAAAGCTGTCATCTATGTAAAAGGGGGCTACTTGGAAGAATATAAAGACTAAAACACATTCTGGTTTAATTTATTTTTACTACCTAATGCCATATGTGTCCAGTACCATTGTAACATAGTTTGTAAGGCTGAAAAAATACATATGTCCATCCATTTCAGCCTGTTATCCTGCAAGTTGATTCAGAGAAAGGCAAACAAAAACCATGTGAGGTAGAATCAAATTTTCCTCATTTTAGGGGCGAAAAATTCCTTTCCTACTCCAATCAAGCAGTCAGAATAACTCCCTGGATAAATGACCCTTTCCCAAAAATCTAATCACTATAACCTATAATATTATTACACTACAGAAATACATTCAGGCCCCTCTTATACTCTTTTAGTGAACTCACCATAAATAGTGTTGAGCGAGCATGCTCAGCCGAACAGCAGTTCGGCTCAAGCATCGCTATGCTCGGCACATCACAGTGTTCGGCCATAAACTGTGTATGCTCGAACACAAAGAAAATCAATGGGAGACCCGAGCATTAAACCAGGCATCCCCTGCTCTGAAGAAGAGAGGGTGTCTGGTTCACAGAAAAAGGTTAGAAATTGATTGAAACACCATCGAAATAGTTTGAAAACAGCATGGGAAGGATGTCTGGATGCATCTTGGACTCCCATTATCTATGACATACAATAGACAGCCACACAAAGGCTATATGCCAAAAGCTGGATATGTGCAAGCCAACAATCTATCCATGAAACAGATATAGTCAGCATACCTTACAATGGCAGCCTTGTGCACTATGAGACATTCAAAACCAGCTCTCATCTGACTGAGAGCCAGTAAGCCTGAAAGTTGCTTCATAACTGTTGGATGGCTTGAGTGGACCTGCGCACCTAAATCATTATGATTAGGGTGACAAAAAGTTTTCTGATTGTCCTAACATAATGTTCAATAACCTTTCTATACAGATTTGTCATGTAAACTCATTTGTATAATCGTGGGCATATGCAAATTAACTGAATCTGCATGTTTTTTTAGCTGAAACACAATTTGCATCAAAAATTTGCGATAAAAATTAGCAATTAGAATATTTGCGATAAACACTACTCATGAACAGCGCCATGTATTGGTTTTATAGTCTTTTTTTTATACATTTTATTAGGTTTTGATATTATTTGCACATTTACATTCAAAGGTACATATTGGATAAAATTACAGGTCATATTCCTTTTTTACAGATATGTGCAGTGAAAACAAAGATAAAACCCATATAAACAGTGCAATAATCCTTTCCCTAAACATTTCCCTCCCCCTTCTATACAGGTGATGTTGTTTAAAGTTTTCATTTTATAGGCATTCCGGGAGGTGTACAGTGTCTCATTTCGGAATTCATGTGGATTTATTGTCATGTAGTCTCATGGTAGTGCGTCATTATGTAAGGATTGATGGTGCTTTATATGTTATTGGTTTCATAGTCTTATGACAAGACTATGAATCTAATAGCTGGCGCTGTTCATGACTCATGAACAGCGCCATCTATTGGTTTCATAGTCTTTTGACAAGACTATGAATCCAGTAGATGGCGCTGTTCACGAGTAGCGTAGATTGTAGCGAATATTGTAATTTTTCCATGCAAATGGTTTTTCCGCTGAAAAACAAGGCAGATTCTGTTCATTTGCATGTCTTTCCCATATGTCCATGTTTATGCAAATTAGTTTACATGACCAAACTGTATAGAAAAGTTATTGAATATTATGCTAGGACAATCAGAAAACTGTTTTTCACCCTAATCATAATGATCTAGGAGCGCAGGTCCACCCAAGCCATCCAACAGATATGAAGTAACTTTGAGGCTTACTGGCTCTCAGTCAGATGATAGCTGGTTTTGAATGTCTCATAGGGCACAAGGCTGCCATTGTAATGTGTGCTGACTGTATCTGTCTCATGGATAGATTGTTGGCTTGCACATACCCGGCTTTTGGCATATAGCCTTTGTGTGGTTGTCTATTGTATGTCATAGGTAATAGGAGTCCTCCCCATGCTGTTTCCAAACCATTTTGGTGGTGTTTCCATCAATTACTAACCTTTTTCTGTACACCAGACACCTTCTCCTCTTCAGAGCAGGAGGTGCCTGGTTTAATGCTTGAGTACTTCCATTGTGCTTGAATGCTTGGTAGAACCTCCGGGCATCCCTATGTGTTCGACCCGAGCACTTTGGTGCTTGATCAACAGTAACCATAACCCCTTCCTCAGGCAGAGAGTTCCATAGTCCCACTGCTTTTGCATTAAATAATCCTCTTCTATGTTTGTGTAGAAACCTTCTTTCCTCTATACACAAATTATGCCCCCCCTCACAGTCACAGTCTGATGATGGGAGAGATCTCTGTACTGACCCCTGATATAGTTATACATGGTTATTAGATCTCCCCTCAGTTGCCTTTTTGCAAAACTGAATAAACCCTAATTTTAAGAATCTTTCTGGTTACTGTAGTCCACTTATTCCAGTTATTACTTTAGTTGCCCTCCTCTGAACACTCTCCAGCTCTGCTATGTCTGTCTTGTTCACAAGAGCCCAGAACTGTACACAATACTCCATGTGTGGTCTGACTAGTGATTTGTAAAGTTGCAGGACTATTTTCTCATCATTTGTATCTATTCCCCTTTTGATACAACCCATTATCTTATTGGCTTTGGCAGAAGCTGCCTGAAACTGGTTTCTACAGTTTAGTTTGCTGTCCACTAAAATTCCTTTTAGTCTTTTTCCATGTCAGCATTAAGCCTCATTCACAGATCAGCTTTTTAGTCAGTGATTTCCATCAGTGATAGTGGCCCAAAGCCAGGATTGGAAGCCTCCACAAAAATAAGGTATAAGGGAAAGATCTGTACCTGTTCTGTGTTTAGAGCCACAGCTAGTTTTGGCTCACAATCACTGAAAGAAATCACTGACCAAAACACTGACGTTTGAATGGGGCATTACCGAGTGTTTTACGATTTTGTATGTATGAGTAACTTGCATTATTCCTTCCCATGTACATAACCTTAAATGTGTCATTGTTAAACCTCATTTGCCTTTTATCTGCCCAAGCATTCAATCTATCCAGATCTATTTGGAGCTGTTAGGCCTGGGCCTTCTGCCATACCTCCCACTGTCTCAAATGTGATATCCTTAGTATCTCCTGCCTCTCTGCCCACTTCTGTCTCTGCCAGATGTGGCAGGCACGTGCCACTCTGCCTCCTTGCTCCATCCCATGCTGGAATCCTATAGTGGCACCCGCCCGCTGCTTCCTGACATTTTGGCTTCCAGGGGCACATGCTTCCTACCTCCCAGCATGGCCCTGGTTGGGTTAAAAGATTAAATAGTAGCTTCCTCTTACAGGAAGTCGCCTGAGCATTGAGTTACTATCTGTAATAGCAAAGGTGTTCTGTTCTGATCTTCTGTGTTTGACCCAGCCTTTTTGACCATTCTGTTTGCTACCGCCTCCATCGACGACTGGACCTGTCTGACCCTGAACCTGTCTGATCTTCTGTACCACACTACAATCTGATACCGGCTTCTGACCTATAGCTTGTCTCTGACTATGCTTCAGCTTTTGCCTTGGACAATCATCATCATCAGCTGCTGCCTTTACTCCAGTCTTTTCTGCAATACCACTTCTCACCACCGTGTCTGGTATTGTACTAATTTCACACTAACTGCAGTTCTTACTACAACTTACTACAGCTATTGGAGCGATACCTGTTGTCTGACTCCTGTATGGTAGTGGTTCAGTTTCTCTGTCACCGCCAGTTCTGTGAGAAGGTCTGGCAGACGTTCTTCTCTTCCTCTTGTATGACGTTCTTTGTTTTGGTTTCACTTTGTCATCTCCTTTCCTTCTGCCAGTTGTCACTTATTTAGACTAATCGTTTTCCTTTACATTCCCTCCCATACTGTCATGCCCTGCTCGGGCTACGTGCGGAGGTCTGCCAGATTAGCAGCACGTGTCTAGTCTTTTGTTTTGGAGTCGAGCTAGATCCGCCTCCCTTCAGGTGCACTGGGTGGGGTTGTTGGTTTAAATTACACCCACTCCCAGTGTTCCGTGCAGGTTATAGCTTCTGTCTGGCTCTGTGGAAGTAAGGAAGGAAGGAAGGATTGGCTTTTCCTGCTCAGAAAAGATAAGTTGGTTATTGTTTTCTTGTTGTTTGCTGTCTAGGCTGTTAGAGAGATGCCTGTCCCCTCCAGGTTCTGAGGGAGCAGGTTGGCTCTATTCCCCTTCACCATCTTAGGGATTTTAGGGTATTTGCAGCCCAGGCACGAGGACACATTATTCCCACCTTAAGGGTCTGAATGTGGGCATAGCAGTATAGGGAGAGCTGGTAGGGAAGTGTCAGGAGGTGACCCTGATTTCCAGCTTCTTGCCTAGATACTTGTTTGTTTATTTTTCTGTGTATCTGATGTCCTGTCCGCCGTGACACATACTGCCTCACTTTGCGGTTTATACTACTTCCTGGTTGAAGTGTTCACTGCTGGAGGCATGCTGCTGCTGTTTGCTCAGATAAGTCTTTTTCTTTATTGTGTTTCCTTGCTGGCTTGCTTCTAGGTGACCCTGACTCCATCCGTATTAATTGCAGGGAGCCAGTGGTCGTGTCCCCTCACTAGTATAGGGTTTTCAGGTGTCACACAGTCTTAGGTACGTGGACATGCAATCGTCTACCATTGAGACCCTTGCATGTGCATAGCAGTCAGGGACAGCTCTTAGGGTTTTAAAAAGCTCGCCTATATGCTCCTTAGTTTGGGATCAAGCCAGTCGGTCGTTTATTTATACGTTCCAGCTATCTGCAACTTCATCCGTGACATTCTCTCTTGATGCGTTCTGTCCTGTCTCCTATGAGAGTGTTAAATAACACCCTAAGGGTTAGTGGCTGCCATCCCTTGGTTGACACAGAGAATCCACACTCTCTGGTTTGGCCAGTGGGTCCCATCCACTGGTCATAACTGTAGCAGTATACTGTCCTCTTCCGTGTTAATTACTTTATACAGTTTAGTGTCATCTGCAAAAATTTATATTTTACTGTGCAAGCTCTCTACAAGATCATTAATAAAAATATTGAAGAGAATAGGGCCCAATACTGACTCATGTGGTACTCCATTAGTGATGGTGAACCAATCTGAGTGTGTACCATTAATAATCACCCTCTGTTTTCTATCACTCAGCCAGTTACTTACCCACATACACACATTTTCTCCCAGTCCAAGCATTCTCATGTTATATATTAACCTATTATGTGGCACTGTATAAAATACTTTGGAGAAGTCAAGATATATGACATCCATTGACTGGCCGCGGTTAAGTCTAGAACTTAGCCCCTTATAGAAACTGATTAAATCAGTTTGACATGAAAAATCCCTCATCAAGCCATGCCAATACAGCGTTATTAGCTTAATTGAAGTACTCCAAAATATCATCTCTTAGAAAATCTTCAAACAGTTTACCCACAACAGATGTTAAACTTAGCGGCTCATAGTTTACGGGCTCTGTTTTTGACCCTTTTTTGAAAATTAGCATCACATTTGCTAAATGCCAATCCTGTGGAACACTCCATGTCAATACAGAGTCCTTAAAGGGAACCTGTCACCAGTTTTATGGTGTCCTAACTAAGGGCAACATAAATAAGTGACTGACTATTTTAGCAAAATGCTGGGTCACTTTCTTTAATTGACCCAGTCAATCTGCCAACATCTTGTATTGCAAAGCTCCAGCTGATAATGATAAGTCATGAATATTCATGAGCTTCTGACTCTCCCCGCCCACCTGCTGCTGAATGACAGTTTTTTTTCCATATGAATCAGCAGCAGGTGGGCAGGGGAGTGGCTATAGCTCTGAATTAAATATACGCTGGACTCAATGACATCACGCTGGACTCAAATCAGCTCATTAGCATGCAGCATCTTTGTGTGTATATTATGAGGTAACCATCTGTCACACCAGTAAGTGAATACATCTAAGGTACTTTTTAGTAGTTAATGATTGTATATAATTAGTTAGATTATAATCAAATATCCACATGACAGGTTCCCTTTAAATATAAGGATACGGGGATGAACTGTATGCCATTTGGTCCTGGCTATTTTAAGCTTTTTAAGACACTGTTGCACTTCTGCCTTTTACATTCCGCATTTCCTCAATGAATACAGTGTAGAAAAAATATTGAATAGCTTTGTTTTTTCCTCATTGTCTTTTACATATTCAGTTTTTTTTCTTATTGTTTTTCAAGGCTTCCTTGCTACCCTCCTGATTTAGTGATTTAAATGCTTTCCTTTTGTCTTTTATTGCTTTACATTTCTGTTTATCCAGATAGTTTTTTTTCTTGTTCCTCGCCCTTTTATTCCCATAAGGTATGCACCTCTCACAATAAGAGTTTAGGATATCCCATTTTGTGTGTAGGGAAAAGTGGCTACACCTGCTAGGAAAACAATGGTGTGGCGCTCACTCCTTGCGACTCACCCCGATGTTGCAGAATATAATTGGTATGGTACAGCTAAAAAAAGATGGAGGGCACTAAATTACCTGGGATGCTCGTAGTGTACACAATAAGGTGGATCAGTGCAGATATAAATGAATGAAATAATAAAAATGAATAGTTATAACAGTATATTTAAAAAAGGAAATTTATTAATATAAAAAATCGATAAAAGGATGAATGGATGATACCAGAGGATGTATATAAAAAAAAGTATAGTGTATATCAAAATATAGTGTATATCAAAATAAAATCAAAGATAGAAAACAAAAATCAAAAAAGGATATAAAAAATATAAAAAATGAAAAGTAAAAAATGGAAAAATTGACTTCAATGTCCGGGGTAGGATCCGGTCGTGGCTTGAGAGGAAATCGTTCCAAACGTCTATGCAAGATCCGATATAGGATTGAAAAGAATAGTTCTTATGGTTGCTGGTACTTGTGGTGTTGCCTGTGATGGTGTTTTCACCAAGGGATCCTCCTGCTTGTAGATAGATGTTGCAACAGGCTATGTGCTGCCTCTATTCCAATGTATCTGCAGGGGCCTTGATTATTGTGCAACCTCGCTGTTAAACCATGTGAGTCCTCCTTCTTTTATGGATTTTCACAGATATGAGTGTGACCATATGTATGAAGCAGGGGCGGATGTTGCCTCACTGTCCCAGCCGGCCAGGCCGGAATGATCTGTGACTGTCACTAAGGGCACTGCGGACTGCAGAGGGAGATGGGGAGGCGTGCTGCCGGCAGCCTATCAGAGAGGCCGCCGGACCGGCGCAGGCACCGCAATGACGTCATCGTGCCGCCTGACTGAGCCGCTGCGCTGCCATAAAGTAAAGACATCAGAAGCGCTGGAGGCAGGACGGCAGTGTTTCAGTGAAGGTGCTCGAGGTCGGAGGTAAGTATAAGTCTGACTGACTCTATTTTTATTTTATTTTATTTTTTGTCATTTCTGTCACTGATAAGGGGCCCTATCTGGCTACTGGCACATTATAGGGGGGGGGGGGGCTATCTGGCTACTGCCACATTATAGGGGGGCCCTATCTGGCTACTGGCACATTATAGGGGGGCCCTATCTGGCTACTGCCACATTATAGGGGGGCCCTCTCTGGCTACTGCCACATTATAGTGGGGGGCCTATGGCTACAGGCACATTATAGGGGGGCCTTATCTGGCTACTGGCACATTATAGGGGGGGCCCTATCTGGCTACTGGCTCATTATAGGGGGCCCTATCTGGCTACTGGCACATTATAGGGCGGCCCTCTCTGGCTACTGCCACATTATAGTGGGGGGCCTATGGCTACAGGCACATTATATGTGTGTGTGGGGGGGGGGGGCTATGTCTACTGGCACATTATAGGGGGCCCTATCTGGCTACTGGAACATTATAGGGGGGCCCTATCTGGCTACTGGCACATTATAGGGGGTCCTATCTGGCTAATGGCACATTATAGGGGGTCCCTATCTGGCTACTGGCACATTATAGGGGGGTCCTATCTGGCTACTGGCACATTATAGAGGGGGGCCCTATCTGGCTACTGGCACATTATATGGGGGCCCTCTCTGGCTACTGGCACATTATAGTGGGGGGCCTATGGCTACTGGCACATTATAGGGGGCCCTATCTGGCTACTGGCACATTATAGGGGGGCCCTCTCTGGCTACTGGCACATTATAGTGGGTGGCCTATGGCTACTGGCACATTATAGGGGGGCCCTATCTGGCTACTGGCACATTATAGGGGGGCCTATCTGGCTACTGGAACATTATAGTGGGGGTCCTATGGCTACTGGCATATTATAGGAGGGCCCTATCTGGCTACTGGCACATTATAGTGGGGGGCCTATGGCTACTGGCACATTATAGGGGGCCTATGACTACTGGCAGATTAAAGGGGGGCTTATAGCTACTGGCACATTATAGGGGGCCTATTGGCTAATGGCACATTATATGGGCGGCTATGGCTACTGGCACATTATAGGGGGGCCTATGGCTGCTGGCACATTATAGGAGGCCTATGGCTGCTGGCACATTATAGGGGGCCTATGGCTACTGGCAGATTATAGGGGGCCTATAGCTACTGGCACATTATAGGGGGCCTATTGGCTAATGGCACATTATGGGGGGGTATGACTACTGGCACATTATAGGGGGGCCTATGGCTACTGGCACATTATAGGGGGCATATTGGCTACTGGCACATTATAGGGGGCCTATGCCTACTGACACATTATAGGGGGGCTATGGCTACTGGCACATTATAGGGGGGGCTATGGCTACTGGCACATTATAGGGGGCCTATGGCTACTGGCAGATTATAGGGGGCCTATAGCTACTGGCACATTATAGAGGGGCCTATTGGCTACTGGCACATTATGGGGGGCCTGTGGCTACTGGAAGATTATAGGGGGCCTATATCTACTGGCACATTATAGGGGGGCCTATTGGCTACTGGCACATTATAGGGTGGCACTATGGGGACATTAGCTCAACTGGGGACATTACAAGGGTGTATTTTTTGCACTGTCTATTATAAGGAGAATTATTACTACTGGGGAGGGGGCATTATGGTGGGCTTTATTACTCACCAATGGTCTGAGCCCCCTTGTAGCAGCACCAGCCTCTCCCTGCTCTGCTATCCCTCTGCCTCTTCTCCAAATCCTTATTATGAAATTTTTCTCATTAGGATAAAACACATCAGCTCCGCCGAGCCCCGGCCAAAGTGTGGAGGTGTCCGAGATCTCCAAGGGTCAAGTCAAGTAATTGTAAGTTTTCATATGAAATATGTTTATGCTATACACATATAGCATATACCAAGCCCCACAATATACAGTTTCTTCTGCAAAAGTAATCAAGTGTCATGGGGGGGGGCCCCCTTATTGTTTTTCACCCCAGGGCCCCATTTCACCTAGAACCGGCCCTGGTGACAGTCACTTCTTTATACTATCCGATCTCCGAATCAGATCAGCATCGCATAGTACTGTCCTGTGTGTGTGTGGCTCCTCCCCTGCCTTGCTGCGCGGCCAAGTAGCGTGACCGTGCACTTGTGAAAGTAAGTGTCCCTGAGTGGTAGTTAGGAAATGTGGTCAGCCTACTGTTGCCTCTATAAATGGCCCCCGTCGGCGCAAACACTAGTGTCACCCAGCTCCTCTCGGCCACTCTGCTACTTCAGCGGCCGACGAGAACATGCTGCCTTCCCAAATGCCCGTGTCACTGATCGGGCTCCTCTGTGGCCATGGCAGCTCTCTCCGCCCACTTCTGCTACTATTGGCTGGGAGGGAGACTGCCCACCTACCATTGGCAGGCTGTGAAGTGATGCGGGGACCTAAAGGGAGGAGACAGTGACACCACAGGAAGCTGCAGGAGCATTTATCTTGGCTGCTAGAGGCTGCTGAAGCATTCATCTGACCCCCAGGCCCCAACTACCAGGAGAGAAAGACAAGAGGGAACAACACCTGAATGAAGAAAGAAAAGGAGTAACAGTAACTCCATGTTCTTTTTGTATGACCTTTGCACTTCCTTACTGGCCTCTACGTCACACCTCTGTTCGGTTTTAAAATTTTTATTTTGGTGCACCTGTAGTTAAAACTCTTTGACATGCCATTACCCCTTCTTCCGGTCAACACTGACAGAGAGGTATGTTAAAATGTAGAAAAACAAAATCAAATAAAGAAGATTACTATAAAAATTAACCCATGGTGATTATCTGCAACTGAGCTGCAGATTTGTTTTGCACCCTAATGAGTTAATTTTTTTGTTTTACCCCCACATGACTTACATCATACTCCTTTATCACTGAGGGTGTTATTTACTAAGCTGCCAAATAAATACCTGTCCCGAAATGAAGAAAGCTGAAGCTTCTGCGACTATTCACTTCAGTCCTGTATGGCTAATTTTAGCCATACATCGGCTCGCTTCGTCTCCCTTCACTTCCCCTTCAGTTAAGCTGAACAGCCTCAGGACTTTTGGCTGAACCAAAGGGAGGATTCTGGTTAGCTTAGCCGATCCAACATCTGAGTCTGCTGAGGCAAACATTCGTCAGTTTATTCACTTTTGTACGGGCTATTCTCTCAGGGGCCAAACAGCAGAAAATGAACAGCCGAATGTTCAGCTTAATCCTTTGGCTCCTTAGTGAACCCCTACGCTTATCAGTGACACCGCACATTGTATGCCACATTAGTTTGCAAACTTTGTTGTTAGTAGTGATGAGCGGCAGGGGTCATATTTGAATTCGTGATATTTCGCAAATATTTTGTAGAATATTCATCGAATATTCGAAAATTTGCAATTTTTTTAACTCGAAAAATCGGCAAGGTAATGATTGTGTAATATGATAATTTTCGTAATTCGAATTTTTTATTGCTAATTTTTCAACTTACAACTATTAGACAAAGAAGATTATAGCACTATATTGCTCTATATTCGATTTTTTATTTAGTTTTTTCATAATATTCGTAATATTCTAAAACAAGAATATATAGCAATATAGTGAATATTAAAAAAAACACGAATATAGAGCAATTTAGCTAATATAGTGCTATAATCTTTTTTTTTATAGTTGTCATTTTTTTTCCAATCTGAACTTCAGATGAGAAAAAAATTACAACTATTAGACAAAGAAGATTATAGCACTATATTAGCTAAATTGATCTATATTCGTTTTTTTTTCGAATATTCGCTATATTGCTATAACATTTTTTTGAATATATTCGTAATATTCTAAAATAAGAATATATAGCAATATAGCGTAAAATTCGCAAACACTACTACTCCTAAAGTCAAGTATATTGCAGCCTTATTATTGGCCCACAAGCTAGAAGCAGGGAGGGATCATGTGTACTGATAAAAAAAAAAATCGAATTAAAAAAAAAGGATTTTTTTCCCCGAATATTCGAAATTACGAATATATATAACTATATTCGAAATATTCACGAATTTTCGGAGTGCCTATATTCGCGATAAGAATTCGAAATTCGAATATTCGAGATCAACACTAGTTGTTAGTAGATCTAAAGGAGATTTTACTATCAGATTGTAAGGTGTGTGTTGAGCTTTAGGGTTCCATTGCAAAGGCCTGCTCTGGACGCCCAATGCTCCAGTAAGTAATGCTTGTGCGGTGGTGCCCTTACACCTGTGGGAGCACGACATAGCAGGAAAGGATTCTAAGAAAATGAAATTATCATTAGCAGTGGGGAGTTGAAAGTTTAGAAGTTGTAAAGCAGGGGTAGGCAGCCTTCTGCACTGCTCATAATGCTCATAATTTTGATATGACTTTTTGTAGGGTCATGGTGCAACAGTACCCAAAGAAAGGCCAACAGAGGTTTGCACAGACCAAGATAGGCTTCCAGTGAGGCAAGATGTGCTAGTTCAAGAGGAGTTGAGAACACAAAGTCCAAGTAGCTTAATAGAGAAGGAGTTGGACTTTGAAAGCAGTTCTGAAATGACTATTATAGAACAATCACCCATTCCTTGCTCTGAAGCTACAAGCTTTCATGATTTAGAAAGCGGTAGAACAGAAGAAGAGACTGCATCTTCTGATGTTTAGTTTGACACCACCAAAACTCTCTTTAGTCTTCCTTCTACATGTTCCATTGCAGAAAAAATTGCATTTGTGCAAATGCATCCAGTGCAACCAAGCACTACCGATTGTGAAGGCCTTCCCTTTAAAGAAATCATTTTTTATTTCCGTAGAAATCAATAAGGAGATCTTATTAGGCGTTCATGGCTTACTTCCAGAGTAAACAATAGGAAGCTTGAAGCTTTTTTTTGCAATATCTGCATAGCATTTTCAAATTCCACTTCATTGTTCACTAGTGGGTGTACAAATTTTAGGCATTGTTATCAGGTTGCTAACAAACATGAGACATCAAAAACTCACCGTGAAGCTGTGAACACATGTTTTACTATAACAAAGAGCAGAGCTATTGATACATTGATAAACCAGGCACATGCTTCAAAAAGAAAGGAGATACTTCAAAACATAGAAGTAATGAAACGAATCTTTGATATTGTTAAACTGCTAGCAAAATAAGGATTACCTTTTTCGGTGCCCATGGAACTAATGAATCATTATATAATTTGAACAATGCTGAAATTAACCATGGAAACTTTCTAGAAATGGTTTTATGTCTCTCGAATTATGACGTTCCGCTTAAAAATCACATTCGGAAATGCATTTCTGAAAGTGAAAAGAGTAAAAAAACATAGAACACTCCTGGGAAAACAGACAGCTGGCCGTAGATCACTTGTGACATTTTTGTCATATAACACAGTAAAAAAAAGTTATTATGGGAATCGTTCAGACCATGAAGTCATCAATAGTGTCTGAAATTGGTGAAAAGAGATTTAGCATCCAAGTAGATTCTACACAAGATGTTGGAGTAGTTGACCAAGCTACTGTGGTTGTTAGATATGTAAAAGAGGAATCTGGAACATCTCATCTCTGTTTTACCGGTAAAAGATACATCTGGAAGAGGACTCAATGAACTTTTAATGTTAAGTTTTCAAATTCTTGGACTGGATTAAAAAAAAATAGCAGGAGAGTCTTTTGATGGAGCAGCAAACATGAAAAGTGCTTATGTGGGGTTGCGTGCTCAGATTGCAAAGGAAATGCCTAATGCTGTCTACATTTGGTGCTATAGTCACATTTTAAACCTGTGCATATCTGATTGCTGTGATGTTTTAGAGGCAAAAACTTTTTGGGGTCTCCTACATGGCCTAGCAACATTTATTGGGGACTCTCACAAGAGAATGAATGTCTGGAGGGATCAGCTTGATAAGAGATGTGGGCATGAGAAACTGCTCAGGTTGCAAAAAATTGGAGAGACAAGATGGTGGGCCAAAGATAAAGCCCTCCACTGGCTATTTGGAGAAAAACACTCACTATTTTTGGACACTTTAGAAGTTTTATTGTTGATTTCACAGTTGATTCAAAGACTACTTCAGAGGCTTCTTCTCTGTCAGAAAATCTATGTTTGTTTAAGACCATTTTAACTGCACATCTATTTTTGATGTTATTGGCCCTGTTTCAAGATATCTTCAAACAAGTGGTCTTGACTATATGGTTGCATGGCGAATGGTGCAAAGTACATCTGACCAACTAAAAAAAATTTAGTTTTCTTATATAAAAGAGAAAGCAAAGCAGTTTGCAAAAAAAAATAAATGATCTAATCATAGAAAGAGAGGGCCTTGATTCCCTGGAAGTTGAGTCAGAGCTACAAGAGAGAAGAATTGGGCGAAAAAAGCGTATGCCTGGCGAATCCTCAATTGATGAACGTCCTATTAGTGAAACCCAACGTTTTTCGAGTTGAAGTTTTTAGACCAATTCTGGATCAGATCATTGGAAGCCAGGATGAGCGATTTTCTGAAAACAAACAATTAGTTCAGGACTCCCAACACTTGGATCCTTGTTTCTTTGACAAAATCAGAAAAGATCAAAATGTATTAGAGGCAGGAGCACTACAAAGAATTTCTTAATTGGCAAACGTGGATGAATCAGGTCTGAAAACTGAGCTACAGAGTTTTGCCAACTTGTTCCCACATCTTAGAGAACATGAGAGCGGGAAGGTAGACATAGTTCCTATTAGCTGTCAGCAAGAAGAAAGTGATGATAATTATCTGGATAATAATCCTGTTAATACTGATGCTGATGATGATGACTGGGGCTCCTGTAAAAATGATACCATGGAACAAGAAACAAAATGCAAGTCCTGTAACAAATGTTTTCTTTGCTGTCACCGATTTCTTGTAAAATATAATCTTTTTTCATCTGCTTATGAAAATCTCTCTGTTTATGAATACCTGCTAACACTATCATATACTCAAGTGGCATGTGAAAGAGCATTTAGTAAGATAAAACTTATAAAGACTCGCCTAAGAGACACCATGGGGCAAGAACTTCTTGATGCACTTATGATAATGTCAGTTGAAAGAGATCTTTTGGAACTTGTTCAATTTCCAGATGTTCTTGAAAAAATTCGGAAGACCTCTCCTTTGATGAGGTCTTTTCTAACGGTTTGAAATTTTAGAGAAAAACATACCTCTCCAAATGTTAGTATGGTGTATGCAATACATCATAATATGTTCTGCACTAAGCAGTTGTAATATGCACTTAACTATTTGAAAAAAACTGTGTTCTCATGTTTGTTTGATAGTGTGAAAAAAACAATTCAAGAAATGCATGTCCTTTTAATTTATGTTTGCTTCTGTATATCGGATTAAAGTTCTCTATTTATTTAAAAAAAAGTCTTACAGTGTGACTTGTTTTAGAAGTGAACCAAAATGCAAATTTAAAAACGAAACAATTTTTTTTCTAACTTTTAATTTCCTTATTCATTTTGTATTAAATAATTTGATTTTTTACTTTACTTTTAGGGGCTTCGGGGAAATATTAGACCCCTGATATTTCCCTTTTAAAATAGAAAAAGCAATTGAGGACACAAAGCCCTCAATTTCTGTATCCCCTGTTACAAATGAACAGAAATCCTCTATACTGAGAGTTTCTGTTCATTCATAACATGAGGACAGAGTGTGTTTACTATAATTACAACTATGAATGAACACACCTGTAGATCACTTTCTTTTTATTCATAATTGGGGACACAGTAAACATGCTAGGTCCTCAATTATTTACAAACACTCAGTGATCACTGATCACTGCGTGTTTGTGCCTCACTCTGCTCCCTGACACGCTGTCACAGGAGGCTGAGCAGGCGGCGCGGAGAGGAGAGCTCAACCTCCTGGGACAGCACTGCAAGCTGACTCTGCCCACACACCGCTCTGCCAATCTGTGACAGGAGGCTGAGCATTGTGGAGAGGAGAGACGTCGGCCACTCACTGCGCTCTCCTCCCACAATGCTCGGCCGGCTGACACAGTTTCTCTCCTCCCTGCTGGGACACAGAGCAGCGCCCAGCGGGGAGGAGAGAATACATGGATGCAACACTGTATCAGCCAGAAAATGACACTTTCGGCATTATACCAAAAATGCCATTTTCGGCTGATATGTTTCGGCGGCTGATATATCGGAGCATCCCTAGTTTATTTTGTTTTCCTGTGTTGTAATTTACATGGCTGATGAAAGTGGCAAGAGGGAGTCAGGAGGAGGCAGGGGAAATGGGAAAGCAGGAGGGGGGCTCAGTGGGCCTCTGGGTGTTACTTGCCCCCTGGGCCAAAAGTTGCCAGTCAGCCCCTGGTATGAGGTTTTGGCCTTACCCGTATTGTTGTAATGTTGCCGAGGTCGCGGTGCTCCGTAGTACAGGTAAATGGGGGCGTCCTTTATACTCACCAGGTCCACTTGTGGCGTCCCACGAGGGCGGGAGATGGGCTTGCTGAGAAGCGCGGGCGGAAGTAGCGCTGTTCTGGCCCGTGTAGATCTTTGGACAGGTGTCCAGTTTTTGTTCATAGGGCAATAATACTTGCGCTGCTGCAGGGGAACCAGACGTGTTTCGAAACAGGATGTTTCTTCTTCAGTGGCCGGCAGCATAATGAATCTCCTTGGCTTATAAGGAGAAAATGGGTGCGTTCCCGATAGCGGAAAAAAGGGGGGCGTGGTTGTAATATCCCAGATGTTGCATTAGTTGATGTTTTAGTAATATTCAATAATGGTGTTGGTTATCCCATTTTGTGGCTGCATTTTTATTTTTGAAGACATTGTCCCAGTTAGTGAGGCTAATAGCCTCTAATACCTGGTAAATTTAGCTTTTTTGAGGTTTGGTATTTTTGTGCCTACCTGAAGAAACACTCTTTTGAATGACAATTGTTTGAAGGTTATTATTTTATGGTCACTGTTTCCCAGCTGTCCTCCAACCTCTGTCAGGTCTATTGGGTAGTACTAAGTCCAATATGACCATCCCTATAATCTGGTCCTGAATCAGTTGGAAAGGTAGTTGTCTTTGGTTCATGCTGAGAACCTGTTTCCTTTATGAGAGCTACAGCTTTCACTTTCCCAGTCTATATCTGGGTAGTTAAAGTCCTCCAAAATAACGACTTCATTATGATTTGCCGCCACAGCTATCTCCTTTAGTAGTATTATAACTCCTATCAGTATTTTATTATTGTTTTTTGCCTCCATGTATTTCTACCCACAGTGACTCCACATGTTATTTTCCCTCTCTTATATGTTCCCAGTGTGTGGGCTTTAGACAGAAGTTTACATAAAACTAAACCCCTCACCCTCTCTGGTTCCC
This sequence comes from Bufo gargarizans, assembly GCF_014858855.1. Classification (NCBI taxonomy): domain Eukaryota; kingdom Metazoa; phylum Chordata; class Amphibia; order Anura; family Bufonidae; genus Bufo; species Bufo gargarizans. Next base: position 153,542,558 of record NC_058081.1, read on the forward strand.
TCATCATTTTCATGTCAGCTTGATTCTAAGGCTACTTTCACACTGACGTTTCAGGGTCCGTCTGTGAGATCCGTTTCAAGGCTCTCACAAGTGGCCCCAAATGGATCAGTTTAGCCCCAATGCATTCTGAATGGATGCGGATCCATTCAGAATGCATCAGTTTGGCTCCGTTCCGCCTCCATTCCGCTCTGGAGACGGACACCAAAACGCTGCTTGCAGCGTTTTGGTGTCCGCCTGTTGGTGCGGAGCCGAACGGATCCGTCCTGACTTACAATGTAAGTCAATGGGGACGGATCCGTTTACATTGACACAATATTGGTGCAATTGTAAACAGATCCGTCCCCCATTGACTTTCAATGTAAAGTCAGGAGTCCCTATTAATATACCATCAGATCGGAGTTTTCTCCAATCCGATGGTATATTTTAACTTGAAGCGTCCCCATCACCATGGGAACGCCTCTATGTTAGAATATACCATCAGATTTGAGTTAGATCGTGAAAACTCAGAACCGACAGTATATTCTAACACAGAGGCGTTCCCATAGTGAATATACTAAGAACTGTGTACATAACTGCCCCCTGCTGCCTGGCACCACCCGATCTCTTACAGGGGGCTGTGATCCGCACAATTAACCCCTCAGGTGCCGCACATGAGGAGTTAATTGTGCAGATCTCAGCCCCCTGATCGGGTGCTGCCAGGCAGCAGGGGCCAGACCCCCCTCCCTCCCCAGTATTAAAAGCATTGGTGGCCAGTGCGGCCCCCCCTCCCTCCCTCCCCAGTATTAAAAGCATTGGTGGCAGTGGCCACAGGCTAACAACCCCCCTCCCCCCCATCATTGGTGGCATCGGAGCGGCATTTCCAATCGGAGTCCCGGTTTAATCGCTGGGGCTCCGATCAGTTACCTATGGCAGCCAGGACGCTACTGTAGTCCTGGCTGCCATGGTTACTTAGCTTATACTTACCTGCGCTGTCTGTGGCCGGCCAGCGCTCCTCCTACTGGTAAGTGACAGGTCTGTGTGGTGCATCGCATGCTTTTAATACTGGGGAGGGAGGGGGGGCCGCACTGGCCACCAATGCTTTTAATACTGGGGAGGGAGGGAGGGAGGGAGGGGGGGAGGAGCCGCACTGGCGACCAATTCATTTAATACTGGGGAGGGAGGGAGGGGGGGCTGCACTGGCCACCAATGCTTTTAATACTGGGGAGGGAGGGGGGGCCGCACTAGCCACCAATGCTTTCAATACTGGGGAAGGAAGGGGGTCTGGCCCCTGCTGCCTGGCAGCACCCGATAACGGGGCTGAGATCCACACAATTAACCCCTCAGGTGTGTGTAGATATATATACTGCATTTTTTGCTTTATAAGATGCACTTTTTGTCCCCCAACAGAGGGGAAAAATGGCAGTGCATCTTATAAAGCAAATACTAATGTGTGCTTCCATTATGGATGTTCTCATTAGTATATAGGAGGTGCAGGGAGCGGTGACTGTAGTGCTGTACTCCCCATTCCTTGGTGTTCCCCCAGGGCCACGCTGCATTGTCCTAACTGCGTACAGCGTTAGAAAGTAAAGCGTTCACTATGACCTGACGCTGTACACAGTCAGTTCACAGTGTAGCGCGGGCATGAAGAAGACCGGGGAGCAATGAGTGCTGGAGTGACCACCGGATCTGCAGAGTGGCGGTGGAGCAGGAGAAGTAAGTTAATTTATTTTAGCTCTAATGGGGGTCTGACATGGAGGTCTGATGGGGATCTAATATGAAGTCTGATAAGGGGGATCTGATCTGATATGGGGGTCTGATCTGAGGATCTGAAATGGGTATCTGATTTAAAGTCTGATATGGGGAAGATCTGAGGTTTGATATGGGGATGCGATCTGAGCGTCTGATATGGGGTTCTGATCCAAGGATCTGATATGGGGGGTCTGATCTCAGGCATCTGGTATAGGGTTCTGATCTGAAGATGTGATATTGGGGTCTGATCTGAAGTGTGCTATGGGGGTCTGAGGTCTGCTATAGAGGTCTGATATGGGGAAAAAATGTCTTATTTTCCTCCTCTAAAACCTAAAAATGTGTGTCTTATAAAGGGAAAAATATTGTATTTCTCTTGCAAAAGATTCTAGAAAAATCAGGAGGTGAGAAAAATAAAACACAATGTATGTTTTATTACACATATGTTTATGGCTGCTTTAATGTTTCTTGGATCACAAGACAAGTCAATAGTTGACCTGGCTCTAAAAATTTATTTTGGAAGTATTTGCTTTGAAAGGCTTTTTTATCCAGACATTTTATTCAAAATATACAGGAATAAACTAACTCCAAGATGCTGTCGTAGACAAATCATGCTAGTTATATCGATTTTATAAGGATTAAACATGCAAGAGGCCTGGGAAATACAGCACACTAAACTGTAAATGATACTTTAACTAATTTGCAATTATGATTAATGATGAGACATGCAGGATCCCCATGATAGCAAGAATTTCCCCAAATCACTACTTCATTGTGTTTTCAATTCTCTAGTTACAATTTCAAGCCAAACTTTGAAGACAGTTATACTCCCATAAGTTGGAACTGACACGGAAAACAGTTAAAAAGATTGACCTCAACATCTTATTTTTACATTTTTATATTCACCAATAACAAAAACTTGTGGATAGATTGCATTAAATATGACCCTTACTGAATACCATATTTTCCTAACATGCCATAAGATTTATGGTATTTAATACAGACCTGTAAGGAGAGCTTATACAGTACTAATCTACATGATTATACATATTTATTTCTTTATCAGAAATACAAAATGCTGTTTCCATTTTCCAAAGGTCCTAAAAACTATGAGCTGAAATCTGATTGGTTGCAATAGCTAAATGTTCCAATTTTCCCTTGCACTAGTTTTGATTAAAAAAATGTATATAGATTCATCGGTCTATCACTATTTCAGATTGTACCTTAGATTCTATGATCATCTAAGTTAGATTTATTAGAACTTTAGGGAGTTAGGGACTTGCAGCCATAAAATGGATATCAACATGCCCCAACAGTGAATCTATTCTTATGGTGTATTCACAAATTGAACAGCTTATGTAAGAAACTTCTTTCAATACCACATGTAAAAAATAAAATTGCAGTAGTGATGTGACTGTGACAAAAACACAATCTGTAGGGTCTGGATTAGTTTATAAAAGTTGCTACTGCTGCATGCTTCAATTAATTATTACAGAATACAAATCAATATAATGAGAGGTTTTTCAGACTTAAAAAATAAAAATAAATCGAATGAAAAAACATGGCCCTGCAGGGGCGGACTGGGAACTTAACCCTTTCATGACCAAGGGTCATTGATGCCCTAGTGTCCAGGTCAAAATTTACAAATCTGACATGCGTCACTTTATGTGGAAATAGCTTTGGAACACTTTTACTTATCCAAGCCATTCTGAGATTGTTTTCTCGTGGCACATTGTACTTCATGATAGTCATATATTTGAGTCAATATATTTCACCTTTATTTATGAAAAAAATCGAAAATGTACCCAAATTTCAATTTCTCTGCTTCTAAAACAGAAAGTGATACCTAATAAAATATTTATTACTTAACATTCCCCATATGTCTACTTTATGTTGGCATAATTTTGGAAGTGTCCTTATATTTTTTTAGGACGTTAGATGGCTTAAAAGTTTAGAAGCAATTCTTAAAATTTTTAAGAACATTTCCAAAACCCACTTTTTAAGGACCAGTTCAGGTCTGAAGTCACTTTGAGGCGCCTACATAGGGATACCCCCATAAATGACCCCATTGTAGAAACTACACCCCTCAAGTTACTCAAAACTGATTTTACAAACTTTGTTAACTCATTAGGTGTTCCACAAGAATTAAAGGAAAATGGAGATGAAATTTTAGAAATTTCACTTTTTTGGCAGATTTTATTTTATTACATTTTTTTCTTTAACACATTGAGGGTTAACAGCCAAACAAAACTCAATATTTATTACCCTGATTCCGCAGTTTACAGAAATACCCCACATGTGGTCGTAAACTGCTGTACGGGCACACGGCAGGGCGCAGAAGGAAAGGAATGCCATACGGTTTTTGGAAGGCAGATTTTGCTGGATTGGTTTTCTGAACGCCATATGTTTTTTATTTTTCTGCCGATCGTCTTGTGCAGGGGCTCGTTTTTTGCAGAAAGTGTTGAGGTTTTTATTGGTACCATTTTGGGTACATAGGATTTTTTGATCATTCATTATTACACTTTATGGGGCAAGGTGACCCAAAAATTGAATGTGCATGGTACAGGAGACTAGTGCTTGTGCAGTTCTGTCCACAGTGGGACTGGGGCACAGTGCAGACAGGGGAGCAGACTGAAATAAAGACACAGCACTGCTCAATGGGGGACAATGGGGCTGATTAAACAGCAGGCACATTATATATCAGTAAGTGACTTACAGTGTTGTTTACAGTCTATGTGAAAGTTACTGGCCAACCTCTTAAAGGGGTTGTCCAAATTATTTTTTTGTTCTTTGTATGTTTCTAACTAAGCAAATGTAAGGGGTTTTAAATTCACCTACTTCATCTACATCGGCGCTGTTCTCTTAGTTAGCTAAGCACCACATGACCTGTGATGTCAGCTTCTTTCCCTGCTCTGATGACGTTCCGTACACAAGCCAGGTCTGTGTCTATGTACCGAACGTCGTTGTGAAGGCTGTCCTGATTGGAGTAATACACCACACCCCCTGTACTCCCAGATCTCAATGAGCAATCTGCCCTGTGTCTCCCTCCCACTTGATCCTTCAGAAAGTTTTAACCCCTCTACCATAAGCAGCACAGACTCAGGGTTGGAGGCTCAGCCTCAGGTACTGAGGGGCGGTCACTGTAAAAGTCACTGTTAAAGGGACGGCCACTGTGAAAGTCACTGTTGAAGGGGCGGTAACTGTTAAAGGGGCGGCCACTGTGAAAGTCACTGTTAAAGGGGAAGTCACTGTGAAAGTCACTGTTAAAGGGGCGGTCAGTGTGAAAGTCACTGTTAAAGGGATGGTCACTGTGAAAGTCACTGTCACTTTGTAGAGCGAGGGAAGGGGAAAGGCAGTCATTGTTGTCACCCACAAATATTCATGAGGAAAGCCTCATAGTTGTTACACAGCCCCCACAGCTTTGCAAATGCAAGTAAATAAAAGGGACCAGAACAGAGCTAAGGAAATGAGGAAAGATCAATTTGATTAGCTTATGTATATATTTCTGACCATCAGATTTACAGTTAACAATGATGGTCACTGTTAAAGGGACGGCCAATGTGAAAGTCACTGTTAAAGGGGCGGTCACTGTGAAAGTCACTGTTAAAGGGGCGGTCACTGTGAAAGACACTGTTAAATGGGAAGTCACTGTGAAAGTCACTGTTAAAGGGATGGTCACTGTGAAAGTCACTGTTAAAGGGGCGGTCACTGTGAAAGTCACTTTTAAAGGGGAGGGCACTGTGGAGGTCTCTGTTAAAGGGGCGGGCACTGTTATGGGGGAAACATGGGGTCTTTTTACGACACACGGAAACATAAAATGAAATAGATGAAATATACCCATGCGAAGCCAGGTCCTTCTGCTTATATATATATATAAAGGAGTTGTTCAAGATATATATATATATATATATAACTTGAACAACTCCTTTAAAGGGAAAAAAACAGTTCCTAGTGAATGGTACAGTCTTGATTAAATGTCTAGCACCATCTCTTGTCCTTGTAGCGGTCATATACCAGAAATGTAATAGTATCCTTTTGTAGGAAGTATGCATTATTCAAATGATCTCATTCCTTAAAACATAGAATTTATTAGAAAAGCATAGCAAACATGATCTGTCTCTTTATAATAACTATGACATCAGCTGGAGTTTGAACAGCTGGAATGAAAGATATAAAATCACTCTTAAAAGGAGTCTGTCAGCAGTTTTAACCCAGCAAAGCTGCTGACAGCAATACGTAGGAGTATCAGAATTACTTTGAAATAGATGCTTTAATCTGGCGTTAGCTGCTCATGCATGTGCCCCGAAGGCAGACCACAATGCTAAAGTTCTCTCAACTCTCTGTAGTGAGATGCTCCACAACCTCTCCCCTCCCACTGGATGCTACACTTGTAGGGAGGTTTTAGCATTGATGCCAGCAGAATTATGAATGTAGCTCTGGAGTATAATACACATTAGATTATTGCTGGATGCTGCCAAAATTGTCAGATTTGCTTGACATTCATATAATTTGTTTGGCAAGCATAAAGAACATCTGTCACCTTTTTGTTAGTTATAACCAATGGTAATCTTATCAGAGAGTTAATGAAATGACATATGCTTTTTTTGTTCCCTTGAGTCATTTTACATGACATTATTCAAGAACAGTAAATAAGATTAAGGCCTCCTTTACACTGTGGTATTCTGGTCAATATTTGAAAGCCAAAACTACGTGTGGAAGCCTGCAGACAAAAACTACATTAACCCTTTCATGACCAAGGTTTATCGATGCCCTCGTGTCCAGGACACAATTTATAGTTCTGCTATACACTGTTTTAAACTGCTTTGACTTTATTTTTTCCAAGAGACATAGGGTTTTTTATTTTCTTGGGCGAATCCAAAGTTTTTTTTTAATTATAAGCAGACAAATAGCCAAAAGGTAGCTTTTTCATGTTATTTTGTTAATTTGGCCACTATACTCCCTTTACCAAAATATATTACCTTACTCAGGCTTGGACTGGCCCACAGAAGTATAAGAAAATCCCCCGGTGGGCCCCTGTGCAAGGTAAGCCCCTAGTCTCCCACCGCCTGCACAAGTGGCACATAACACAGTAGACTTACTACACTAAATACAGACATATGAAAAGTTTTTTGATTGGCGGGGACCCAAGCGCTGCAACTCCAGCTGAAAGCTAAAAGAAGTAGAAGGAGTTAAGCTCCCTCTCTCCTCACTGATGAAGACAGAACTAAGGATGGCCTCATAGTCTTTTTACTAACATTTTGGAGCATTTCTGATAAGCTATTTTGCCATAAATAGATGAATCTAGGATGATTACACCATTATGTAAAGCAACTCTCACATAGATCAGACTATATTTATATCAGTGTAATGTGATTTGTGTGAAAACATTTTGGTGACAGATACTGTTTAATCCCCCACTAATCAGGCTGAGCTGTCTTCAGCCTTGGACTGGCCCACCAGAGTACCAGAGGATCCTCTGGTGGGCCCAGGCTCTAATACTATGGTGGACCCCAAAGGTCCAGGAGAAAAATCCCATTTCGAGCTGCCTTTGGAAATAACCACTTGCCAATAGGGTCTATTTCTTTGATTCAAAACCTATTAGACTTTATTGATGATATAAAGGTTGGGTCTCAACAATAGATTCCTCTGGTGGGCTCTATTGAGGGCCGGATGATCTGTTTCACAAAATGCGGAACGCACAAAGCCGGCATCCGTGTTTTGCAGACGTGGTTGTGTGCATGAGGCCTAACAAACAGAAAAACTCCCTGTATGGAAATGCAGATTTTCACTATACATATCGTAGCAGTAGTCCCATCTACAGCGGCAGAGATGCCAAAATTTCAGAGATCAACCTCTGACCATATTTTTGGTACAAGTCCGATCTGATTTATTTTGTGGATTCCACAAAGACCAATTCATTTCTATGAGACGGCAAAAAATGCACCCAGCACACGGATGTCATCCGTGTGCTGTTCAACTTCTGTGTAGCTGTTCTGCATATTATAGAACATATTCTGTTCTTCTCCGTTTTGCATATAAAAATAGCCATTTCTATAATGGGAACAGAGGAGGCACACAGTCGGTATCCGTATTTTGTGGATCGCGGTTTGAGGACTGCAAAATACATACAAATGTGTGCATGTAGCCTTATGACTAATGACATCTTTCTTTTTTGCTACCTTTAAGAAATGGTTAATCAATCAACAGATTTTTCCTTGATCAATTCCATGTGTTTTAATGAGCTAGCAAATAACTGAAGCCAGTAAAAGAATAAGGCTTGAAAAGAAAGGGTGCTGGCACACAGTGCAGTTCTGACATGCATTCAGGATTCAGTTTTCAATTTAGCCAGTTTAGCAGCCTCATTAAACCCTGGTGTTCTCCATAGTGGAAATTACTTAATTAATTTCAGCTAGCTGCAATAAAAAACTACATCCTGAATGCATGTCAGAACTGCACTGTGTGCCAGCACCCTGAGGTTCTTTCTCTCATTTCTACCTTACATTTAGATACTTTTCCGGGGGGGGGGGGGGGGCGTGCCCGGGAGCTGAGGCGAGCAGTCGGCTCTTGGTGCGGCTCTGACAAGATTAATACAATCTACCGCCATCTACCACCTCTTCTTGGCCGAAACAGTCCGAAATAGCCTCAGATTGACTAAGGAAGACTGCGACAGCTACGGGAATGAAACTCCGGGAGGCTACATGGCTGTGGACCCGCAGATATTACTTGGGCCTACGCCAGGCCTAAGGCCGCGGTCTAAAGTTGCGGAAGCTCGCGACTGCTGGTGCCGACTCATCCGGAACGCCTTGCTTCACCCTGCAAGTATACACAGCCGCTGTCAAGGTACCCGGTCTATCTGCTCCCCCACATCACACCACAACGTGTTAAGAGGGAGTCTACCACTAACAACAAGCCCCGCAGGTACAGATTGGGTGGATTGCCCCAGCCCACGCGTCAGACCGCTTCTGATCAGAAGAGACTCTTGTTGGAGGACCTGCCAGGGAGTTCGTGCGAGAGAGGGAGACTTACCTAGGCTAACAGTAGGTGCTCCTGGTCGTGCCCTGCTCTTCTGACCAACTCTCCCTGAGCCTACAGGAGCCATTCAGTTTTTTCCGGGTGGTGTCGACCAAGTCCCCCTGCTGTCCTCTAGGCCACGGCAGGGCCTAGCTTTGAATCTTCCTCCCCATAGACCGCGCGTAAATTTCTACAGACCTCCCCTCCATCCGCATCTGCACCTGCAGTAAAAGACCATAAGGTGATCGCACTCACCCCTTTTTTCCAACAGGGTGATTACCTCTGTAACCTTATATCCGGTCCCCCATTCTAGTAAAGAGGAGCATCCCAAGCTGTAACTTTTTTCTGTCTGCCCATCCCAGCAGTTGGCATGGAGTAGATCATACTCTCTATCTCGAGTTCTGTGAACTGTTCCCACTTTCAACACTAAGAGTCTAATGTAGGGGACTATGTTATAGCTCCAGACTACGTAAGGGGCATTTAGAAGCTGAAATAAGGAGCTCTTATTCAAGCACATATGGTGAAAATACAAGGGTCACACACAGAATTCCCAGAAGCCCTATAAAAACCCAACTTTAGCGCAATCAGATCTGAACAAATACGTCATGAAAAAATCACAACCACAGCTGCTAAGGCAGTCCGACTCCTCAGAAGGTGCCTTATCCTGCTCCGAGCAGGATCAATATGGAAACGACAGCGAAGGAGAAGACCAGAGAGATACCAGAACAGACCTCCCCATCTCCAGGTCATTTATTTCTCAAGCGCTGTCAAAAGCCCTTAACCCAGTCCTGGAAGAACTCTCTGAAATTAAAAACAGGCTAGGTCAAATAGACCACAGAGTGGAAGTACTGAAAGCCTCACAGTCTGCTATATCAAACTACACCATACAAAACTCTGAGGCGCTAGAGGTCTGCAGACAACATATAAATTACCTCTACGGTTATATCAAAGACCAAGATAACAGAGGTAGGCGGAATAATATCCGTTTCAGAGGTATTCTGGAATAGGCTGTGTCTGAGATTTGCCAATCCCTGCTGGGTGAAAACTACACAGACTCAATAATCATAGAATGGGCACACAGCCTAAAATCAATGAACCACCAAGAGACGTCATATGCAAACTCCTTAACTTTACTCAAAAAGAATAAGTAATGAGAAAATCCAGAGAAGCGCACCAGTTGTATATGAAGGATCCTCTATCCTATTATTCGAAGATCTGGCTCCAGCTACCTTGAACAAAAGGCGGGCCCTAAAACCTCTGACAGACCATTTGAGACATAAGCGCATCCCCTTTGGACTGTTGATTTCCTGGGGTAATAAAAAATTCATTATTAGAACACGGAATGACCTGCCTGATGTACTCTCTGCTATGGGAATTACTTATGTGGATATTTCGGACTGGTCTAACACCAACGATGTTAGCATACCTGTGGAGATCTCTCCACCTGCCTCGTGGGAGACAGTCACATTGAGCACGTCTCAAAGGAGTAAATAGAAGCAAGGGAAAATGACCCCGCGCTGCACCAACATGGAAAGGGGACTTAACTGCTTGCTGATTGGGACTTTGTACAGTCTCATACTAACCGACACTCAAACGAGTGGGTCTGGACTTTCCAAGCCCTAGTTGACCGGTGTGTCCCCCTGTTTCCCCAGGCACATTTTGCCCTTCTGTCTTTGGACAGTCAAACCTTACTATCTATTGGGGCTGGGGAACGTGCCAGGTCCAAAGTTAGTTCTTAACTGTACCATATTTCAATTAGTACATATAGCTATCGACTGTTCTTAGCTTAATCTTGTTAATGTAAAATATTCGATGCTCCTTTACAGTTCTATATTGTATGCAGCACCTAGTATTTATAACTTGCTGCTCTATTCTGATAAATTTCAGATGGTTACACAAACCATGGTCCACGTTAGAACAACATACACCTCCTATAGTTTTTAGGTTAAGGAGGTTTAGATATTATAATGTGTTCATTTGTTTTAATCGTGTACTTTGTGTTCCAGCCCTTCCCTCCCCTCTCCTCCCTTCCCGTCTCCAAAGAACTTCCAGTTCCTCCTGCTCCAATCAACCTGAGAGGCGACTAGACACTTCCTATTTGCAAACGGGTATATACGCAACACACCTTCTTCTCATTACACCCATAGATGGCTGAGACATGGATAGCCTCATATATTGTGAAAGGTTTCAAAACCCTTGCCAAACGATGTCAAATCTTAAAACAATTGCACAGGGAGAATGTGAATGTCATATTTATCCAAGAAACACACTACAAACATGACAAGATCCCCAACTTATCCCGCTCCTTCTACAACTATGGTTTCATAGCTCTTCCTCACATTCTAACATATTGGGGGTCAGTGTAGGATTCCACAAGCCCACTGACTTTGATTTAGTAGACTCAAAATCGGATATGGACGGCAGGTACATCCTTGTGAAGGGGAGAATTAATAGACACCTATATACCTTTGCGAATGTATATGCCCCGAACTCAGCACAAAAACATTGGTTTATCATATTTTGGGAGCATCTAGAAGAATTCAGGGAAGGCACACTTAACCTAGCTGGCGACTTCAACATTTCCCTCAACCCCAAACTTGACACATACTCAGGCTGATCAAATGTGCCAAAATAAACTCTGGTTAGCATTAAAAAGTTATTACACAAAAGCGCACTCATCGATGTTTGGCGTTCCCTAAACCCCACGTCTGCGGATTTCACACACTTCTCCCCACCCCACAATTCATACCATAGAATTGACTACATCTTTATATCATCAGATCAGGTGCACCTCTGCACTGAGGCCCAAATAGGAACTATAATCCACTCAGATCATGCCCCAATTTTTGTCCTGCAAACAACCCAACTCCACCCCCAGGACCTTTTCTTGGAGATTAAACGAGACACTAAAGGAAAAGATCAAAAGCAAACTAGAGGAATTTTTCTCCATAAATGCATCCGATGACATCTCCCCTCACACAAGCTGGGAAGCCCATAAATCAGTAATAAGAGGAGAGTTTATCTCATTAGCTACTCATCTAAATAAGGAGAGAAGGAAGACAATTGCACTCCTATATGATAAGATCGCAAAATTAAAAAGGGCACACAAAAGATCTTTAAATAGTAAAAAAACTGGAAGAACTCCTGACAGCTAGAAATGATCTCCAGAATATTCTAAACGCCCAATCAGCTAAACTTTATCTATCTCTAAGGCAAAAATTCTTTGCACATGGGAACAAACCCACAAAATTCATGCTGGCCACTCTACATCACCGTAAACACAAACAAAGGATTTTAGCCATTAACCTACCCGGACCCACCTTAGTTAAAAATTACAAAAGTATTGCAGAGGCATTCAGGAATTTTTACTCCGACCTCTATAATATTAATGCTTCAGACCCAGAAAGCGTCACAGCCAAAAAATTAGCAAGGATGCTAGAATTCTTACAGGAGGTTAATCTTCCTACTTTAACCAATGAACAAGCTCTTAAGCTCACCCAGCCTATCACCATGGCATAAATTTCCTCTACCCTGCCACAAATAGCCAAAGAAAAGTCCCCAGGTCCAGACGGCCTTCCAGTCCTGTATTACACCATCTTCAAAGACACTCTATCACCCGCCATGCTCAAAATCTTTAATGCGGCTTTGTCTGAAGTCCCTTTCTCACACCAAACTCTAAACGCTCATATTACCCTTATCCACAAATCTCAGAAAGACCCAACGTTATGCTCAAGTTACAGACCTATCTCCCTGCTCAATATAGACTTTAAAATATATGCCCGTATCATTTCAGCAAGAATAAAACCACTACTTAAAGATCTTATACACCCAGATCAGGCTGGATTCGTACCAGGTAGGGAGGGCAAAGATAACACTTATAAGATATTAAATTCCATTGCTCTGGTGAAGAGAACAAACAGCTCTATGGTCTTGTTAGGCACAGATGCCGAAAAGGCCTTTGATAGAGTGGCCTGGCCGTTCATCAAATGCACTCGTTTGGGTTTTCCTACCCCTTTCATAAGAGCAATCTTCACGATGTACGAGAATCCGAGCGCATACATGAAAATGAATGACACCCTTTCACCAGCAACAATATTAATAATGGAACCAGACGGGGATGTCCTTTATCCCCAATCCTCTTTATTCTAACAGTAGAACCCCTCTGACAATTTATAAGGCATTCTGATGTGATTAGAGGTTTAAAATGCAATGATATGGAATTTAAACAAGCTGCATATGCAGATGATCTACTCCTGATGATAACAAATCCCACACAAGCTTTCCCAGCTGTCTTCGACTTATTTCGAGATTTTGGTTATGTCTCCAACTTTAAAATTAACATTTCAAAATCCCATGCACTAGGTATTAACTTGCCACCCAAAGTAATACAGACCCTTTGAGATGGCTCCCCCTTTGAATGGACCTCTACCTCGCCGAAATTCTTAGGGATTAACATCCCCTCCGATTATTGCAAGTTATATGAAATGAACTATATCCCTCTGCTAAAAACTATACCGGAGACACTAAACTCTTGGGTACCCACCTTTTTATCATGGCTGGGTCGGAGGAATATATTTAATTCTTTAATAGTGCCTAAAATAACCTACCTGCTTCAAGTGCTCCCGATTAAACTCCCTTGTATTTTTTTTTTACCTCCTTCCGCAAAATCTGTGACTCCTATGTTTGGGGCTCCGACAAAACCTAGACTCTCACTAAAAATCCTTTCACTCCGTGCACACAAATGCGGTATCGGGCTCCCATCACCAGAACGATATTACAAAGCTGTTCATCTCAGTCGGATAGTAGACTGGGTTAGGAAACCTGCACATAAACACTGGATTGTCTTAGAAGAAAGCCTAGCAGAACACCCCTCAAGGAAGCTAGTCTTCGCTGACCGTTCTAGTTCTATTCAACCCCCTAGAGACAATACTCTTCTTTTAGCCACTTAATCTGGAAACTCCCAGAAATAAGAGACTCGTGCTCCAAATACCCATCACCTCTACTAACTATTGGAGACTGCCTTGTTGCAGTCGAGGCTGGTTTTCTCTCCTTACCACCCCAGCTTCGTAACTCACAGGCCCCCCATCAGAGTTATTGGACTCGGATGGAGCGATATTAAACACCTCGGCAATTAGAGATAAGTTCCAACTAGCAATGCTAAATGACCTCCAATATACATATATTCGCTCCTCACTGAGATCTATCCTCAATTACGATAGGGGGCCCAAACAACTCATGTGGTTTGACAACCTTTCATCACAATCCAATAAACCTATCAAATTAATGTCTACTATAAGCAAGAATTTTGCCACGCTGGTTGCCCCTACCTCGCTGTACTTTTTGAGAGAATGAGAAAGAGATCTTGAGATCAAATTTTCCGCAGCAGACATGGACGCTATTCTACCCTCACCAAAACTAACTTCCAAGTGTGTAACCATACAGGGGAACACTTACAAAGTAATATCTATATGGTACCTGACTGCAGCCAGGTTAAACAAAATGTATGGTTCCGCATCGGATCTCTGTTGGAGATGCCAAAGAGACAAAGGTATCGTCTTACATATTTGGTGGTCTTGTCCTAAAATCATAGGCTTCTGGAAACAACTATTTGTGCTTATTAACACTATTCTTAAAAATCAAGTCTCCCAATATAACTCGGTGCCCCAAAATAGCCCTATTGAACCTATTACCAAAAATATTAATATAAAACCTGTGGCAAGCACACGTTATGGCATAAACTATGTGAGATGTATGACAGGTGATGAAGTCCTTGACTTTGTGTGTAATGATGATAGTATAACCCCCCCCCCCCTCCCCCAAGATAGTATTTTTCTTTGCGGATTTTGGGGACAGAAGGAACACGTGCCGCATTTGTAATTTCCCTGTGTTTTTTTATTTTGTAACCAATTGGTTTGTTTGGGCTGTCTAAGCACACTGTGGACTAATCTATCTTTCAGAGTGTGGCATTTTTTAAAAGCAACAAGAGGAATTTTTGAGATGAAAGCCCTCAATTTGGATTCGCCCCTCAGAAGGTCCCAATTATTTAACACGGTCTGTCTCCCTATGTCTGCTGCTGGACTAAATTTGAAGACAAATGCGAATCTGTCCTGGTCATTATCCTGGATCTTATCCCTAAGGAGATGTGAGCGTGAATGACAACTGGCACGATGCAAAGCATCAATAACGTCTCTCCTGGGGTAACCCCTCTCCAAGAGCCTATCCTTTAGCTGGTGGGCTTGCCTGAAATAGCCCACATCCGTACTATTTATTCTACGTAGGCGGATGAATTGTCCAAAGGGGACAGCATCCTTAACCACGGGAGGGTGAAAGCTGGTCTGGTGGAGCAGCGAATTAGTCGCGGTGGTCTTACAGAAGCCTGTGGTATGGAGCATACCATTATCAATGGTGACTCTTACGTCCAAAAAAATCCAGCGAATCGCCGCCAAAGTTGAAGGTAAACCTCATATTCATATGATTGGTATCATTTAAATGTTGCACGAACTGATTGCACAACTCTTCGCTGCCCGACCAGACCAGGAATACATCGTCCACATAACGCAGGTAAAGGCGAACGTATTTCAGGAAGGGGATCTCCAGTGAGAAGACGTAAGTCTCTTCAAATACCGCCAGATACAGGTTCGCGAAGGTGCAAGACACGGGTGTACCCATCGCTGTACCTAGTATCTGGCGGTACCACTGCCGGTCAAATTAGAACACGTTGTTCATGAGTACTAAATCTAAGGATTCTTGTATAAACCTCGAGAAGATGGGACTTTTATCGGAGCGGCTCAAAACCATAGCAATGGCTTTCAAACCCAGGTCATGGGGGATTCTCGTATAAAGGCTCTCCACATCTAAGGACACAAGGCGGAATTCCTCCCGCCACTCGAAGTTATCGAGGGCGCGGAGGAACTCCCCAGTGTCCCTAAGATATGCAGGAGTGCCCCTGAGCAAGGGCCGCAACAACCAATCGATGTACCTGGAGATAGGTTCGGTCGCTTTGGAAATTCATCCGCCTAGGTAGAAAAAATAGTACGGATGTGGGCTATTTCAGGCAAGCCCACCAGCTAAAGGATAAGCTTTTGGAGAGGGGTTACCCCAGGAGAGACGTTATTAATGCTTTGCATCGTGCCAGTCGTCATTCACACTCACATCTCCTTAGGGATAAGATCGAGGATAACGACCAGGACAGATTGCCGCAGGTTTTATATTGGCAAAACCATAAGACCCTTATTCGAAAGAGTAAGGGAGCACATGAGTTCCATTAGGACAGGACGGGGTTCTCCTTGTTTGATTGAACATGTCCGTGTGGTCCACCATGGTGATCCATCGAGCCTCTCTTTTGCTGGCATTGAGGCCGTGGGACCCATCCCCAGGGGTGGTGACAGTCACCGCCTCTTGCTGCAGTGGGAGACTCGATGGATCATCAGGGCTAATGCCATGGCTCCACACGGGTTAAATGATAATACATGGCTGTATTTCTGTAAAGCGATTATGTTTCTATTCGCGACAGTTCAATAATGGCTCATATCCTACTTATCACAATCAACTACCTTATGTGTCACCCCCAATTCCTCATAGATTGTAAGCTCTTGCAAGCAGGGCCCTGACTCCTAGTCTTTCAGTTGCATACTATCCAGTTATTTTTGTTTTTGTTTTGTATATGAACCCTATGAACTTGTAAACCTGCTGAGGAATATTGTGGCGCTATATAAATACATTTTATTATTATTATTATTATTATTATGAGTGGAGACCGACATGTGCTAATATTTGCACGTAGTATCATTATGCATTTTGGGTATGGCATAATGGCTTTGGAATAATTTTCTGAGTGGTAGTTACTATATATTTTCACGGATAATCGTCTTATGGATTATTTATCTTTTTTTTTTTTTGCATAGACTTTATTCTTTTCTTTCTTACAACATATAATCTTTCATCATATCAATAACATAATATAGCATATTCAATATTACTACTATAACAAATATTATTAGTTATCACCCGGGAACCCACCCACCACCCCTGGGGGAAGAGGGGGAGAGAGAGGAACGAAAAAAATAAAATAAAAATTCAAAACTCAACCTAATATGGCCATTTATTCCAAATCTCGTCAACTCCTGCTGGATTTTTAGTATCGCACTCAGAAACCCGTTGAGTTTTAATAAGATTAACTACTGCTTCACGCCACTGTCCCACTGTGGGCGGTTCTTCCTTTATCCATTTCCTGAGTATAAGGAGTCTAGCTTGAAATAATATTTTACCCAAAACCAATCGTGCTTCCTTCTTTAATTTCAGATGCTCAGTTGCTCCCAATATACAAACTACTGGATCTTCTATCACCTGAACATCCAAAAATACAGATACACTCTCTGCTATCTCTTTCCAATATCGGAAAAGTCTGGGACATCTCCAAAAACAATGAATTAAATCTGCATCCCTTTCCCTACATTTTGGGCAATTATCCGACGTTCTTACACCCATTTTCTTTAACATCTTAGAAGATCTATGTAATCTATGTACTATAAAAAAAACTGTGATATTTTATGTGAACCCCTATCCGACACCGTTGGATAGCTTCTAAGGGCATCTTTCCATTTCTCATCAGAAAGGAGAGGCTGAAGTTCTTTTTCCCATTTCTTTCTTTTCTTCCATCAATATCCCGTATCTTTTTTTGTAGTACCTCTTTTTTCTCCTCCGTCAGTGAATTTGTATATTCGATCTGATTGTTCCTTTCTATATTTATCTAATTTTAGCCCTGTCCTCAAAGCGTTTCTGAACTGAAAATATTTGTATATATCCTTTTGGGGGATCCCAAACACCCTCACAAGTGTATTAAAATCCTTCAATTTATCTTTTTCAAATACTTGAGCTAAATATTTTATCCCCTTTTTTTCCCAGTCAATATAACTCCTGATCGTTTGGAGTTCCTTCAAATTCAAATTTTTCCAAATAGGTGTATATTGAAGAAACCCTTTTATCCCAAGTAATTTTTTAATGTGCCCCCATGTGTGATCCATTGCATTCATAATTCTATTTCCTGCTATATTTTTATTAAGTGTACCCGATTCCATTATCTCTAAGTGATTGAGTTTCCCTCTCCAACCCATTTTATCTAACTCCTGTCTTCCCACTAAACTATTCAAGCTATCTCTTATCTGACTATATTGTGTTATCAAATAATACATAAACCAGTTAGGAACCGCCAAACCACCCTCTCTCACTGGGAGCTGAAGCACTTCTTTTTTTATCCTAGGTATAGAGCCTTTCCATATGAATTCCCCCATTAGGCGATCAAGTAATCTAAATATCTTCTGCGGGAGTCTTATTGGGGCATTTTGTAACACGTAAAGTACCTTTGGTAGAAAAATCATTTTTATTAGATTTACCCGACCTTGAATAGAGAGTGGTAATCTTTTCCAAATATGTATTTTGGTTCTAAGTTCTTTTATTACAGGGAGTAGATTACATTTTTCATAGTCTTCTATATTGCCGGAGATTTGTATGCCTAAATATTTAAAACTCTCGTGTTTCTCAAGTACTTGAACCCTTAAATCCCTCCCTAACCCAATACCATCATATGGGATTTCACCCAATTAATATTTAGTCCAGAAAAAGCACCAAACTTATCTATTTTATCTAATACCCTGGTAAACTGATCCCCTGTGTTATGCATAAATATCAAAATATCATCGACATACATTAATAATTTTTCATCTCCTTCCGCATATTGAAAACCTTTTATCTCCCTATCGTTTCTTATTATACTTGCGAGGGGCTCAATTGCTATAGCGAATAATAGTGGGGAGAGAGGGCATCCCTGTCTGGTGCCCCGGGAAAGGGCAAGAGGCAGGGATAATATCCCGTCCACCATCACTCTAGCCCTTGGGTTGGAATATATAAGCTGAATCCATTTTATAAACCCTTCGCCTATACCAACCCTTTCCAAGACTACCCATAGATACTCCCATTCAATACAATCGAATGCCTTCTGAGCGTCCAATGAAAGTATTGCTTTGTCACCTGGTTCTGTTCTGTTAGCCTCAATATTAAGGTACAACGTTCTTATATTTGAATATATTGTTCTACCAGGTATAAAACCAGTCTGATCTTCATGGATTATACCTTTAATCACTCTGGAGAGCCTCCCTGCCAGAACCTTTGCCAAGATTTTAACATCCGTATTCAACAAAGATATTGGTCTATAGGATCCGGGGTCCAATTGATCTTTGCCCTTTTTTGGGATCAATGTAATAATTGCCTCTTTCATAGAGTCTGGTAAATCCCCTATCCTCTGTCCCTCCTTCAATGTTGTTATTAGTTCCGGTATTAAAACCCGGGCAAAGACCTTATATATATTTTAAAGGGAAGGCCGTCGCACCCTGGTGTTTTTGCGGATTTTACTTTACCCAAAACTTCATTAATTTCAGCGATTGATATTTCTCTATCCAAATATTCTTTTTGGGCCTGGGATATCTTTATCCAAACAACCTGATCTAAATATGAGTCCAACTCTAGTCTTGACTATCGTACCCTAGTTTCATAGAGTTCCTGGAAGTACTCCCTAAAAACCTTTTTGACTCCTTCCGGTGTGGTAATTATTTTATCCTTATTATCTCTAATTACCCCCAGCCAAGATTTACTTCTTTGATTTTTTACAATACCTGCCAAAAATTTTCCCACTTTTTCTCCCTCTGAAGCCAGTCGGAACCCTTGGAAGAACAGTTCTTTCCTACTTTTCTCAAGCTGATGTATTTTTAGTTTTTCCTGTTGTTCCTCCCATTCCTTCCTATGTTGTTCAGTAGGGTTAATTATACATGCCCTACTTACTTCTTGTATTTTCTTTTCTAGTAGATTGGCACTTTCCTTCTTACATTTTTTCCAGTAGTTTACCTTTTTAAACAGAAGTCCTCTCAGGACTGCCTTGGCTGTGTCCCAGACTATCAGTCTATTGGCAGAATTGTTAATCTCCTGGAAAAAAAAAGTTATTTCCTCGATTATACTCTCTGTATCTGAAATAAATGACAACCAGTGGGCGTTAAACTTAAACAATGAAAAATTATTCTTTATACTCAAATCTAGTTCCATTACCACTGCACTATGATCTGATAGGACCATAGGTGCATACTTTATCTTGATCCTATTTTGAAGCATTAGATTTTTATTCCCCAACACCATATCTATTCTTGACCAGGTTTGATGGGTTTTAGAATAGCAGGAATACATAGTTTCCTCCGGGTTCTGATAGCGCCACACATCTATCCAGTTAAATTCCGAGGCCAATTTGAACAAATCCACATTTTGTGTTCTTCCCCCTCTGCTAGAGAGCCTATCCCTGAGTGGGTCCATTACAGCGTTATAATCTCCTATCGCTACCATTATACATTCTTGTCTGTTTACCATAAATCTATGTAGTTCATACAAAACATCTGGCTTATATGGTGGTGGAACATATATATATTTGCAATTACTGTTTTAATCCCTTCTATATTACACTGCAAAAAGAGGTACCTACCACAGTCGTCTGCCTCATATGCGGCACACTCGAACCTAATCCCGCGATGTACCAAAATTGAGACCCCTCTAGAATAAGTGGTATGTACCGAATGGTACCCTGCCACTATCCATCTCTTCTCTAACCACCTTAAGGATTCTTTATCCAGGTGTGTTTCTTGGAGGCATTTTTTTATGGGAACCCGATGTGCTCTCTCAATAGCGAAGAAGGGGGAAAGGGTTCCCTCCCTACAATTGTCTTTTATCCATCTCTCCATAAATTCGGTACAGTTGTCCCCTTCTGCCTGTTCTGGGATCCCGACACATCTTATATTCATTCTCCTTGCTCTATCTTCTTGATTTATAAGTTTTAAAGATATGACCTGCTTTTCTAACTCCTGAACCGAAAGCTCCAGGGATCTTTTTTTCCATCTCATGCAACCTCTGCCTTATTTTCTCCATCTCATCCCTTATTACACTGACATCAGTTTGCACTGCCCCAATCTGTATTGCCATATTCCCCAATTAATTTTTCCATCCTCGTGACAGTGCAAAATATGTCCTTCATCATTTGGATATCTATATCTGTGGTTACTACAAAGGATCCCTGATCGCTTACCGCACCCGGAGATCCCTTTTCTTGTGTCAAAACTTGAGACTCAAGCCCTATGTTTTTTTGCTTCTGTAGGGGGCTAGAACCTGGGAAACTTGGGGCTAGAAATTTACCTAATCCCTGTTGTTTCGGCCCAATCTCCAGTCCTGTCCCTGACCTCCTACTAGTAGCACCTGTAGGGGCGCGTTGTTCCTCCTTTTTCTTTGGGGACATCTTTCCTCTCCTCCTTTCCTTCCCTTATTACTATTATTCCCCTCCTTCCAACTCCGAACCTCACCTTCCACTACCCCTTCCCCCCTTCCCCCACCCCCCCACTCAGTCCCCCCACCCCTATCAATATCAAATCACTACACCTTCCAGCCGTTTGCTCATAAGTACAAATATGGGGTAAAATCCTCACACAAAATCACCCAATATAAGTATCCGGCAAATTCAACAACCCCGTATATCCTTGCCAACAGGTGTAAACCCTTCAGGGGAGGGAACGTCGGTACCAAGAGGGCAGAATAAGGGGGAAAGGGGGGGAAAAGGGGGGAAAGAGGGGGGAAAGAGGGGGGAAAGAGGGGGGGAAGAGGGAGAAAAAGAAACAAAGAATTTCCAGCTAACAAATTGTAACAGTTATTAACAGTTATTGTAACAGTTATTATTATTAATAGTCCACCTATTTTTAGACATTAAATCCTGTGCAGCAGTGTCCTAAGGTCCAAATTAAGATTAACATTAATCCTGGTTAATCAGGGAGAGTTCAAAAAATGTCATGTAAGGTTAGTCTTGTTAGTGTCCATATGGAAAGTGCAAGATGTTTCCCTTTTTTTTTTTTTTTTAGGGTAAATTCAGAGGACCGGGTCGAAATTACAGCGGGGATGTGCAGGTGGATATTACAGTCGCTATACTCCGTAGTCCGCGACCATATATTATTTTTTCTCTCACCCCGCTTCTTTCCCCTTTCTTTTTTTTTTCCCCCCTCTTTCCTCTCCTTGTTACCCTCTATTAATGTGGTATCTTCTTCCTCTCTCCAGAGAGACTAAGCTGTAGCAGACAGTTCCAGCCTGCACGCAGTTTATTAGATTAGGTTCAACTTTCCACAGTATTACTTCTTTTGACCTGCTGTAATTTTTGTCCTCCCCTTATCCCCCCACCACCCTGCACCCCCCCTCCTCACAATTCCTCCACTACCTCTCTGTCTTTTGCTGTCTATAAGTTTGTTATACAAAAGATGGGGGCATCTCCATGAGGAGAGAGTCAGAGATCTTTACAAAAAAAAAAAGGGGGGGGGGTAGACAAGGGGCAACCAACAGTCTCCTCTGTTCCACGGAACAGACGACTCACCACCCCTGACACGACAGTCCAGAAGTTGAACCGGTCCTCAACGGGCCAAAGAGTCCTTCCAATGTGGAGACGCCGGTGAGTGCAGGCGGTAGTGGCGTCTAATCCATCAATCCATCTCATGGAGCGCAGGACGCAGCACATTGGCAGCCAAAACAGGACGCAATACATCGCCAGCCAAAACAGGACACTGCGGGAAACAACCAGCCAGCAAGGACCGCAGACACACTGTCCGTTCGGGCCCCCACACCGTCAGCACGAGCCCCTCGATCTTCATCTACACCCCCCGGCGGGCATCTCGCACAGGAGCGGGCAGGCGGGCATGGCGTCCGAGAGCCAGGTAGCGGGGGGGGCGGAGCCTAGCGTCTTTCGTCAGACGCTCCTATGCTCCTCTGCTCGGGATTATTTATCTTTATTAATGCTTCTCTAACTTGCAGGAATTATCTTGCAGGAATTATTTATCTATGCAGGTTCGGTTTTACTGCTATGTGGGTTCTTCTATATATGTTCTTATCTTTGTGCGTATTCCGTATGTCTGTACCACTATAGTTTAGAGATTGGTGACATCACCAATGTGGTGTCCGTTCTTTTTGCATATTTAATGTCATAACACTTTGACTACATGTGAGTTTGTGACGTTATATAACATGCCTTAAACCCTTTCAGATTTAAAGAGGACCTTTCATTGTTCCAAACATTGTGAACTAAGTATCATGATCTGTACAGCGGCACCCAGGGATTTCACTGCACTTACTATTATCCCTGGGCGCCGCTTCGTTCTCCTGATATGCCCTCCGGTATGTTCGATCACTTGGTTATAGTAGGAGGAGACTGCCCTTGTTCTCCTGGGCGTCTCCTCCTCCCAGGCTGTAGCACTGACCAATCGCAGTGCAGAGCTCACAGCCTGGGAGAAAAAAAACCTCCCAGGCTGTGAGCTCTGTGTTGCGATTGGCCAGCGCTACAGCCTGGGAGAAGGAGACACCCAGGAGAACAAGGGCAGTTGCCAGATAGAAGCCTCTCCTCAGTAAAAGACACATGCAGTTAAAATTAAAAAAAAACAAAAAAAAAACATGTAAAGGACTCAAGACAGCGAGAAACAAGATTATCTGGTCTAATGAAACCAGGATTTAACTTTTTGGCCTCAATTCTAAGTGCCATGTTTGGAGGAATCCAGGTACTGCAAATACCATCCATACAGTCAAGCATGTAGGTGAACAGATTATGTTGCGGAGGTGTTTTTCAGCAGTCGGGACAGGGCGCCTGGTCAGAGTTGTGGGAAAGGAAAGTACAGAGATATTCTTAATCAAAACCTGATCCAGGGTGCTCTGGACCTCAGACACAGCCAAGACAACCCAGGAGTAGCTTAGGGACAACTCTGTTATTGCCTTTAAGTTGCCCAGCCATAGCCCTGACTTGAAATGAAATGGAATGTCTCTGAAAATGGTCCCTATGGATGGTACCCATCCATCCTGATGGAACTTGAGAGGATCTACAGAGAAGAATGGCAAAAATTCCCCAAATTCAGATGTGCAAACCATGTGGCATCATACCCAAGAAGACTGGAGGCTGTAATTGCTGCCAAAGGTGCTTCAACTAAGTACTGAGTGAAGGGTCTGAATACTTATGTCAAAGAAAGATTTTTTTTATTTTTTTTTATACATTAGCAAAGATTTCTAACATTTTGTTTTCACTTTGTTATTATTGGGTACTGAGTGCAGAATCATGGGGGAAAATGTGAACTGTTTATTTTAGCACAGAGCTGCAACATAACAACATTTTTAAAATAAGTGAAAGTATGTTAAGACTTTCCAAATGCATGGTATATAAAAGAATTACACATTCGGTTCTGTGAAAAAGTATTTGCCTCTTACAGATTTCTTTTGTTTTTGCAGATTTGTCACACTTACATTTTTCAGATTATCAACTAAATTTGAATATCAGACAAATAGAACATGAACAAATAAAAAGTAGTTTTTTAATAATTATTTCATTTATCAAGAGAAAAAAAGCTGTCCCAAACAACCTTTGCCCCCATGAATTAACTTAACCACAGTTTTAGGAAAGACTAGTTAAATTTCACTAGCCACAGGCCTGAATGTGGCCAGACCCGTAGAAATCACTTAAATAGAACCTGTGACAAAATTAAGTAGGCTAAAAGATCTAAAAAAGCAATACATCATGCCCCGATCTGAAGAATTTCAGACTGGAAAAGATTACAAAGCCATTTTTGAGGCTTTAGGATTCTAGCAAACCAAAATTAAACTAAGAGCATTGCAAAGACTCATCCACGAGGTCACAAAAGAACCCAGAACAACATCTAAAGCACTGCAGGCATCACTTGCCTCAGTTAAGGTCAGTGTTAATGATTCAACAATAAGAAAGAGTCTGGGCAAAAATGGGATCCATGGTAGAGTTCCAAGGCAAAAACCACTGCTGACAAAAAAGAACCCATCTCACATTAGCCAAAAAACATTGTGGTAATCCTCAAGCCTTTTGGGAAAATATTCTGTGGACTGATGAGACAAAAGTAGTACTTTTTGAAGGTGTGCGTCACGTTACATCTGGCAGAAAACTAATACAGCATTTCAGAAAAAGAACATCATGCCAACAATCAAATATGGTGGTGATAGTGTGATGTTCTGGGGTTGCTTTGCTGTTTCAGGACCTGGATGACTTGCTGTAATTGATGGAACCATGAATTCTGCTCTCTACCAGAAAATCCAGAAGGAGAATGGCCAGCCATCAGTTCATGACCTTAAAGGGGTTGTGTGAGGAATGTGGAATTATGATCTAATGCCAGCCATGATTTAACTCCAACAATTTGTTGTGAGATAGCAGAGGGAGTGAACTCCACATGGGGTCCTGGCTTGAAGCAGGCCACGTGCGTACATTTCACACCTCACTCAGCCAGCATGGAGGCCAACTTATCCTACAGTAAAAAAAAAAAACTGTAGGGGGTCTCGGCTATTACCCAGATCACTGAAATCCATCAGACATCATGGAACTATGGAATTATGAATTTCCCGTTCATCACAGGCATAAACCAGTTATATATCTGCGACCCTGGGACCAAGACTGACATGCCCCTGGTCGTAGTTTGGGGTCGGGTGCCGGGAAGGAGAGATACAGAGATCTCCCAGCAGGAACCTAATAACAGCGCCATGTTTGGTCTCCACCTGAAGCCGTAATCCAGGCAGACCCGTTGGTCCCAGACCCATCCCCCTGTGACCTTCCGGACTGGAGCTATTGGCTATAATGGATGTTGTGGGTCTTTGGCTACCAAGACAAGAAAGGGAGGGTGGACTCCTCCCAAAGGGAGGGAGGGGCATGACCAACTACAGGTGAAAAGGCCAATGCAGACCAGAGGCCAGGGTCTTTTCTCTGAAGGGGGTCACATCGAGTAATGTGTTTGGAGGGACCGTGGACAAACTGCTGACATCATTGCCCCCATGCGACTACAGCCAAGCATTACAGCAACCCAGATCTCATTATAACCCAAAGGACGACTCATCCATCTGGTAACTGACCCTTACTCTGTCTAATTCTGTTGCATCATACCACCTGTATTTGCATATCCGACCACTGTATATATTCTCTGTGTGTATCATGTATTGTCTAGTGTGCCCTTAAGGTAATTAAATATATAATTTAATTTTGTGCTGTTCTTGTATCTCAGTCCACGAATTCCCACATCCGTGTTTCGGCATAGTTATACGCTACTACAGGTTGGTTTCTCACCCTATATAATCCCGTTAGCAGACTGGGCTTATATCAAACGAGGAACTGGGGGCAGTCTACCAGGCTAAAAAAGCTCTGTTTCACTGGGGCAGTGAAAAGGCTCTCTCAGCTTGTCAGGGTTGTGAGCGAGTGTGGAGTTATGCCGAAGGCCGCGTGGACAACCATCTCTCACCCCCCTGCCTCTCTGTGCCTGCGTGGACAGGAGGTGTCTGTGTAAACTGTATCAAGCTGACCTTACGTACTCCCAGGAAGGGTGTAACGTCACGTCTTGGAAACCAGTGACTAAACCGTATCTCGTGAGGTCGACGTAGTTGATGTCAGGCGGGGCCGCGGTGCGATATTTGTCACAGGTTGTCTCACTTCATTAAGTGGAATTTATGATGTAGACAAAGTTAATACAAGGGATTTACTAATGTATTGTGATTGTCCATATTGCTTTCTTTGCTGTCTGGATTAATTTTTTCCATCACATTATACACTGCTCGTTTCTATGGTTACGACCATCCTGTAATCCAGCAGCGGTGGTCGTGCTTGCACAATATAGGAAAAAGCACTAGCCTATGTGTGCTCCCATGGTCCCGGCCATAAGAGAGGCTGACGCTTTTTTCTATATTGTGCAAGCACGACCACCACTGATGGTTTGCAGGGTGGTCGTAACCATGGATATCAGCAGTGTATAATGTGATGGAAAAATGAATCCAGCCAGCAAAGTAAGCAATTTGGATGATACGAGTACATTAGGAAGTGCCTTGTATTAACTTTCTCTCCATAATAAATGCCACTTACTGAAGTGAGACAACACCTTTAAGTTCAAGCTTACTTGTCATAATTAAAAAAATAAAATCATTTTTGTATTTACTCAGGTTATCTTTGTCTGATATAAAAAAAAAATTGATAATCTGAAACATTTAACAGCAAAATATGTGCAAAAACAAAAGATCTGTAAGAGGGAAAATATTTTTTTCACAGCACTGTAGATATAAAATTTATATACAGGAGTTACACATACAGTACATATATAATAAATACAGCCATTACACACACACATAGACAGTATGTATTAAGGCGTTGGATATATATTTTACAGGCATTACATAGATATTACATATACAGGCTGTCACATATACATTGGTATTACATATACATACATTATACACACATACATGTTATATGTACAGGCCTTACACGCACTCACCTTTTGTACAGGTTACATGAGCAAGGCAGATAGAGAGGCTAAGTACAGGGCAGTGTAAAGATATAGGCTCATATAGGCCGATTTCTTTTTTAAACACTGATGTGAAGCTTATTTCATCTATTATACACCCTGTCCAAAATGGGTCCTAACAAGGGTACTCATAATTTACACGGCCTTTTTACCAATGTTCAGTCCTCTGGGGGTTTCTGTCTTTGGATGCTTCTAAGGCCTTTGACAGGGTGGAGTGGAGATGCCTCTGGAAGGTCTTGGAGAAGATGGGATTTGGAAGTAAGTTTATAAATATGGTC
The DNA here is from genome assembly GCF_014858855.1 of Bufo gargarizans. Lineage (NCBI taxonomy): Eukaryota > Metazoa > Chordata > Amphibia > Anura > Bufonidae > Bufo > Bufo gargarizans. The sequence continues at coordinate 153,569,970 of NC_058081.1, forward strand.
AAGCTTCTGTATAAATCCTCTAGGGCGAGGCTGAGTATTAATAAGATGCTTACCAGGTTTATTTCTTTGGGGAGGGGTACTCGTCAAGGATGTCCACTATCCCCATTACTATTTGATATTTATATCGAACCCCTTGCTGCTAGAGTTAGGCAAGACCCTATGATTGAAGATTTTGGGACATTGGGCATAGAAGATTGTATTTTCCTATATGCTTATTTTATATGCAACATACTAATTCCACATTTCTGAGGGTTTTTAGAGTTGTTATTTCCTTCGGTGAGGTCTCGGGTTTTTATATCAATTGGTCTAAAACTATTCTTACGCCCCTGGATAGATTACAACGCTTTACTGAGGAGTTGTTTAGTAATTTGCAGATCTTTGATTCATTTGAATATCTGTGTATCACAATCTGTGTATCACAATCTAGAGCTGTTAGAATATCTTTGGTGAAGATGGTGATTTTGCCCAAATTATTGTATATCCTCAGGAACTCCCCAGTATGGATTGAAGATAAGTTTTTTAAACTGATTGAGAGACTCATGAATGATTTTCCCTGGGAGAGAAAGCGAGTAAGGCTTAAATTAGAGCATTTTTACAAGCCGATGGAACAGGGAGGACTAAACCTTTCCTATTTTAAAGGCTACTTTATGGCATTTGGAAAGGGTAAACAGATGGCTCACTGTGAGTGATCACGCTAGGTGCTCTGGGCGAAAAGAGACACCCCTTGCTCTGGTTGGGTAAATTTGAAAAGTGATTTGGACCGGCACTCAAAACACCCAGAGGAATGTGGATCCAAACTAGTTTATTCAGATACAATCAAATAAAATAAATCGAAATGCAATATTATCGATGGATATCGATTATAAAAAATCGACTACAATGGATTGATCTAATAAAATCGAGAAGGTAAACTGAGGAAGAGATAAGCTCGAAACGCGTCTGGGCAGAGTACCTGTGTGTAAACTCGACTGCTATTTTACATGGCCATGTATTGAAATCAACCACGTAAGGAAAATCTTCTATCTGACTCACGAAAACCTACAGACGGAGCAAGTCCTGTGATATCCTAGGACGAAATCCTGAGAATTGCTGCAGAGGGAAACCCGTACTACTGGACTTGGATGTGAATGGTGGGACGCCACCTGAAACAATACCCATACAAAGAACCTCTTGATCAGCACCGAAGGTTGTGAGTAACAAAAATTCTATACGTTGAACTGTGAAAGCTGGTTGCATTTATCATCTATGCTAGCCTGAATAGGCAAAACCCTGTTCTCTATATAGAGCTTTGAGGATACAATTCTGATTACTCCTACTGGGACACAGCTTTTACCATCTCCACTGGGACAAACCCATATGATATGGGCTTGTTACACTGGGACTTTAATTGTGAGAAACATCTAGGTCTCCAGAAAAATCAAGCAATTATCGATTAAGGATATTGTTTTTTAGTTGCTTTTTAATTTTATGCATGTATTTTACCTTCTCGATTTTATTAGATCGATCCATTGTAGTCGATTTTTTATAATCGATATCCATCGATAATATTGCATTTCGATTTATTTGATTTGATTGTATCTGAATAAACTAGTTTGGATCCACATTCCTCTGGGTGTTTTGAGTGCCGGTCCAAATCACTTATTACTTTATGGCATCACAGTTAACGTTGTACCATGAATGGGAGAAAAGTCCACTTTGTAGAACTTTGGTGAAGAGGTTGCCATATGACAATATTTTTCCTTTATTAGAATCTGGTCACCTAATCAATCCACAACAGGATTACAAAGTCGCTGTGAAGCTACTTGTTAGGTCATGGAGTACTATCAGAGATTGGCTCGAGATAAAAGGATCTCTTTGCTGTACGCCCCATAGCATAATTATCATTTACAGGCCCTAGATGAACTCGCTGGAGATTAGTATTGGCAAAAGAATAATATTTTCTATCTTGCACAGGTGGTCGGAAATGGTTATATTTTTTTCCTTTTTGGAGTTAGCACACAGAGAAAATATTTCTAACTTATCTTTGTTTCGTTATTTTCTGTTACGTTCGGCACTTTCTAGTATAAAAGAAAAATAGCTTTTTGATATTGACACTTCCACATTTTTGCATGATTTTAGGGCTGTTTCACACGAGCGGATGCCGTGCGTGACATCCGCTCCATGAAAAAGTGCCAAGACCCGATGCGAACTGCAGAAGCACGGAGCATTAACATGACTGATAATGCTCCGTGCCTCTCTGTGACCTCTTTACTACGAAATCACAGTGACAACTTTATCTTCACTGTGATTTCGTAGTAAAGAGATCACAGAGAGGCATGGAGCATTATGAGTCATGTTAATGCTCTGTGCCTTTGCAGTCCACATCGGGTCTTGGCTGTCATTCACGGAGCAGATGTCACGCACAGCATCCACTCGTGTGAAACAGCCCTTATAGTAAAGCCGACCCAGAGGGTTAACATTTCTCAATGTTATAAAGGTTTACTTAAGGCACAATTTATTAAATTACACTCCCCTAGGCAAAAAGCTTAGAGAAGGGATTCCCCAACGATTCAACTGGATGATTGGGTGTCACGGTCCCTCCAGTGAGAGAGGTTAGAAGATCTGAGAGACTGGCTGCACGTTAGGTTATCTGACGGCCTATCTGTTTTCACATGTTGCAGTGTTGTTGTTGGTAATGACCACACCTCTTGTCTCAGGTGTAGCTTGTGGTCATTACTGCTCCTCTATTTAGTCTGGACTCATACTTCATACCATGTGGTTGATATTATCTGCCTGGAGTTGGAAGAGCTAGTGTGTAGTCCACATCTGAGTTCCTGCTCACCCATTTTCTATTGAAGATAAGTGTACTTCTCTTGGTATTTTGTTGCTCCCATTTGTTTGTTGTTTACTAGGCTTCAGGGAGACGCTAATTCATTTATCTACGAAGGATCAGTAGTCTCAGACCCTGTCACTAATTCCAGGGCTTTTCAGGGTTACTAGGGCCTAGGTTTACGGTGTATGAATATTCATACTCACAGGAGTCAGGGCTAGCGAAGCTGTGTCATGCGGCCCCCGCAGTGACAGGAGGCCTTAGACTTTTCCCTGCTTTTTATCAGTGCAGCGTGCGCTGTAAACAGCACAGGCAGTGCAGCGATGCTGCCTGTGCCTGCAATAACCAACAGCAAAGCCCTAGACAGCAAGGAGTTTGCTATTGGTTAGATTGGGTGGGCTACGGAGTGATAAAGCGCCCCCTGCAGTAAGGGAAGCCGGCGGGAGCTGGAAGGAGGAGGGGCCGGCTCCCGGGGGTGGCTAAGGCAAAGAGTGTTGGGCGTGCTGCGCAAGGACCCCGAGAAGCATGGCAGCTGAGGAGCTGAAGCCTACAGCCCAGACATCAAGATGGACCTGCAAAAGAAGGTGACAGCGCAGAGTGTAATGTATCGATGTGTGTAATGTACGGTATGTAGAGCAGGGTGTGATCATCACATACTGCACTACATACATCATACACATATATACATCACATGCCCCCTCACAGTAATAATGGCCAGATATGTGCCCTCTACACAGCAATAATGCTCACACGTGCCCCCTCACAGTAATAATGGCCAGATATGTGCCCTCTTCACAGCAGTAATGCTTACATGTGCCCCCTCACAGTAATAATGGCCAGATATATGCCCTCTTAAGAGCAGTAATGCTCACACATGCCCCCTCACAGTAATAATGGCCAGATATGTGCCCTTTTCACAGTAGTAATGCTCATACGTGCCCCTCACAGTGTTTGCATTTCTTTCTGGCAAAGCTACCTGGTTCTGGCCCTCAAAATTTATACCAAGTCTAGTGCGTCCCTCAGACGACAAATGGTTGGGCACCACTGCCCTAAGATATAGACCCAATCCTGAGGTGCTAGAGCCAGAAGTGTAGCAGACATCAGGTTGAGGGAAGTCATGTGAAGTCCATTATGTGCTATACTTCTTCCCAAAACCTGCACTCCACATAACTCCAGCGCGACCAACACAATTTTGCCAGCACATGACTACAGAGCCAGCCTAGTTCCTCTGTAGCTGTGTATAGCATCCTGGGCTGGTTCTTCACATCAGCGAACAGTCTAAGTTCCTGCAAACTCCATAACTCCGATGGTGCCCCCCCACCTTACTAGTAGGTGGCTCCACCTGAGACAAGAAGCTGAACTTGCTTCATGGATGGTGTGCCCCTGCAAGCAGCCAATGAACAGAAGTGCATCTGTTTCTGGAAGATTTAACACCATATAGACTCTTTAAAGGGTTATTCTGTGAGTAGAATATTGATGACTTATCCTTAGGATAGGTATCAATATCTGATTGATGGGGGTCTGACTCCTGGCACTGGTAAGTCCTGCACCCACTTTCTAAGCCTATAATTTCCCATTCATTGTTCACATGGCCTATTTGCAGCTAAGCTCCATTCAAGTGATTGGGCCTGGTCTGCAATACCAAGTGTAGTTGCCATTGAGTGTAAGGCACTGTGCCTGGTATGCTCTGAGGAAGCTGAAACACTCAGTGGAGCACCATAGCCTCTTCAAACCACCACCAATCTGATATTGATGACCTATCCTGAGGATAGGTCATAAATATTGTACTCTCGGAAAACCACTTTAATATATACTCGCTAAAACATTAAAACTGCACAAATAGCTTTTACATGCATTTGCATTTTTGTTGCCTGAAGGATACAGCATTAAGCAAATTTTAAAATAAAAAGGCCCTCAAAAATCACAGTTTGCACTACTGCTGAGAATGATTGGATATGGTAAATGAGGCAGTTTTATATTACACATGGCTTTAAAAGGATATTTGATTTCATATAGAAATGAATGTTATTCTAATTAACTTTCTTTACCATTTTGGCAAGAGGTTTGCTGCCTGGACACTTTAGGTTGGACATTTATTACAATAGTTGTATTTCTGTAAATAAAGAATAAGAACTGAATATATATAATTTTGCATGAGAATGTTGATAAGCCAAAAACTATCCAAAGCTAGAAGAGATAGCTCAACACATTCTGTAATAATTATTATACGCTAATGCTTTGACATTATCATTTCCAGGCACAGGTCAGAATTGCAAAACTTGGCTGCTTGACTTTCCAATGTCCTGACATGCAAGGAAAGTGTGGCGCATTACTTACTTATATCCATGTGGTTATTTGGCAAAGATCACTGGGAGTCTAAAGTGAAAATGCAAAGAGCAAATTGTAAAAGTTCCTTCATAAGCAGATAACTCTAGGATTTGCAATTGTTTAAGATATAGAGGAACAAGCTAATTGCTACCATACAGACTTTCCAGCTATGAAACAGTTCTCCATACATCTCTGTTCTACAGATCTTAAGACATCTATTATATATACGACCCCTTATTTAATGTTCTTTTGAACACATTTGAAATTAAGCTGTAGATTTTACAGTGCCAGCATAAACATATGAACTTCATATTGTACAGCAAAAATAAAATACAGATTTTCTAAGTATGTGAACACATTCTTCTCAAAACATCAAAATCAAGACCATTCAGAGAGCCTGAACAAGGATACAATTACATTCAGGGGAGGGCTGGCAGCCTTAGTCCTGGGGGACAAATCCAGTGAAGTGGCCCATTGCACCACCGAATCAGCTCACCATCCACGCCCACCTTCTCCTTGTTTTATAACGGATATTGATGTTATGAAGCAAGACAAATATACAATGTACTACTAACCCCTCCATCCACCCCTCCCTCTCCTTTCTCTGTCCCTCCCCTTCTCCAACCACCCAGCACCCTTACTCATATAAAACAAGTAATATATATAATATAGCTTACAGTGAATTACTGTAAATACTTACAGTTCTGAAAACTCCAACAGGCTCAGGATCAGTGCTCTGGGCAGCTGGGCTCAGGGCTGGAAGTGGGCACCACTCTACAGTTCAGGAAGGAGACCGGGGCTCACCCTAGCGGTGCAGTGCCTCCGTGTGACGTCACAGCATGCGGCCTACACAAAGGGGCATGGAAGATCGGGAGGAGGAGCAAGCAAGTACCATATTTTTCTCCCTATAAGACGCATCGGCACATAAGATGCACCTAGATTTTAGAGGGGGACAATAAGATTTTATTTATTTTTTTCATTATACCTCGGGTCAGACCACCAATCAGACCCCCAATGTTAATCAGACCTCAGCTAACAGCCCCAATAAGATCCCCAATGTTAATAAGACCTCAGATTAGACCCCCAATCAGACCTCTGCTCAGACCCAAATATGAATGACCCCCAATCAGACCTCAGATAAGAGCCCCATGCCTCATCATCTCCCAGCAGCCTCTCATCTGCCCCCAGTGTCTCTCATAAGCCCCCAGCAGCCCCTCCATCAGCCCCCAGTGCCTCTCATCAGCACCCAGCATCCCCTCCATCAGCCCCCAGAGCCTCTCATCTGCCCCCAGTGCCTCTCATCACTCTCCATCAGCCCCTCCATCAGCCCCCAGTGCCTCTCATCTTCCCCCAGTGCCTCTCATCTGTCCCCAGTGCCTCTCATCAGCCCCCAGCAGCCTCTCCATCAGCCCCCAGTGCCCTCACCCGCCCCCAGTGTCCATCAGCCTAAATATAAAATAAAATAAAACACTTCTCCTGGATGCTTCCGGCCTGCTGCTCCTCTCTTCCAAAGCGATCTGCATCTGCTGTCGGCTGTGCAAGGCTGCACACAGCGTGACGTCACAGAGCTCCTTACGCCTGTGCGCAGCCCTGCACAGCCGACAGCCGAGGACCAGGAAGCGGTAAGTACAAAACCTTCACTGCTTCCTGGTCCTCCGGTGCTCAGATTCAGACAGCGGCTGTTTTTACCATGCTTTAGAGCGGCCCCCCCGTCCCAGCCCGCCCCTGATTACATTACATTTGAAAGGGGGAAAAAATCTGATATGTGTAAAAGGCATACAAAATTATATTCCAACAATGCAAGAAATAAATAGTTTTTTAAATTTATCTATAAAAAATCAAATAGGTCATAGATACATATTTCTCAAGAACAAATACACCAGAAACGTCAACTACTTCTGCTTTCCGTTGGGTCTCACACTTTACTATTCTTGGTATATAGGTTTTTCAAAGTTTATTCTTATACTGCTGCAACAATTCTCCAAATATCATGGTACTACTGCCCCTTGAAGGGGTTTTCTCAGACAGATCGCTAGGATATGCCCCAATTGTCTGATAGGTGTGGGTCCCACCTCTGGGACTCACACCTACACTGAGAACGGGGCCTGCAAAGTTGTGGTGGAGGGTACACTGCACATGATCAGCCGCTCTCCATTCATTTCTATGGGGTCACCGAAAATAGCTGAGCGCTGGCTCATAGAAATGAATGGGAGTAATGGCCGCTGTGTGCTTCCATTCACTACTATGGGGAAAGCGCTTGGTGAAAGCCGGACCTGGGGAAACCCAGGGTCCTCGGTCCATCACCTTCCCCTCTCCGTACTTGGTATAGGTGCGAGTCCCAGAGGTGCGACCCGCACCTATAAGACAATGGGGGCATATGCCTCCATTGTCTCAGATGGGAATACCCCTTTAAGCACCGAGTGAATTTTTATTTTTTTGTATTCATTTTTTTCTCACGGCCTTTCCCTATTGCAGGACTATTTGCACTTTATAATGGCACCATCTAATATTTCATAAAATATAGTGGAAAGCTGGAATAAAATAAAAAAATAAAATCCAAATGAATTGGGAAAAAAAGCAATTCTGCCCAAGTTTTATGGGTTTCGCTTTTATGGCATTCTCTATGTGCGTCGTGGAGTTGAAGTTAGTTTTGGGTGGAGTTGGTAGAACTGCACCAAGTGTAGCTTAAAAATATCTATTATTAATATTGTGTAATTGATTTATTAACTTTCACATAAATTTAGATAAGTTTAGAAATGTTAATCATAAATACACATTTCTGTTCTATCAACCTAATGCCTTTTATTTATCAAAAACAGTGATAGGCAGGGTATTCTATTAGTGATAGAAAATCAGTTCTCACCTCTCCTGTGTTCTCTCCTGTCCTTTATATCATATATCAAGTATCTTTGCTCCAAGGTCCTTAGTTACAATGTCTGACACTGTGCTGCACATGCTCAGTAGTTAGATCCACCTCTAAAGACCAGAGGAGTAAGTTCACTACTGGGCATGCCTACAGTCATCTCAGAACTTCTACACAGAACAAGAAGACCGCATTAAAGATGTTGTCTGGGAATAAGTAACATTTCACAGCTGCCCGCTGCCTGTCTCCGCTATGTAAAGATTAATACTTACCTAGCCCCTCATGCTCTGGTCCTGCGTGCTGGCTCCTGTGTGTCCATCTTCCAGTCCGCAGCTTGTTCATCCCCGGCATGGGCATGATCACTGGCTTCGGCAGTGATGTGTTTCTTGTGGACATGTCACTGCTGATTCCAGTCATTGGCTACAGCAGAGCAGATGATCATGCCAATATCAGAGAGGAAGTAAACAAACTGCAGACCGGAAGATAGACACATGGAAGGCAGTGTGCTGGACCGAAGCTGTGGATAGAAGGCATGAATCTTTCCATAGCGGAGGCAGGCTGCGGGCACCTGTAAAAACATATTAATTCCAGACAACCCTTTTATAGCAAGCTCTGAATATAGCAGCTGCATATACTTTTTAAATGTGTCTTTTATTCCCATTTAAACATTTTTAGGACATAAAATATATAGCTGTTCTAACTTTTTCTAAAGTTTTACACCAGCGCCAGACATCTCCGGCAGGAAGCAGCCTGCCTGAGATGTCTGGATCTGGCATTGCCGGAAGCTACAGCGATGTCATCTGGCCCTCTTAACCTAAATGGGGACCGGCGGAGATCCACCCGAAGCCCGGCACTTAGCTCTTAGAAGCCGTTTCTTTCATTTTTTCAACTGGTCTTTATTAAAAATGTTCAGCTGTCTCCCGAAGAAAATTGTATTCCATTTTCTGTCGAACCATTCCCGCCTTAGAATGTCCCACGCCCTAATAACTCAATCTAACACAGCAGGAGGCTTGAGTTTCCCGGATCTGTACTCATACTATAGAGCAATACAAGGTCTGAGAGCATTGGAGTAGCTCCAAAATCCCCCGACATTTTCTATAAAATTTTCAAAACCGACTTTTTCAAGGATCAGATCAGTTCTGAAGTCACTTTGAGGTCCTTGCATAATAGAAACCACCTATCAATTACCCCATTTTAGAAACTATACCCCTCAAATTATTAAAAACTGGTTTTCCAATCTATGTTAACCCTTTAGGTGTTCCACAAGAATTAAAGGAAAATGGAAAATGTTCAGTTTTTTTGCAGATTTTTTATTTTAATCAAATTTTTCCTATAACACAGCAAGGGTTAACAGTAAAACAAAATGCAATTTTTATTAGCCTGATTCTTCAGTTTACAAAAACATCCCAGTTATGTCCGTAAACAGTTGTATAGGCACAAAGCAGGGTTCAGAAGGAAAGGAGCAACATATAGTTTTTGGAGAGCAGATTTTGCTGACATAGCTTCTGGGTGTCGTGTCATACTTGAAGGCACACTACAGTAGAAACCCCCAAAAAGTCCCATTTTGGAAACTACACCCCTCAAAGAATTTATTGAAGGGATTGCTGACCATTTTGACCTCACAGGTCTTTTTATAATATTTAGAAACTCTTGCCTTCACCCCATAATTTGTTACCCATTTTATCCTGAATATGGCAACACACCATATGTGGTTGTAAACTGCTGTATGAGCAGACAGCAGAATTCAAAGGAAAGGGGCGGCATCTGCATTTGGAATTTGCTGAAATAGATTTTAAGGGCCATAGCTTTTTTTTTAATTTTTTTATTGACTGAGCTATGTGGGGACTCATTTTTTCTGGGATGGCCAGTAGTTTTTAATGGTTCCATTTTTGGGTGTATTTGCCTTTTTTTATCATTTTTTATTTAAATTTTAATGAGGTGAAGTGGGCTATTATTGCAATTCTGCCAGTGTTTTTAAACTTTTATTTTATGGGATTCTCCATGTGGTATGTTTGATATGATAATTTTATTCTGTGGGTTAATACGGTTATGGCCATATGAAATTTGTATATATTTTTTTTTTCATGTTATACCACTTTTATATAATTAAATCACTGTTTATTAAACTTTTTTCTTTCATCACCAAAATCTAAAGACCAATTTGATCCGAATTTCAGGAAAAAATGGATTTGTCCCAAAGTAAAATTTTCTTTGCGCTTCGTGGTAATGAATAACATTTTTTCTAAAATTCTGCTGCACATGTTACAAAGTGAAAGTAAGAAGCCCGGGAATGAGGCAGCACCCACAATGCCATGCAGACAGCCAATCAGCAGAAAACAGCCCCTGTGATGTCACAGCTTTATAAAAAAGCCTCCTCCTGCCCTGTCTCTGCCATTTTTCAGTGAACTTAGTGCAGGGAGAGATGTTACAGGGACTAGAGACAGTGTTTAGAAAAGATTTCATTAAAAAACAAACAAACGATTGAGCAGTTCAGGGAAAGATTATTCATAGTGTAGGGAAAGGATAGGGAGGCATTATCTACACTGTAATAGAGATCAGGGACCAATAGGAGAGTGTAATACCTGGGTAATAGGAGCTATTCTATTACACCTTGCTGCGCTAATTGGGGTTACTAAAAGTGATCTGTTACTACAGATTTGGGGTAGTTTTAAACAGTAACTGCAGTAATCCTAGTATATGTTATTGAAAGTTGAAAGTGCTGTCTGATACAACCAGTTTTGGGGTGTATTTAGTTGATATCTAACTACTTGCATTCATCTTTGCTTCTGTACTGAAAGTGCGGTCTGATACAACCAGTTTTGGGATGTATTTATTTTAAATAGATAAAAGTACTGTACCTTAATTCATCCTTGCTTTTGGGGTGCATTTGAGGTCTTTTTTTTAGAAGCAAAGACCCATTTTTTGGCCCACAATATTTTTAAGCATTAATAAAGCAATAGCCTAAGGCTATATGGATTCTGTTTATGGCCTATTTTCATTCTAAATGTTTAGTTTTTTTAACAGGCCATTTTTTTGTGATAATAAAAGCATTCAAAGCACATCAGTGTAATTATTCTTTCTTTTACTGACTTTTAGAGGTACCAGTTTTTAGGATCAGTTCTGTGTCAAACAGACGCACTAGTGTGCTTATTTTAAAAGCAGAATCGAAGCTCCCCTGACATGTTTTGCCACATATGTGGTGTCTTCAGGGATTATGAGCATCTAACAGTGCTCTGTTTCTCGTGTCTTTACAGAGAAGGCAATCACTCATCCTTCTATCCTACCCATTAGGAGTGCTCCGTGTCTATATTGACAGCAGAAAAACACCTAACAGAGATACATTGATGTGTCTTTTAACCTATAAGAAGCGCTAGCATTTGTATTCTCAAGCCTATCAGATGTCGTACCTTGCACTTACATTAGAACTTAGAAGGAAAAAGTTACTCTTTTGTTTCACAGCGCATGTACCAGGTCTTTGTTAGCTTTTCTTATCTATTCAATACACGTCTTTATACTTAGTCCCGAAGTAGTTCTCCTGTCCTCTATGCTCATTCTTATATTTCAATGCGCATGTATTCGGACTTAGTCTATTTTCCTGCCCTATATTTACTTTATAATGGCACTTATGGCAGCAGTTTTTTTTATATTATTGAAAGATAGTATTTTCATTTTAAAGGGTAATTGGGACCCTAATATTTATTATTTACATGCTGTCCATGATTTTTAGATCCAAAGCAGCCTATTTTATTTCTATATATAATATAAAACCATTGTGTTATTTTACTATATGCTCTAATTAGAGATGTATTCTTCCAATCCTTTATCATAATGATCTTTTCATGACAATTTCCTTGCCCATAATATTTTCATTCATATGTACTCACTGGAATAAAAATAACCATGATTTTATTTTTATTTGAAAAATATCAGTCAGTTTTTAATATTGACCCTCGCTTTTTTGGATCCATTAGTTATGATTATAGTCCACAATCATGATTATCACTTTCAATTAGTACAAATTGTCACTATTTTATACCTTATATTAATTTTATTTCCGATTTTTGAATGATATTTATTTTATTATATTAGTCATGACTGTTGATCTTTAAATTAATTTTTTTATATTGATATTTATTAGTAGTTACATAACCCACTATTGTGCCATTTTTTTTATATTTTTATTGTTGTTATATATATATTTTTATAATATATATTTTAAAGGGTGTCCATCTCCTTCAGTTTTTATTTTTCTTAGATTTTTATATAGTTTTTTTTATAATTTTGATGATTTTTGCTGTATTTGGTTTTCATTATCATGTGTCAAATTGAGTCTAATTATATTTATTCATATCATTAACCCCTTCAGAACCCTGACATTTTTCACCTTAAGGACCAGGCCATTTTTTGCTAATCTGACGTGTCACTTTATGTGGTGATAACTTTAAAACGCTTTTACTTATCCAAGCCATTCTGAGATTGTTTTCTCATCACATATTGTACTTCATGACAGTGGTAAATTTGAGACAAAATATTTCATTCTTATTTATAAATACAAAATTTACCCCACATTTAGAAAAATTTGCAATTTTCTAAATTTCTATTTCTCTGCTTTTAAAACAGATAGTGATACCTCCTAAAATACCTATTACTTTACATTTCCCATTTGACATTTTCTTTTTTGGGATGTTAGAAGGCTTAGAAGTTTAGAAGCAAATCTTAAATTCTTTTCAAAAAGTTCCAAAACCCAATTTCTAAGCACCAGTTCAGGTCTAAAGTCACTTTGTGGGGCTAACATAATAGAAACCACCCATAAATGGCCCCATTTTAGAAACAACATCCCTCAAGGTATTCAAAACTGAGTTTTACAAACTTTCTTAAACCTTTAGGTGTTCAACAAGATTTAAAGGAAAATGTAGATGAAATTTCAGAATTTAACTTTTTTGGCAAATTTCCAATTTTAATCCATTTTTTCCAGTAACAAAGCTCAATATTTATTGTCCTGATTCTGCAGTTTACAGAAACACACCATATGTGGTTGTAAATTTCTGTATGGGCACACGGCAGGGCGTAGCATGAAAGGAACGCACGTGGTTTTTGGAAGGCAGATTTCACTGGGATAATTTTAAGTTGCTATGCCACATTTGAAGACCCCCTGATTCATCCCTAGAGTAGAAACTCCAAAAAAGTGACCCCATTATGGAAACTACGGGATGAGATGGCAGTTTTGTTGGTACTATTTTAGGGTACATATGATTTTTGGTTGCTCTATATTACAATTTGTGTGAGGCAAGTTGACAAAAAATAGTTGTTTTGGCCCTGTTTTTATTTTTTTGCAATGTTCATCTGACAGGTTAGATCATGTGCTATTTTTTATAGAGCAGGTAGTTACGGACGCGACAATACCAAATATGACTACTCTATTTGGTTGGTTGTTTCAGTTTTACATAACAAAGGATTTTTGAAAAAAAAAATTTTTTAGTGTCTCCATATTCTGAAAGCCATAGTTTATTTTTTATTTTTTTTAGGCAACTGCTTTAGGTAGGGTCTATTTTTTTATGGGATTAGATGATAGTTTAATTGGTACTATTTTGGGGTGTGTATGACTTTGTGATCGCTTGGTATCACACTTTTTGTGATGTAAGGTGATAAAAATTTCATTTTTTACACAGTTTCAAATATTATTTTATTTTACAGTGTTCACCTGAGGGGTTAGGTTATGGTGCACTACACTGGTAAATGCATTTGACAATATATGGCTAAACCCTCACACTGATATTAAAATGAGACTTTTGCCAATATAGTCTTATATCAAGAACATACCAGAGCCTGCGCACCCAGTCAAGGCATCTAAAAGTGGCACGGGACCTAACGCTAACCTACCTGTGCCGTATGGGCAATTACAGGGGCATAAGGTTCGACACACAGCAAACAACTCCCAGTTACCTCCGGTGCAAAATCACACATACAATGGGAGGAGGCTGTGGGTCCCACATATTACTGACTCATGTGACGCAGGCCACAGTGCACCTGAATGTTACCCATAGATCAAAATCAAGGCATATTCAAACCTGGAGTTGCCACCTCCAGGCATGCATGTACAGAATAACAGAATAAAGTGGTCTTAGAAGGCAGAAAATGCTCAAAATCCCATCTGCTGTTGCCAATTTCTAACTGGGGGAGCAAATCCTGCACATGTGGTCTGTTGCTAACAGCAATCCCCAGCAAAATTGCATACACAGGATAGCCAAATGTGTGGATGTGATTGGCTATATAAAACAGAAATTTACAAAACATGGTGCACTACACTGGTAAATGCAATTGACAATATATTGCAAAACCCTCACACTGATATTAAAATGAGACTTTCGCCAATATATTCTTATATCAAGAACATACCAGAGCCCGCACACCCCATTAAGGTATCTCAAAGTGGCACGGGACCTAACACTAACCTACCTGTGCCGTATGGGCAATTACAGGGGCTGTATGGGCAATTACAGGGGCATAAAGTCCTGACACAAAGCAAAAAACTCCCAATTACCTCCAGTGTGAAATCACACATACAATGAGAGGAGGATTTTGCAGGATTAGCTCCCCAAGTTAGAAATGCGCAACAGCATATAGGGTTTTGAGCATTTTAAGACCACTTTATTCTGTTATTCTGTTAGTACATGCACGCCTGGAGGTGTAGCAACTCCAGGTTTGAATGTGCCTTGATTTTGATATATGGGTAACTGTCACGAATACAGGGGAGGGAAGGGACACAGAACTAGGCCTCAAGGCTAAGGAGAGGGAAAAGGTGACCTCCTAGGAACCCCCTAAACATGGCCCTGACTCCTGTCAGTATGAAGGTGGGAAAATACATACGCCGGAACCTAGACCCTAGGACAGTGATGGTGAACCTTTTAGAGACCGAGTGCCCAAACTGTAATCAAAACCCACTTATTTATCACAAAGTGCCAACACAGCAATTTACCCTGAATACTACAGTCCAATATAGTATATCTCCTATGTACTTTATAATTTAGCTATAATAGCTTGCCTACATTCAATGCGCTGCCCGTGCCGTTCAAAGTGCGCCCTGCGCTGATGAATGGCAGGAAGAGTCTAACCATAGACTTTTTCCAGGGCATGGGTGCCCACAGAGAGGGCGCTGAGTGCCGCCTCTGGCACCCGTGCCATAGGTTCGCCATCACTGCCCTAGGAGCTCTGAAATGCCCTACGTAGTGGCAGGGAATGAGACTACTGGCTCCTTCCCAAGTGAGCGAACCAGCGTCTCCCTGAGGTCTAGTGACAACAAGCACAGGGGAACAACCAAATACAAAGAGCAGTACAAATTATCTTATAGAAAATGGATGAGCAGGAACACAGGTAAGATCCACACACCAACTCTTCCAAATCCAAGCAGAGAATATCAACCACATGGTATGAAACTACCAAACTAAGTAGGGAATGCAGTAATGACCACGGGCTGCACCTGACAAGATGTGTGGTCATTACCAAACCATAACACTGAGAATCAAGAGACTATCAGTTAACCTCAAGTGCAGTCAGTCTCTCTGATCTTCTAACCTCTGTCACAGAAGGTAACGTGATAGTAACATTCAGGTGCACCTGTGCGGCCTGCATCACATGAGTCGGGGATAGGTGGGGCTAACAGCCTCCTCCCATATGTATACTTTATATGTATACTTTTGTATATGTATACTTTTTTTATTTAAGTTTTACACAATAAATGCAATGAAATAAAATAAAAGTTATGTTTTAATGTCTCCATATTCTGAGAGCGGGATGAGATGATGGTTTAATGTGTACTATTTTGGGGTGCGTATGACTTTTTGATCGCTTAGTATTACACTTTTTGTGATGTAAGCTAACTAAAAATGGCTTTTTTTGACACCGCTTTTATTTTATTTTTTTATAGTGTTCATCTGAGGAGTTAGGTCATATGATATTCTAATAGACCTGGTTGTTATGGACACGGTGATAACTAATATGTATTTTAACACAATAAAAGAATTTTTGAAACAAAAAAATAATGTTTTAGTGTCTCCATATTCTGAAAGCCATATTTTTTTTTATAATTTTTGCCCGATTGTTTTATGTAGCGGCTCATAGAGAATCACTGCAGTATTCTGTCACGTTGTGGATCCCAATCAATTCAAAGAATGTCTTTATTTTATTAGTAACAAAATGGCTCAGGTCTTTTCCTTCAAAAACTACGTTTCATTTCCTTTTTCTTTGCAGGTTTGGTATTTAAATTTTTAGTCATATTTTCCTTAACAGCCCAAGTAATACATTTGTCCAAAAATGCCAATCCTACGTTTGTTTCTGACAGATACCAAAGGTGTCTCTTAGCAACTGTGAGATCACTTTTTTGAAGTCTGCATCTGGGTAAGTGCTCAGAAGCTGTAGCATATCCAAATCATTTTTTGGAACCAATCGACTTACAATTGCCTCGTGCCAAAAGCGAACATATATGAGGCTGACAAAATGTGTAACCTGTTTCATTCCTTTCAATTCTCGCTGAGGAATATTCAACTGTTAGTGAAAAGGACAATTTTAAGTGCATATAATGCCTTTGACATCCACCTTGCTTGATGCAGAGCCCCTGGGATCCTGAAACTGAAGTCGTTTTTAGACCAACCTCCTAGGTACAGGAGTGAGAGTTGTAATAACTCTTTGTAGTCTTCTCTTGGATGACTTCCGTCTTTTAGGACATTTTGGATGCAATTAACCATTTTCACTCGTTGTTCTAATTGAAAGCCTTGAACGGGACTTTCTTCATCCAGCATTGTCGTATATGACTTCTTATTAAGTGAAGCCCACAGACTTTTAAACTTCCGAAAAATATGGATGTCACTTGAAGGTATGCCGCAACACTCCTCAAACACTCCTTTCAATATTAGTTCATGGGTGTGATGACGGCAAGCCAACCACAACAATGTTCGTCCAAATTCCCTTTCAATTCTGGTACATGCTCCTTGGATCAGTCCTGTATTAGATGCTGTAGTATCAAAAGATATACCGATGATATTGTCACGTAGCCCAAATCAGTCCACTTCCCAAATAACTACTTCAGCAATCTGCTCACCAGTGCCTTTCAGGGCAACAGGTATGCCAAGCAAATGCTCAAAATCTTTGCCAGTCACTAGAACTGCAACTCTATCTTCCAAAGTTTTGACACTCCCATGGGCAACTGAGGGCAACAGTTTACTATTCCAATGCAAGACCAAATGAGTAGGATTTTCAAAGAGAGACTCTTCGATTTGCCATTTTACTTCTATGAATTGCTTGGTAAACGGTAGATAGAGATACGGAAATTTTTGAAACATCGTGGCCAAGGCTCTTTGCAGTTGCTATAAATGAAATACTTGCTTGTCAAATAGAGAGCTGTTCTCGATCCCAAGTAGACGTGAGTGTCTGATCAAGAGGTTTTAATGTAGGACTTGAACGTCATTTTTTCATTGCTGGAGGCGAAAACTCAGCCCCTTCGTTACTAGGTGCTGATGATGATGGAGATGAGTACTTCCAGTATAACTGTCTTATTGATTTCAGCGATAACTTTGTAATGTTTATTCTTATATGAATAATTTATTTCTTCTTTTGTACACTTAGTTCTTATTTCCACTCATTGACAAACTCATACGATCTTCTCTTTGTGAACTAAGAAATTCTTTATCTTCTTGTGATGCGCTAGTCATGTCCATCACATTTTGCCGGGAAATGTCAAATAACTCGACGAGATCACCTTTCCAAATCTGCCGTTTCACATTTGCTTTATCCGTGTTTCTCGATTTCTCTTTACACAGGTTTTGGTATTCTCCGTCTTAACAGGGATATTTGCTTTCCTCCACACTTCTTGTAGTTTAGTACTGGTAGATTTAGCAGCATTCAAAAGTGTTTCTTTCATCTCCTTGTGACGGTAAATAAAAACTAACAGTACTTGTTCCTTTAAAGGGAGCCGAGAGTACAAAGCACTTTAATATTAGAAATTTCTTTTTTAAAATCAGATTGTTTTTATTGAGATTTTCAAAACATTTTAAGAGACAAAACAGTCCCCCCCTCCCCTCCCCCTCCCCATTCCCAAGTGTCCTAGATCCAAGGAGAAGATCTCCAAAAGTCCCTTCAAATAGGAATCCGATCCTGAAAAGCAATAGTGACTCAAAACAGCTGGAAGTCCGGTACATAATTCCCAAGTGTGTAATACATATCGCAAATCCGTGCACATCAGTATATTACAAGACAACGTAATAGATCATATACACCACCTCTTACCCTAAAAGACTATACCCTAGTCCCACTCTCATCTACCACACCTCTCCCCCTCCCAATGAGCAATTACACCATAGTCCCCCAGGTGTGACCCCCAAAAGCATAAATATAACCGGGGCGGTCTGGACTCCAGTAGTTATTTAAAACAACATTAATCTACAATGTTGTAATATTGCCGCCACCTACCCCAAATCTTCTCATACTTTTTGATGTGATTTATTTTCTGGTAAACAAATCTCTATTTGTAACAGTGTGTGAACCTTATGAACGAATTCTTTAACCTTGGGAGGATCGTGATCTACCCAATGATACTCTATTACCTTTCTTGCTTGATACACTATGCGAATAATCGCTAATTTTTGCTCAGCAGGTAGTTGTACAGACTCAACACAGCCAAGTACACATAACTTGGCATCGGCCTCCATTCGTGCCTCAAACACTTTTCGTAATAAATCCATTACATCCCCCCAATATCTCCTCAGCCTAGGGCAATTCCACATAAGGTGTATCAGCGTAGCATTGGGTGCACCACATCTGGGACACAAGTCATCTGACCTGTACCCCATTCTCCTCAGGAGGGCAGGTGTCTGATAAACTCTATGTAACAGTAACAGTTGTGACATTCTGTGTGTTTCGCCTACTGCTACATCCGTAAACCCTTCCAGGACTGCACGATTGTCTCTCTTCTGTCAAGTCGTCAATATCCTCCCGCCATTTATCATACAATCGAAGAGGTTGCCTTTAAAAATTGCATTTCCATAAAACTACTATAATGCAACGATATAACCCTACAGGTAGATCCCCCAGAGCTTGCCAAATCTATAATCGGATTTCTGGAAGCCGGCACAATCCCCCCCGCTGCGCCTTGGGTGCGGATAGCGTGCCGTATCTGTAAGTACAAATAAAATTGGGAGTGCAGGAGCAGAAATTCCCTTTGTAATTTGGCATATTCTTTCAGGGTGTCCCCCTCATATAGCTGATGCATGTAAATGAGTCCATACCGTCCCCAGATCTGAACGTCAGACACTTTATGCAGTTCCGTATACATGAGATTAGGCCAAATTGCGGTAAACCTGGTGTAGCCCTGTATCCCTGCTATTTTCCTTCCTTTCCACCAGACTTTATGACCCACACGAAGTAGCGGAATGTCACTCCCCACTCTATCCAATGATCCATCCTCCAATGCCGTTATTAAGTTCTTTCCCCCTACAAAGTGTCGCACTATTCTCCCTGCTGTGTTAATTCCTTCCTCCATACCCCATCCCCGCAACTGTTGCAGTTGGGCAGCTAAATAGTAAATCCACGGGTCTGGAACCCCAAGTCCCCCATCCGTCTTTGGCCTACAAAGTGTAGCCAGTTTAATACGTGGAACTCCCCTCTTCCAGATCAAGTCCCTGAATATTGCATTAACCGTGACAAAAAAATCGGGCAGGAACCCATATAGGTGCATTATGCAGCAAGTATAGGAGCTGTGGCATCAAAATCATTTTTAATAAGATTGACTCTTCCTATTACTGAGAGCGGTAACTTGGTCCAAGTCTGTCAAAACCTCTGTAACAGCGGAGTCAGATTCAATTTTTCATAATCTGCCACATCGATGGTGACCTGGACGCCTAGATATTTAAAGGACCTGACGAGTTGCAAGCCCTCTGTTGAACAGTGACCCTGCCCCTCATCAGCAGAGAGCATCATCAGTACAGACTTGGACCAATTAATACACAGACCTGACAGACTACTAAATCCATTTATAATGTTCATGGCTGCTGGAAGAGAGGAGTTCCAATCATCAAGGAATAGAAGCATATCATCAGCATAGAGGGCCACCTTTTCAGTAATCCCACCATATCTAAAACCCTGAACCTCATGTGCTTCCCTTAATGCCGCTGCCAGTGGCTCAATTGCTATTGCAAAAAGTAAGGGTGACAGAGGACAACCCTGCCTCGTCCCTCTATGTAGTGGGAAAGATTGGGAGAGAGCTCCATTAACCCTAATCCTAGAAGTAGGGGATTTATATAAGAGCTGGATCCATTGAATAAAGACGGACCCAAAGCCCATCCTCCTGAGTACAGCCCACAAGTATCCCCATTCCACGCTATCGAATGCTTTGGCCGTGTCAAGAGACACGACCGCCGCATTTAAACCGTGAAACCGGCCCGCCTGTGTATTTAAAAAAAGACGTCTAATGTTAACAGCCGTCGACATATTGGGCATGAATCCAGCCTGGTCCGTATGTATAAGTGTCGTGATCACAGTGTTGAGCCTAATCGCTAAAACTTTAGCTAATAATTTCACATCGACCTGAAGTATTGAGATAGGCCTATATGATTCTGCCAGCAGAGGGTCTTTGCCCTGTTTAGGAATGACGACTATAATCGCCTCATTCATGCTGAGAGGCAAACCACGCCTCCTTGAACACTTCTAACAACTGGGGAAGCAGGATAGGGGCAAATGTTTTATAAACTTCTGCAGGCAATCCATCACTCTCTGGGGCCTTGGCGTTTGACATTTCACTCAGGGCTAATTCCAGCTCTGTAATCGTAATGGGTCCGTCTAAGGCTGTCATCTGATCAGTACTTAATGCAGGAAGCTGTATCCCATCTAAGAAGCTTGCAATCTCTGAATCCCCTACATTAGTTTTAGACTCATAAAGGGATGAATAAAAACCGTGCATAATACCCACAACCATATCTTGAACAGTACAAACAGTCCCCTCATCATTGCAAAGAGCAGCAACATATGCAGAGGGCTGTTGCGCTTTGGAGAGTAATGATAGCAGTCTACCTGTTCGCTTCCCTTCTTCATAAAACGATTGTTTTTGGAAAAAAACTTTGTTCTTTGCCCTAAGAAGAAGCTTACCATTTAGTTTATGTTGTGCTTCCTGCCATTGATCCCTGTGTATTGCCGTGGGCTGCTGGACGTATTGGATTTCTGTGTCCACCAATTGGCGATCTAAATTCCTAACCGTTATTCGGGACTCATTCCGTTTTTTATTGACCTCCGCAATTAATACTCCCTGCAAAAAGGCCTTCATGTAAGTATTTTGATTCACAGACAGCTAAGTTTTAGCTGCATGGACAAGAGGATTGATCCGAATGGGGGCTATGTCTTCTTGTATGAAAAACTCTTTAATGTTCAATGTATTATCTGTGGAATATATATACCACCGCCATATTCCCCGCTTGTTCTTAAAAAGCTAACTAACCGCACATTATTGCGTGTCAGATGATTTTCCATGTCGTCTTGTTTTGCAGAGATGATATCAAGCCGGCGAGAATGATCCGCTGTTTCTCTCTTAAGCGGGTTCACCTCGTCTTCCACAGTCCCCCATGCGATCTTCCAGGGACGTAGTGCAATCTGCTAGTTTTCTTATATCATGCCTGACAATAGAAATGTCCTCCTTGATAGCCCCCATCTGCATAGTCAGGATGGTAAGTGACTTGCCCCACTTAGAGATGGCCTGGTAAGTGACTTGCCCCACTTAGAGATGGCCTGGAGAACGTCCTTTATAGTGGGCTCTTCCACAGGTAGTTTGGCTATGTTAAACTGGTTTAATTGGATAAATGTTCAGGGTAGTGCAGGAGCTCCAGAGATCACGACCGCTCACATGCCTGGCAAGCCACAAACCCCCCCCCCCCCCCCCCCAATATTAGAAATTTCACTAGTTCAAGATAAAAGTGATCATTGTGTGCAACCCCTAAATATTATTCAAACTTCTTGAAATTTGGCATATATATCTTTTACATCACTGAGACTCGGGGCGTAACCAAAGTCATATGAAAATCACATCTTTGGAAAAATGAAACACCCTAGCCAATACAGGCCCCAAAAATTAGGCATTCACCTGACCATGTGGGCTGACATGAGGAAATTCAATTATACGTGATCGTCACAGGTGTTGAATTCCTCTGAGATACATGTCTCATTCATTTTTAGAAATGTCAGGTAGTCCACACTGTCGTAAGCTAGGCGAGTGAGCTTATCGGTCATGATCTCCCTGCTGCGGTGAACAACCTTTCGGACAGGACACTCGACAAGGGGCAAGCCAAGAGTTCCATGTCAAATTGTGCCAGCTCTGGCCACAGGACAAACCTGCACACCCAGTAGTCCAGGGGTTCCTCACTTTTCAGAGCGTCCACATCGGCCGTTAACCTGATCTAGTCGGACACCTGTCAGTCTAGGCATTCCCTGAGGCTGCCTAGGATTCCCAGAGGACGGCTGTCGATGGGTTGGCTGCAAGAATGATCTCATATCCGAAGTGACCAACACATCTTCAAACCGCCCTCTTCTTGCAGGCGCGGTAGGATTGGTACCCGCACTGTTTAGCTGTGGGTGGAAATTCCTCTGCCAGCGCCCACAACTGCAGAATGCAGCATCTCTCGCAGCAAAGCCTGGAAATGCTGCATTCTGACAGCCCTCTGTGATGCTGGTAATATGTCCACCATTTTGTGTTTGTACGTT
Source organism: Bufo gargarizans (assembly GCF_014858855.1). NCBI lineage: Eukaryota > Metazoa > Chordata > Amphibia > Anura > Bufonidae > Bufo > Bufo gargarizans. The sequence goes on from NC_058081.1 coordinate 153,592,703, forward strand.
GCCACAGAGTACTAGTCCTTGCCCTTTATGCTTTTTATAAGGGGGTCCCTCTTCAAACACTGAAGCTTGAAGGCCCCCATTTGCACTAAATTCGAAGCGGTGGAGTGGCCTGGCTCCTGCTCATCGTTCAGGATAATGTTGTCCTCGGTCTCTCCCCCCCCAGCCACGGACAACACCAGAGATCCCCGAAAAGTTTAAAGTCCCCCTAAAAGCCTGATCTTCTTGCTCCCCCTCCTCCTCCTCGCCCCAGCCACCATCCTCCTCTGACTCCTCTTCAGACTCCTGCTGATTTGTCTCAGATGGAGTAGCCCCCCTGGGAATTCATTCAGCATTGCGACTTCCTCATCTTCCAGCTCCTGCTCCTCGACGGCTTGATCAATGACATGACGCAATGCACTCTCCAGAAAGAAGGTGTAAGGTATGAGGTCACTGATGGTGCCCCGGCTGCGACTGACCAGTTTGGTGATCTCATCAAATGGCCGCAGAAGTCTGCATGTGTCGCGCATGAGCAGCTATTTGTGCGGTGAAAAGAAACCAAGCTCCCCAGAACGTTTCCTGCTGCAGAGTTCGTAAAGGTAGTCGTTAACAGCACGTTGCTGCTGGAGCAGCCTATCAAGCATATACAAGGTAGAGTTCCAGAGCACGTCAGGCTGTCACAAATCAGACGTCTGACGAGCAGGTGGTGTTGCCACTGAATGTCAGCAAGGCGAGCCATGGCCATGTAAAATGTTCTAAAATAACCAGAGATTTTCCTGGCCTGCCGCAAGATGTCCTGGACCCCGGGATATTTGGAAAAAAATCGCTGCACGACTAAGTTCAGGACGTGTGCCATGCACGGCACGTGTGTCATTTTGCCCCGTTTCAGCGTGCTCAGCAGATTGGCACCGTTGTCGCACACCACTTAACCAACTGTCAAATTTAGCGGTGTTAGCCACTGATCGATCTGTGACTGCAGAGCTGAAAGCAGTGCAGGACCGGTGTGGCTCTTGGATTCAAGGCACAACAGCCGCAGCAAAGCATGGCAATGTCTCACCTGGCACGTCAAATAGGTTCTGAGGAGTTTGGGGGGTGCAGCGGAAGAGGCGGTAGCAGTGGAAAAGGAGGAGTCAGCTGAGGAGAAGTCGGAGGATGAAGAGGAGAAGAAGAGGTAGGCCTGCATGAATTCCGTGGCAGTAACACAAAATCCACACGGGGGCCACGGGTTACATGCTTGAAGGCCGTCAGAAGGGTCCTCAGTGGGCAGTAAAAGTTATGTACCTTCCCTGCCCGTGTTTGTTAGACCACGTGTCTGTGGTCAGATGTATCTTGGCACCGACACTGTGTGCCAGAGACATATTCACTTGCGGGGACCACACTCCTTGGGCTGATCTAGGTACTGTCGTCAGACTGCTGGGTGTCAGCCGTTGCTACCTCCTCTTCCTCATCCGATGCCAAGAATGGCTGCACATCGGTAAGGTCTGGGAATGGATGAGAAAATAATTCCACTGACTCGAGTGGAGGGGCTATGTTGGTGGTGGTGTTGGTGTCTTTGAGGGTGCACACAGCACAGAGTGAGGCGGGTGCAGATACAGAGGATGAGAAGGGTTCCGAAGCGACACGCACCTTCTCCAACTTCCCACTTAGGCTCTGGCCTGGTGCACCTGCCCGACCCCTACCACCCCTGTGGAACGGTCTGCCTCTTTCTCTGCCTGTCATTTTCAAAATGACCCTGTGCCAAAGTCCCTAGAGAAGAGCAGTATTTTTGGAAGCAGGTATATCGCGGACCTCAATCAGTATTTGGTGGAAACAGGTATATCAATCCCCTTAATCAGTATTTTGTGGAAGCAGGTGTATCGCAGGCCTCAATCTATATTTGGTGGAAGCAGGTATATCACACACCTCAATCTGTATTTTGTGGAAGCAGGTATATCGCACCACTCAATCTGTATTTTGTGAAAGCGGGTATATAGAACCCCTTAATCAATATTTGGTGGAAGCAGGTATATGACACCCCTCAATCAGTATTTTGTGGAAGCAGGTATATAAAAAACCCTTAATCAGTATTTTGCGGATGCAGGTATATCGCACCCCTCAATCAGTATTTTGCGGAAGCAGGTATCTGGAACTCCTTAATCAATATTTGGTGAAAGCACGTATATAGCACCCCTCAATCAATATTTTGTGAAAGCTGGTATATCGCACCCCTCGATCAGTATTTTGTGGAAGAAGGTATATTAAACCCCTTAATCTGTATTTTGTGGAAGCAGGTATATAGAACCCCTTAATCAATATTTGGTGAAAGCACGTATATCGCACCCCTCAATTAATATTTGGTGGAAGCAGGTATATCGCACCCCTCAATCTGTATTTTGTGGAAGAAGGCATATCGTACCCCTCAATCAGTATTTTGTGGAAGCAGGTATATAAACCCCTCAATCAGTATTTTGGGGAAGCAGGTATATAGCACCCCTCAATCTGTATTTTGTGGAAGCAGGTATATCGCACCCCTCAATCAGTATTTTGTGAAAGCAGGTGTATTGCAGGCCTCAATCAGTATTTGGTGGAAACAGGTATATCAATCCCCTTAATCAGCATTTTGTGGAAGCTGGTGTATCGCCAGCCTCAATCAATACTTGGTGGAAGCAGGTATATCGCACCCCACAATCTGTATTTTGTGGAAGCAGGTATATAGAAACCCTTAATCAATATTTGGTGGAAGCAAGAATATCGCACCCCTCAATCAGTATATTGTGGAAGCAGGTATATAAAAACCCCTTAATCAGTATTTTGTGGAAGCAGGTATATTGCACCCCTTAATCTGTATTTTGTGGAAGCAGGTATATAGAACCTCTTAAACAATATTTGGTGGAAGCATGTATCGCACACCTCAATCAGTATTTTGTGGAAGCAGGTATATCACAGGCCTCAATCAATATTTGGTGGAAGCAGGTATATCAATCCCCTTAATCAATACTTTGTGGGAAGCAGGTATAAAGAACCCCTTAATCAATATTTGGTGAAAGCAGGTATATCGCACCCCTGAATCAGTATTTTGTGGAAGCAGGTATATCGCACCTCTCAATCAGTATTTTGTGGAAGAAGGTATATTAAACCCTTTAATCAGTATTTTATGGAAGCAGGTGTATCGCAGGCCTCAATCAATATTTGGTGGAAGCAGGTATATCAATCCCCTCAAGCTGTATTTTGTGGAAGCAGGCATATCGCACCCCTCAATCTGTATTTTGTGGAAGCACGTATATAAACACCCCTTAATCAGTATTTTGTGGAAACAGGTATATCGCACCCCTCAATCAGTATTTTGTGGAAGTAGGTATATAGCACCCCTTAATCTGTATTTTGTGGAAGCAGGTATATCGCACCCCTCAATCTGTATTTTGTGGAAGAAGGTATATAGAACCCCTTAATCAATATTTGGCGGAAGCAGGTATATTGTACCCCTCAATCAGTATTTTGTGGAAGCAGGTATATAAAAACCCCTTAATTAGTATTTTGTGGAAGCAAGTACATCGCACCCCTCAATCAGTATTTTGTGGAAGAAGGTATATTAAACCCCTTAAATCAGTATTTTGTAGAAGCAGGTGTATCGCAGGCCTCAATCAATATTTGGTGGAAGCAGGTATATCGATCCCCTTAATTAATACTTTGTGGAAGCAGGTATATAGAACCCCTTAATATTTGAAGGAAGCAGGTATATCGCACCCCTCAATCAGTATTTTGTGGAAGCAGGTATATAGAACCCCTTAATCAATATTTGGTGGAAGCAGGTATATCGCACCCCTCAATCAGTATTTTGTGGAAGCAGGTATATCGCATCTCTTAATCTGTATTTTGTGGAAGCAGGTATATCGCACCCGTTAATCAGTATTTTTTGGAAGAAGGTATATTAAACCCCTTAATCAGTATTTTGTGGAAACAGGTGTATCACAAGCCTCAATCAATATTTGGTGGAAGCAGGTATATCACACCCCTCAATCTGTATTTTGTGGAAGCAGGCACATCGCACCCCTCAATCTGTATTTTGTGGAAGCAGGTATATAAAAACCCCTTAATCAGTATTTTGTGGAAGCAGGTATATCGCACCCCTTAATCTGTATTTTGTGGAAGCAGGTATATAGAACCCCTTAATCAATATTTGGTGGAAGCATGTATCGCACACCTCAATCAGTATTTTGTGGAAGCAGGTATATCACAGGTCTCAATCAATATTTGGTGGAAGCAGGTATTTTAATCCCCTTAATCAATACTTTGTGGGAAGCAGGTATAAAGAACCCCTTAATCAATATTTGGTAAAAGCAGGTACATCGCACCCCTTAATCAGTATTTTGTGGAAGCAGGTATATCACACTCCTCAATCTGTATTTTGTGGAAGCAGGTATAATAGAACCCCTTAATCAATAATTGGTGGAAGCAGGTATATCGCACCCCTGAATCAGTATTTTGTGGAAGCAGGTATATCGCACCCCTCAATCAGTATTTTGCGGAAGAAGGTATATTAAACCCTTTAATCAGTATTTTATGGAAGCAGGTGTATCGCAGGCCTCAATCAATATTTGGTGGAAGCAGGTATATCAATCCCCTCAAGCTGTATTTTGTGGAAGCAGGCATATCGCACCCCTCAATCTGTATTTTGTGGAAGCACGTATATAGAACCCCTTAATCAATATTTGGTGGAAGCAGGTATATCGCACCCCTCAATCAGTATTTTGTGGAAGCAGGTATATAAACACCCCTTAATCAGTATTTTGTGGAAACAGGTATATCGCACCCCTCAATCAGTATTTTGTGGAAGTAGGTATATAGCACCCCTTAATCTTTATTTTGTGGAAGCAGGTATATCGCACCCCTCAATCTGTATTTTGTGGAAGAAGGTATATAGAACCCCTTAACCAATATTTGGTGGAAGCAGGTATATAGCACCCCTTAATCAGTATTTTGTGGAAGCAGGTATATAAAAAACCCTTAATTAGTATTTTGTGGAAGCAGGTATATCGCATTCCTCAATCTGTATTTTGTGGAAGTAGGTATATAGAACCCCTTAACCAATATTTGGTGGAAGCAGGTATATAGCACCCCTTAATCTTTATTTTGTGGAAGCAGGTATATCGCACCCCTCAATCTGTATTTTGTGGAAGAAGGTATATAGAACCCCTTAATCAATATTTGGCGGAAGCAGGTATATCGTACCCCTCAATCAGTATTTTGTGGAAGCAGGTATATAAACACCCCTTAATCAGTATTTTGTGGAAACAGGTATATCGCACCCCTCAATCAGTATTTTGTGGAAGCAGGTATATAGCACCCCTTAATCTTTATTTTGTGGAAGCAAGTATATCGCACCCCTCAATCAGTATTTTGTGGGAGAAGGTATATTAAACCCCTTAATCAGTATTTTGTAGAAGCAGGTGTATCGCAGGTCTCAATCAATATTTGGTGGAAGCAGGTATATCAATCCCCTTAATTAATACTTTGTGGAAGCAGGTATATAGAACCCCTTAATCAATATTTGAAGGAAGCAGGTATATCGCACCCCTCAATCAGTATTTTGTGGAAGCAGGTATATAGAACCCCTTAATCAATATTTGGTGGAAGCAGGTATATCGCACCCCTCAATCAGTATTTTGTGGAAGCAGGTATATAAAAAACCCTTAATTAGTATTTTGTGGAAGCAGGTATATCGCATTCCTCAATCTGTATTTTGTGGAAGTAGGTATATAGAACCCCTTAACCAATATTTGGTGGAAGCAGGTATATAGCACCCCTTAATCTTTATTTTGTGGAAGCAGGTATATCGCACCCCTCAATCTGTATTTTGTGGAAGAAGGTATATAGAACCCCTTAATCAATATTTGGCGGAAGCAGGTATATCGTACCCCTCAATCAGTATTTTGTGGAAGCAGGTATATAAACACTCCTTAATCAGTATTTTGTGGAAACAGGTATATCGCACCCCTCAATCAGTATTTTGTGGAAGCAGGTATATAGCACCCCTTAATCTTTATTTTGTGGAAGCAAGTATATCGCACCCCTCAATCAGTATTTTGTGGGAGAAGGTATATTAAACCCCTTAATCAGTATTTTGTAGAAGCAGGTGTATCGCAGGCCTCAATCAATATTTGGTGGAAGCAGGTATATCAATCCCCTTAATTAATACTTTGTGGAAGCAGGTATATAGAACCCCTTAATCAATATTTGAAGGAAGCAGGTATATCGCACCCCTCAATCAGTATTTTGTGGAAGCAGGTATATAGAACCCCTTAATCAATATTTGGTGGAAGCAGGTATATCGCACCCCTCAATCAGTATTTTGTGGAAGCAGGTATATCGCATCTCTTAATCTGTATTTTGTGGAAGCAGGTATATCACACCCGTTAATCAGTATTTTTTGGAAGAAGGTATATTAAACCCCTTAATCAGTATTTTGTGGAAACAGGTGTATCACAAGCCTCAATCAATATTTGGTGGAAGCAGGTATATCACACCCCTCAATCTGTATTTTGTGGAAGCAGGCACATCGCACCCCTCAATCTGTATTTTGTGGAAGCAGGAATATAGAACCCCTTAATCAGTGGCGTCTCTAGCTTTCAAATTTTGGGGGTGCACACTGGGGGCCAGGACAAAAGTAGGGGGGGCAGCTATAACAACGATACATTTACACAAGTACGCAAGTAGAAATGCTGCAATACTTTACCCAATACCTAAAACCGCAACAGGGAAGAAAAGTCCTGCTGTCTGTGGGTTAAAAAATAAATTTAAAAAATCACTCAGATTTCAACATGTCCTAGCTGCCTGTGGATGACACTTTTATAGGGAGGGTGATCTGTGGATGACACTGCTATGGGGGGGGGGTCTGTGAATGACACTGCTATGGGGGGGGGTAATCTGTGGATGACACATACCGTATATAGCATCTTATGCTATATGTGTCATCCACAGATCCACCCCATGACAGTGTCATCCCCATTTCCCCCTCTATAACAGTGTCATCCACAGATCCCCTCTCTATAACAGTGTCATCCACAGATCTCCCTCCCCGCCACTCACAGGAGTGTATATATTTTTTTACATTTCTAAACTGTAATCCATATCCTGCAATAACTTTAACTTTAAATCCGGATTCAGCGGCCGCTCATCTCTACTAGTACCTTAACCTTACACCACTCGGCTAGCTTTGGTAACAGGGCCAGGCTACAGCCTTCAGGTACTGCCTGTTAGTTGTTACCGAGCGAGTGCTGATTTCTGCAGGTCAGAGAATACGGATTACAGTTTAGAAGAAATGTACACTCCTGTGAGCGGTCCAGTGGTGGATCCAGAGCCTGGTCTTGGGAGGGGCACTTCCAGATTATTTTCTGTCCGCCGTCACAGAACAAGGGTGCTTATAGAACAGACAACACAGTGTAGCGGTATACTGTACATTGTGTGGCACAGTGTAGCGGTATACTGTACATTGTGTGGCACAGTGTAGTGTTATACTGTACATTTTGTGGCACAGTGTAGCGTTATACTGTACATTGTGTGGCACAGTGTATGCTATATGTGTATAACATAAACATATTTCACATGAAAACTTACAATTACTTGGCCCTTGGGGATCTCGGACGCCACTTCACCACATTGGCCGGGGGCTCGGCGGAGCTGATGTTCTGTTTCATCCTAATGAGAAAGATTTCATAATAAGGATTTGGAGAAGGGGCAGAGGGGTCACAGAGCAGGGAAAGGCTGGTGCTGCTACTAGGGGGTCATACCATGGGGGAGTAATAAAGACCACCACAATGCCCCCCCAGTAGAAATAATTCTCCTTATAATGTGACAGTGCAAAAAAATACCTCCTTGTAATGCCCCAAGTTGAACTAATGTCCCCCATAATGTGCCAGTGTAAAATACCCCTATATAGTGCCCCCAGTAAATGCCCCCATAGTGCTCCTCTCCCCCTTCCTCCTAGTGCCCCCCATAATGTACCAGTATAAAATGCCCCATATATAGTGCCCCAGTAGATGCCCTCAGTGTCCCCCATAATTTGCAAGTATAAAATACCCCTTCTTAGTGCCCTTCGTAGATGACTCCATAGTACTCCTCTCCTCCCTTCCCCATAGTACCCACCATAATGTGTCCCAGTATAAAATCTTACAGTACAGAGCCCCCCATATAAAATACCCCTTCTTTGTGGCCTCAGTAGATGCCCCTATAGTGCCCACCAATAACGTGCCAGTAACAACAGCCCCCATCACATGCCAGTAACAACAGCCCCCCATTCACGTGCCAGTAACAACAGCCCCCCCATTCACGTGCCAGTAACAACAGCCCCCCATTCACGTGCCAGTAACAACAGCCGCCCCATTCACGTGCCAGTAACAACAGCCCCCCCATTCACGTGCCACTAATAAGCCCCCATCAGGTGCCACTAATAAGCCCCCCCAATGTGCCAGTAATAAGCCCCCCCAATTTGCCAGTAATAAACCCCCAATGTGCCAGTAATAAGCCGCCCCCAATGTGCCAGTAATAAGCCCCCCAATGTGCCAGTAATAAGCCGCCCCCCCAATGTGCCAGTAATAATTTAGCCGCCCCCCCAATGTGCCAGTAATAAGCCACCCCCCCAATGTGCCAGTAATAAGCCGCCGCCCCCCCAATGTGCCAGTAATAAGCCGCCCCCCCCAATGTGCCAGTAATAAGCCGCCCCCCAATGTGCCAGTAACACTGTTGTAAAAAAAAATCATACTTACCTCCATGTCAGCGATGCGATGCAGGCCTCTTCCGGCCTGTGTCCCGCGCTGTATGGCTCAGGTGGCGCGATGACGTCATCGCGCCGTCTGCACCGGCCAGCGGCCTCTGATAGGCTGCCGGCCTAGTGCCTGCAGCCTATAAGAGGAAGGGGAAGAGACACGCCTCTCCCTCCCCTGCACCGCCGTAGCACAGGCCGGCAGAATGACTATGGAGATGAGATAGAAGCGCTCATCTCCCTGTGCTGTGCTGTGTGTACTGCGGCGGCTCACTTGTGGGGGGCATTTTAGTTGGGGGGCACATGGGGGGGCACAGCATGATGTAAGGGGGGCCGTGGCCCCCTCTGGCCCCCCTGGCGACGCCACTGCCCTTAATCAATATTTGGTGGAAGCCAGTATATCGCACCCCTCAATAAGTATTTTGTGGAAGCAGGTATATAAAAACCACTTAATCAGTATTTTGTGGAAGCAGGTATATCGCACCCCTCAATCAGTATTTTGTGGAAACAGGTATATCGCACCCCTCAATCAGTATTTTGTGGAAGCAGGTATATAAAAACCACTTAATCAGTATTTTGTGAAAGCAGGTATATCGCACCCCTCAATCAGTATTTTGTGGAAACAGGTATATCGCACCCCTCAATCAGTATTTTGTGGAAGAAGGTATATTATACCCCATAATCAGCATTTTGTGGAAACAGGTGTATTCGGAAGCCTCAATCAATATTGGGTGGAAGCAGGTATATCTCACCCCTCAATCTGTATTTTGTGGAAGCAGGCATATCGCACCCCTCAATCTGTATTTTGTGGAAGCAGGTATATAGAACCCCTTAATCAATATTTGGTGGAAGCAGGTATATCGCATCCCTCAATCAGTATTTTGTGGAAGTAGGTATATAAAAAAAACCTTAATCAGTATTTTGTGGAAGCAGATATATCGCACCCCTCAATCAGTATTTTGTGGAAGCAGGTATATCGCACCCCTTAATCTGTATTTTGTGGAAGCAGGTATATCGCACCCCTCAATCTGTATTTTGTGGAAGCAGGTGCAGTGCTTTGCAAAAGTATTTACCCCTCTTGATTTTTTTCGTATTTTGGTGCCTCACAACCTGGAATTAACATGGATTGTTTGAGGACTTGCATCATTTAATTTAAAGAACATGCCTACAACTTTGAAGATGATTTTTTTTTTATTGTGAAGCAAACAACAAATAGGACACAATAACAGAAAAAGTCAATGTGCATAACTATTCACCCCCTACAGTCAAAACTTTGTAGAGCCACCTTTTGAAGCAATCACAGCTCCAAGTCGCTTTGGATAAGTCTCTATGAGCTTGCCACATCCTACCACTGGGATTTTTGCCCATTCCCCCTTGCAAAGCTGCTCCTTCAAGTTGGATGGTTTGCACTTGTGAACAGCAATCTTTAAGTCTGACCAAAGATTTTCTATTGGATTCAGATCTGTGCTTTGACTAGGCCATTCCAACACATTTAAATGTATCTCATTAAACCACTAAAGTGTTTCTTTAGCAGTGTGTTTGGGGTCATTGTCCTTTTGGAAGGTGAACCTCCGTCCTAGTCTCAAATCACACACAGAGTAGTAAAGGTTTTTCTCAAGAATATCCCTTTATTTAGCTCCATCCATCTTCCCCTCTTCTCTGACCAGTTTCCCAGTCCCGGCTGCTGAAAAACATCCCCACAGCATGATGCTGTCACCACCATGTTTTTTTTATTTTATTTTTTATTTTTAAAATTTCGATTTTGTGAAAACTTATACACAAATCACAACAATTCAGCAATACAAAAGTCCATATTACAAATTTATAAATATTATAATAACTTTTTTGTTTTGTCCCAAATACCCACCCACCACCCTTAGGGAGAGGGAGAAGGACGGGAGAAAAATAAAATAAAATAAGCATCCGGCCCTAGTGTAACCATTTTTTCCATTATTCAGCAATTTTTTCTGATTTTTTAATATAGCTCTCAGTCACCCGTTCTGTGGGGGGGGGGATCTTCCTTTATCCATTTTCTAATTATAAGTCTAGCTTGAAATAGTACTTTATCCAAAACCAATCGTGTCTCTTTATTTAACTTCAGATGTTCAGTTGCCCCTAATATACAGACTACTGGATCTTCAAAGACTTGAACCTCCAAAAATACTAATACTATCTCTGCTATTTCTTTCCAATATCTAAAAAGTCTAGGGCATCTCCAAAAACAGTGTATAAGATCTGCATTCTCTACCCTACATTTTGGGCACTTATCTGAAGTCCTCACACCCTCACATTCTCTTTAACATCCAAAGAGATTGATGTAGTCTATGCACTATAAAAAAAACTGTGATATCTTATGTGAACCCCTATCCGACACCATAGTATAACTTCTAAGAGCATCTTTCCATTTCTCTTCTTAAAAGACTGAAGTTCTTTTTCCCATTTTCCTCTGGCAAGTAATGTAATCCGTTTTTTTTTTTTTTTGCCTTCCATCAAAAACCCATATATATTTTTGCAGTTATTCCTCTTTTTTCTCCTCCATTAGTAAATTTGTGTAATCTGATTGTTCCTTTCTATTTTTGTCTACATGCACCGCTGACATCAAAGCGTTCTTAAGCTGGAAATATTTATAGATATCCTTTTGGGGGGATCCCAAACTCCCTAACCAGTGTATTGAAGTCCTTCAATTTATCTTCCTCAAATACTTGACCTAAATACTTCATCCCCTTTTTTCCCCAGTCTATATACAGTACAGACCAAAAGTTTGGACACACCTTCTCATTCAAAAAGTTTTCTTTATTTTCATGACTATGAAAATTGTAGATTCACACCGAAGGCATCAAAACTATGAATTAACACATGTGGAATTATATACATAACAAAAGAGTGTGAAACAACTGAAAATATGTCATATTCTAGGTTGTTCAAAGTAGCCACTTTTTGCTTTGATTACTGCTTTGCACACTGTTGGCATTCTCTTGATGAGCTTCAAGAGGTAGTCACCTGAAATGGTTTTCACTTCACAGGTGTGCCCTGTCAGGTTTAATAAGTGGGATTTCTTGCCTTATAAATGGGGTTGGGACCATCAGTTGCGTTGTGGAGAAGTCAGGTGGATACACAGCTGATAGTCCTACTGAATAGACTGTTAGAATTTGTATTATGGCAAGAAAAAAGCAGCTAAGTAAAGAAAAACGAGTTGCCATCATTACTTTAAGAAATGAAGGTCAGTCAGTCCGAAAAATTGGGAAAACTTTGAAAGTGTCCCCAAGTGGAGTCACAAAAACCATCAAGCACTACAAAGAAACTGGCTCACATGCGGACCGCCCCAGGAAAGGAAGACCAAGAGTCACCTCTGCTGCGGAGGATAAGTTCATCCGAGTCACCAGCCTCAGAAATTGCAGGTTAACAGCAGCTCAGATTAGAGACCAGGTCAATGCCACACAGAGTTCTAGCAGCAGACACATCTCTAGAACAACTGTTAAGAGGAGACTGTGTGAATCAGGTATTCATGGTAAAATATCTGCTAGGAAACCACTGCTAAGGACAGGCAACAAGAAGAAGAGACTTGTTTGGGCTAAAGAACACAAGGAATGGACATTAGACCAGTGGAAATCTGTGCTTTGGTCTGATGAGTCCAAATTTGAGCTCTTTAGTTTCAACCACCATGTCTTTGTGCGACGCATAAAGGGTGAACGGATGGTCTCTACATGCCTGGTTCCCACCGTGAAGCATGGGGGAGGAGGTGTGATGGTGTGGGGGTGCTTTGCTGGTCACACTGTTGGGGATTTATTCAAAATTGAAGGCATACTGAACTAGCATGGCTACCACAGCATCTTGCAGCGGCATGCTACTCCATCCGGTTTGCGTTTAGTTGGACCATCATTTATTTTTCAACAGGACAATGACCCCAAACACACCTCCAGGCTGTGTAAGGGCTATTTGACCATGAAGGAGAGTGATGGGGTGCTGCGCCAGATGACCTGGCCTCCACAGTCACCGGACCTGAACCCAATTGAGATGGTTTGGGGTGAGCTGGACCGCAGAGTGTAGGCAAAAGGGCCAACAAGTGCTAAGCATCTCTGGGAACTCCTTCAAGACTGTTGGAAGACCATTTCAGGTGAATACCTCTTGAAGCTCATCAAGAGAATGCAAAGCAGTAATCAAAGCAAAAGGTGGCTACTTTGAAGAACCTATAATATGACATATTTTCAGTTGTTTCACACTTTTTTGTTATGTGCAGTACAGACCAAAAGTTTGGACACACCTTCTCATTCAAAGAGTTTTCTTTATTTTCATGACTATGAAAATTGTAGATTCAGGCTGAAGGCATCAAAACTATGAATTAACACATGTGGAATTATATACATAACAAAAAAGTGTGAAACAACTGAAAATATGTCATATTCTAGGTTCTTCAAAGTAGCCAGCTTTTGCTTTGATTACTGCTTTGCACACTCTTGGCATTCTCTTGATGAGATTCAAGAGGTAGTCACCTGAAATGGTCTTCCAACAGTCTTGAATGAGTTCCCAGAGATGCTTAGCACTTGTTGGCCCTTTTGCCTTCACTCTGCGGTCCAGCTCACCCCAAACCATCTCGATTGGGTTCAGGTCCGGTGACTGTGGAGGCCAGGTCATCTGGCACAGCACCCCATCACTCTCCTTCATGGTCAAACAGCCCATACACAGTCTGGAGGTGTGTTTGGGGTCATTGTCCTGTTGAAAAATAAATGATGGTCCAACTAAACGCAAACCAGATGGAATAGCATGCCGCTGCAAGATGCTGTGGTAGCCATGCTGGTTCAGTATGCCTTCAATTTTGAATAAATCCCCAACAGTGTCACCAGCAAAGCACCCCCACACCATCACATCTCTTCCTCCATGCTTCACGGTGGGAACCAGGCATGTAGAGTCCATCCGTTCACCTTTTCTGCATCGCACAAAGACACGGTGGTTGGAACCAAATATCTCAAATTTGGACTCATCAGACCAAAGCACAGATTTCCACTGGTCTAATGTCCATTCCTTGTGTTCTTTAGCCCAAACAAGTCTCTTCTGCTTGTTGCCTGTCCTTAGCAGTGGTTTCCTAGCAGATATTCTACCATGAAGGCCTGATTCACACAGTCTCCTCTTAACAGTTGTTCTAGAGATGTGTCTGGTGCTATAACTCTGTGTGGCATTGACCTGGTCTCTAATCTGAGCTGCTGTTAACCTGTGATTTCTGAGGCTGGTGACTCAGATGAACTTATCCTCCGCAGCAGAGGTGACTCTTGGTCTTTCTTTTCTTGGGGCGGTCCGCATGTGAGCCAGTTTCTTTGTAGCGCTTGATGGTTTTTGTGACTGCACTTGGGGACACTTTCAAAGTTTTCCCAATTTTTCGGACTGACTGACCTTCATTTCTTAAAGTAATGATGGCCACTCGTTTTTCTTTACTTAGCTGCTTTTTTCTTGCCATAATACAAATTCTAACAGTCTATTCAGTAGGACTCAGCTGTGTATCTACCTGACTTCTCCACAACGCAACTGATGGCCCTAACCCCATTTATAAAGCAAGAAATCCCACTTATTAAACCTGACAGGGCACACTTGTGAAATGAAAACCATTTCAGATGATAACCTCTTGAAGCTCATCAAGAGAATGCCAAGAGTGTGCAAAGCAGTAATCAAAGCAAAAGGTGGCTACTTTGAAGAACCTAGAATATGACATATTTTCTGTTGTTTCACACTTTTTTGTTATGTATATAATTCCACATGTGTTAATTCATAGTTTTGATGCCTTCGGTGTCAATCTACAATTTTCATAGTCATGAAAATAAAGAAAACTCTCTGAATGAGAAGGTGTGTCCAAACTTTTGGTCTGTACTGTAAGTCCTAATCGTTTGTAATTCCTTTAAGTTACAATTTTTCCAGATAGGTGTTTACTGCAAAAAAAAAATTTTTAATTTTTTTTAACTTCCACCCATATATACTCCAGTGAATTCAATATTCTATTTCCTGTAATATTTTTCCCTAGTGTGCCTGATTCCTGACTTCTAAGTGATTAAATTCCTCTCTCCAACCCAATTTATTTAATTCCTGCCTTCCCACTAAACCATTCACTACCTTTTATCTGACTATATTGTGTTATTACATAATAAAAAAAAACTGTTAGGAACAGCTAATCCACCCTCTCTTACTGGGAGCTGGAGCACTTCTTTTTTTATCCTAGGGATAGCGCCTTTCCAAATAAAATCCCCCATTTAGGCTATCAAATAACCTAAAAATCTTATGCGGCAATCTCAATGGGGCATTTTGTAGGACAGAGTATTTATGGGAGGAAAATCATTTTTATTAGGTTTACCCGACCCTGAATTGACAGCGGTAATCTTTTCCAAATATGTATTTTAGTTCTGAGTTCTTTTATTACGGGGAATTACATTTAGCTTTTTATATTCTTCTATATTTCCAGAGATTTGTATACCTAAATATTTAAAACTCTCGTGTTTCTGAAGCACATGCACCCAATAACATCATATGGGATTTCCCCCAATTAATATTTAAACCAGAAAAAAAAATAACTTATCTATTATATCTATTACTCTATTAAACTGATCGCCAGTATTGTGCCTAAATAGTAAAATATCGTCAGCATACATTAGTAATTTTTCATCTCCTTCCACATATTGAATACCTTTGAACTCCCTAACGTTTCTTATTATACTTGCCAAGGGCTCGATCGCAATAGCAAATAGTAATGGGGAGATAGGGCATCCCTGCCTAGTGCCCTGATAGAGGGCAAGAGGCAGGGACAAGCTCCCATCCACCATCACTCTAGCCCTCGAGTTGGAATATATAAGCTGGATCCATCTTATAAATCCCACCCCTATGCTCATAAATATTCCCACTCAATACAATCAAATGCCTTTTGAGCATCCAATGAAAGTATAGCTTTCTTACCTGTTTCTATTCTTTTAGCCTCAATATTGAGGTACAACCTTGTTATATTTGAATATATCGTTCTACCAGGTATAAAACCAGTCTGATGTTCGTGGATTATAACTTTGATCACCTTAGAAAGCCTAAGATATTGGTCTATATGACCCGGGGTCTAATTGTTCTTTACCCTTTTTTGGAATTAATGTAATAATTGCCTCTTTCATAGAATCTGGTAAGTCCCCTATTTTTTGAGCCTCACACAGTATTATTTTTAGTTCTGGTATTAACACCTGGGCAAACGTTTTATATATTTCAAAGGGGAGGCCATCACACCCTGGTGTTTTTGCAGGTTTCACCTTACCCAAAACCTTGTTTATTTCTAAAATCGATATTTATTTTTCTAAATATTCCTTTTGGGCCTGAGATATCTTTCTTAAAGCAATCTGGTCTAAATATAAGTCCAAATCTATTTTCGAATATTGTACCCTAGACATAAATTTCCTGGAAATAATCCACAAAACCTTTTTTAATTTCTTCAGGTGAACTAATTATTTTGTCCATATTATCTATAATCACCCCTATCGAGGATTTCCCTCTTTGATTTTTCACAATACTTGCTAAAATTTTACCAACCTTTTCTCCCTCTGAGGCTAACCGAAACCCTTGAAAGAGCAATTCTTTCCTACTTCTATCTAACTGATGTATGTTTAACTTTTCCTGTTCCTCCTCCCATACCTTCCTATTGTATTCAATACCTTCCTATTGTATTCAGTGGGGTGCGTTATACATGCTATTCTTGCTTCTTCTAGTTTTTTTTTCCAGTATATTACCTTTCTTTAGTACTTTTCTTCCAATAATTCACCTTTTTAACCAACAGTCCTCTTAAGTATGCGTTTGCAGTATCCGAAACTATCAATCTGCTAGCGGAATTGTTATTCTCCTGGAATTTTTTTTTTAATTCCTCCGTTATACTCTCTTTATCTGAAATCAATGATAACCAGTGAGAATTAAACTTAAACATTGGCGAATTAATCTTTCTGTTCAAATCCAATTCTATTACCACAGCACTGTGATCAGATAAAGCCATAGGCAAATACTTTATCTTAATCCTGTTTTGGGACATTAGATTTTTATTTCCTAAGTTCATATCTATTCTTGACCAGGTTTGATGTGATTTAGAATAACAGGAATACATGGTTTCTTCCGGGGTCTGACAGCGCCAAACATCAATCCAGTTAAATTCCTGGGCCAGTTTAAGCAAATCTACATTTTGTGTTCTTCCCCCTCTGCTAGACATTCTATCCCTGAGTGGATCCATTACCGCATTGTAATGTCCTATCGCAATCATTATACGTTCTTGTCTAGACAACATGAATCTACAGTATGCAATTCATACAAAACATCTGGCTTATATGGTGGTGGAATATATATATTTGCGATGGCTATTTTAACCCTTCTATATAACATTGTAAAAAAAGGGACCTACCACAGTCGTTGGCCTCATATGCAACACACTCAAATTTAATCTCATCACGTATCAAAATTGAGACCCCTCTAGAATAGGTAGTATATACCGAATGGTACCCTTCCACTATCCATCTCTTCTCCAACCAAATTAAAGATTCCTTGTCTAGGTGTGTCTTTTGGAGGCAAACGATGGCTGGCAAGAGCCTCTTCATCCACTCAAGGATAGCATATCTCTTTACTCTCTCTCGTAGGCCTCTCAAATTCAATGAAAGAATCCTAACCATCTAGCAGAGAGGGAAGAGGGGGAAAAAAAAAAAATAACACAACCTCGTCCCCTCTCTCTCTTCTCCAAAATATCCCCTCCAAAAAAGTAAACTATACTTCAAACCTGCCTCCCTTAGTCTCTTTTTAACAGTTATAAACTCTCTTCTACGAGCGTTGGTGTCAGCTGAATAATCTGGAAAAAGTCTTATCTTTTCACCATGTATCTGGTATTTTTCAGAGGTTCTAGCGTCAGATAGTATTATATCACGATCCTTAGCAAGTAAACATTTCACCAATATCTGTCTAGGATAATCCCCTGGGACCCTCTTTTTTGTGGGAACCCTGTGTGCTCTTTCAATAGCGAACAAAGGAGAGAGAGTACCCTCCTTACAGTTCTCCTTTATCCATTTCTCCATAAATTCGATACAGTTATCCCCCTCTGCCCGTTCTGGGATCCCTACGCATCTTATATTTGTTCTTCTTGATCTATCTTCTTGATTTATTAATTTTTCCATCTTGCCATTCATCTGTTTTAGAAATACAACCTCCTTCTCTAAACTCTGAACAGAGTGCTCCATAGCGGAAAACCTTTTTTCCATCTCATGTAATCGCTGCCTTATTTTCTCCATCTCATCCCGTATTACGCTGACATCAGTCTGCACTGCCCCGATCTGTGTCACTATATTACCCATTACGTTTTCCATCCTCGAGACAGATGTAAAAATGATGAAGGACATATCTCTGTAAACACCGCAGAGGATCCCCGTTCTTCCACTCCACCCGTAGTCCAGTTCTCATGCATCAAACCATGGGACTCTACATCTATAGTTTTTTCTTTCTGTAAAGAACTGGAACCTGGGGAGTTTAGGACCAGAAATGTATTTAAACCCTGTTGTTTGGACACGCTCTCTAACCCTGTTACTGATCTCCTTCCATTACCACCAGTAGGGCCGCGCTGTTCCTCCTTTTTCTTAGGGGGCATTTTTGAACTTACTCTTCTCTCTTTTTCCCTTTTTCACTTCCCCTCCTTCCACTTCCGCCTTTCTTGCTACACTTTTTTTCCCTCCTTTCCTCCTCTTTCTTCACCCAACACTGTCACAACCCTTCCCAGCAATTATCTCAATGATACAAAAGTGTGGTTGTCTTGATCAGAAACATTAAATCTGTTAACATGTTATAACGCTAGAATTTGCAATATAATGAAATATTGTAACAAGCAATCAGTTAGACATAACCATACATTTCAGCTTAGTCCAAAAGGAGGGAGATTATTAGAAACAAAGATTATTAATAATACAAGGGAAAAAGACAGACACAAAAAAAATTTAAAAGGAAAAAAGGTCCACCAACCGGGTTATGAACACGTTTTCCTAGTATCCAGAGATATCGCATAAATTAAGTCCGAAGAGACAGTGTCCACCAATCTACACACGTTTGAAAAAAGGGGGAGATAAAAAAAAGTCACAAATTTGGCGAAACAAATGCCCACCTTATACCTTTAATGAAAGGGTTAAGCTACATTAGAGCGAATTAGTCCCTGGTTAGTCCGGGAGAGTTTGGAGGTGTTAGAAGGGGGTTAGTCCTAAAAAAGAGCTTCTTCAGAGGGTTAGAATCAAAGTCAAGATAAAGTAGCAATAGGGGTATAAATGTAAATAGAACGGCTGCTGTACGCTGTAGTCCACAACTGACTAGATATCTTTACCCCCCTATTTTTTGTTATTTTTTTCCTTACTTCTTTCTTTCCCTCTTCTCTCACTTGTTACTTGTTTCTTCCAAAAATGACACTCAGGCCCCACATACAAATACTGCAAGGTTTTGCATAACAACCTCCATTTTCCACTCTCCACACTCCAACTTCCAACCCCTCTCTTTTGCTCCTCCCCCCCACTTTTTCCCTCTCTTCTCCGTTCTTCCCTCTTTCTTTCTTCATCCCCTTTAGTAATATCTCTGGCTCTATCTGTTATAGAGTGGGGAGCATCGGAACATACATAAAAACGGTGGGCTCCACTCTGTACGGGCCTCGACTCCAACAACGCCCTAAATGGCATTAAAATCGGCTCCCACTTCAGGTTGCCCAGGAGGAGGGGAGACGAACAGAGACGAACAGCCCCGCAAGCCTTATATGGGTGCTGCAGTCTTTTTACCCTCAATCACAGCCGCTCCAGCACTTAACTCACAGCCTCCTCTGACTCAGGTTCTCCGTTCCTCACCACCGGCAACTCACCACCCAGACAGCGGCATCCCCAGCAAACACCTCCTGGCAGCGGCAGACAGAAGTCAGGACCCTGGTATCGGCGTCGGCGTTCCCAGCAGGCGCTTCAGGATGGCAGCGAGCGGACCAGACAGCCGGCGTGCAGGGGTAGCGGGGGGTGGAGCCTAGCGTCACACGTCAGACACTCCCAGGCTCCCATGTTTCACTGTGGGGATGGTGTTCTTTGGGGGATGTGATGTGTTGGGTTTGCGCCAGACATAGCGTTTTCTTTGATGGCCAAAAAGTTACATTTTATTCTCATCAGACCAGAGCACCTTCCTCCATCCATTTTGGGAGTCTTCCACATGCCTTTTCACAAACTCACAATGTGCCTTATTGTTTTTAGCTGAAAGTAATGGCTTTCGTCTGGCCACTCTGCCATAAAGCCCAACTCTATGGAGTGTACGGAATATTGTCGTCCTATGTACAGATAATCCAGTCTCTGCTGTGGAACTCTGCAGCTCCTCCAAGGTTACCTTAGGTCTCTGTGCTGCCTCTCTGATTAATGCCCTCCTTGGCCGGTCCGTGAGTTTTGGTTGGTGGCCGTCTCTTGGCAGGTTTGCTGTTGTGCCATGTTCTTTGCATTTGGTTATGATAGATTTGATGTTGCTCCTGGAGATCATCAAAGATTTGGATATTTTTTTTATAACCTAACTCTGACTTGTACTTCTCAATAACATTGTCCCTTACTTTTTTGGAGTTAATTGGTCTTCATAGAAGTGTTTGGTTAGTGATGCTTCTTGCTTAGGTGTTGCAGCCTCTGGGGCCTTTCAAAAAGGTGTGTATATGTAATGACAGATTATGTGACACTTAAATTGCACACAGGTAGATATAATTTCACTAATTATGTGACTTCTGAAGGTAATTGGTTTCACCCGAGCTTTTTATGGGCTTCCTAACAAAGGGGATGAATACATATGCACATTCCAATTTTCTGTTTTCTATTTCTAAACAATAGTTTTATTTACATTTTTTTCTCATTTCACTTCACCAATTTAGACTATTGTGTTCTGATCCATCACATAAAATTAAGATTAACAAAGCAATATTTGGTGGAATCAGGTATATCGCACCCCTCAATCAGTATTTTGTGGAAGCAGGTATATAAAAAACTTTTAATCAGTATTTTGTGGAAGCAGATATATCGCACCACTCAATCTGTATTTTGTGGAAGCAGGTATATAGAACCCATTAATCAATATTTGGTGGAAGCAGGTATATCGCACCCCTCAATCAATATTATGTGAAAGCAGGTATATCGCAGGCCTCAATCAATATTTGGTGAAAGCAGGTATATATCGCACCCCTCAATCATTATTTTGTGGAAGCAGGTATATCAAACCTCTTAATCAGTAGTTTGTTCAAGCAGGTATATTGTAACCCTCAATCAGTTTTTTGGAGGGCAACAGGTATGGTATATCATACCCATTGCAAATAGTTGTTTCAATAGCGCTTGTCCCTCTATATACCTGTGGCATTGCAGCAGAACCGCACACAACTGCTGCACAATACAAATGCACTATATACTTTCTATGTTGGAAAGTATATTATAGGTATATCATACCCCTCAATTATTTTTTGGGGGGGAAACATTAATATCACACCAGTTGCAATTAGTTACTCCAATAGCGTTTGTCCCTCTAAATACCTGCGGTATCGCAGCAGAACCGCACACAACTGCTGCACAATACAAATGAACTATAATATACTTTCTATGTTGGAAAGTATATTATAAGTATAAGTATGTCACACCCTTTAGTATATCACACTTATCAATAGCACACCTATACCAGTCCTTAAAAGGACTTTTGCGGCCCTATTAGCTAGCGTTTGGTGTCCCTAACAGTCAGTCCCTGCTCCACAAAGCAATATCTCCCTACACTGGCAAAACACAGAATGTAAAATGGCTGCCAGATCAGGTTCTGTCATAGGGTGGGGGTGTGTCCATGTGCTTAAAAGTCTCAATTGGCTGTCCTGTCCCACCTGATGTGAGTCATGGGTCAAAGTGGGCACAATGCAAAAGAATATGACGCTGGCATACATGGCCATATGTTTGCATGTTCAGCGAATAGCGAACGCGCAAAGTTCGCCGCGAAACGACCGTTGGGCGAACCGCAAGGCCATCTCTAGTTACAAGTAGTTCTTTCTAGTAGCTGTGTTTTATGTCTTTATAATAGTTGTTTATATCTTTACAGATCATCAAGTACATATTTAAAGTCACTCAATTTTACAGTCAGCCAGTGCAATGAAAGGAGGATTACTGTTATGGGAGCATTTCAAGGTTGTTTAGTTATTAACCGAGCAGCAGAATTTAGGACTAACCGAAGGTTAAGCATGTACAAGTGTGGATAGATCTTCAGATAGAATGAGGTGTTTAATTCTTGCAGTGTTTCTCAAGTTGAAAGTATGAAGATTTAATAGTACCAAATATGTATTTCTTGGATTATGTATGTGGTTTGAAATTTTAAGAATTGTGTCTCCCAGGAATAGATGTGTTGGCTGTACAAGTTGCCATTTTGCTGTTAGGTGCTGACCTCCAACCAAGATAACTTCAATTTCGTCTGGCTGCACTTCAGCCAAGCAGGAATTTACAGCTGGAGATCGTTTAATAACTCCAGGCTTTTAAGGACAGGTAAAGCTGGGTATCATCTACATACCAGTGGTATGCCAGAATATGTTTCTGAATTATCTTGACAAATGGTAGCATATAAACTGAAACAAGCATTGGGTATAGAACTGAGCCCTGTGGTACTCCATATTTTTATTTTACTTGTGAGCCAAAAGTTTTCACAGTACTACTTAGTAAAACACAGGATAACTATCCTTACATAAAGTAGTTAAAAAGAGTTCTTGTAAACTAGTTAGTTACTTTCTAACTGGAGGTAAAGAGGTTTTTCAGTCGGGCTCCTATCTAACAGCCTGGATGAGCAGAAGTGCTGATCCCAGCCATTTAACCCCTAAGATGCGATGGCCAATAGTGACTGCAGCATCTAAGTGGTTTCAGAGGAAGGTGGCTCCCTCTGTTAGCTATTGGCAATGCCATAAATGAGACTGAGGAATACCAATGTCTGTACTCAGCAGTCGGGGGCACAGTTAAAGGGGTTATCTGATATCTAAAATATCCCTCCCAATGCCCAGTCCCCCTTGCATTGATTATAGTTACCTGCTCCCTGGCACCTGCGTCTCTCTGGATTTCTGCACGGGATGACCAGCCTCAATGGGGTAGATGCAGAAGTGGCCTGATGGGATTCGGAGCATCGCGGGTGCCAGGGAGCAAATAAGTATAATCCATACAAGGGGCCCAGGCATTGGGGAGGATATTTTAGATATCGGATAACCCCTTTAAGGCTCCCAGGTCTGCATTCAGTTTATAGTACTAATAGGGTGGCTCACCCCCCAATGACTCTGGATAGGAGCTATAAACTCATAATTGAATCACCCTATTCAATAAATACAAATAGATACAATAAAACTGGTGGGCAAGCACTCAAAACATCATGGAGCTAACAATATTTAATACTGCATCAATAAAATAAAAGATAACAAAAAGATTAAAATAATTAGATAAAATAAATAGCACAATATCGATATAATACTAGCAATAAAATAACACTTTGGAAGATGGTTCAAGGAAAAGTTCCTGCCAGAATAAATTCCAAGTTATGTCCTTATTAGTGCATCTGATATTACCGCTGATTTCTAACAGCCTGTATGTAGCAGCTTGTGCACGCTGTGGTCTAGCGTTGTAGCTTGTATGTGGATTATCTCAAAGCCGCAAGCTGGGAAAGTTTGTAACCGCAGTAAAGTGTCAACGTGCGGATAGTAAAATCTTGCTCACTGAGCACTCACCCCACCTGGCATAGGATCTTCACACTGGCTGGTACGTACTTGGAGCGGATCGATAACCTATTGTGGGGTCCAACTAACGTGCAGTTGTTCAGACTGCTCTGTGTATGGCTTTCGTGTGTATCTCTCGCGGGACCTTGAGTCTGAAGTCACGGGCCCGGTTTCTTCTCGCGTTATTTTCGAATGTGGCTGAAAGATCATCTCATAGATCGCTGGATTCGTTTGTAGAGTTTTTAAATCGCATGGCCATGCTTAATGGAATCTTTCAAAGCATCAGTGTACAGCACCAGACGCGTTTCGAGGTCTTGCTGACCTCTTCCTCAGGTTGGAAAAACAATATATATCTCTGTGGATAACCCCTTTATGTCTTATTTCCATTGTCATGGACGTTATAGCGAAGGCATGCTCCTCATTTGGTGGGGAAGATCAGTCTCCATACATTAATTTATTGCTTATATGAACAGCAATTGTCATATTCTCATTTTTACCCCATCATCATCTCCAGTCTAAGCCAGGCAGAATACAGCCCAGGGCACAGTCAAGAAGAGGCATGTGTCTTGCACCGCATTCTGACAGCAGCATGGAGTTCAGTTTGCCATTTTAACTTTGCAGCATGCTGTTATGCCACTATTGGGGCATTATTTAATATTTAAACATATTTAATTGGTGGAGCACTATGGGGACAACTGCTTCTACTGGAAGCACTAAAAAGGGGCATTCTTGTACTGACACACGTTTGTATAAGAGGCTATTTTTGTACTGGCACAGGTTATAAGGGAGCATTTATGCACTGGGCCAATTTTTAGCTGGCTTTTTTTTTTTTTACTGGAAAGCATTATATGGGTCATTTTTGATACTGATAAAGGGGGCATTTTCTTGCATTGGTACACATTAGAAGGGTTTTTTGTACTAGTGCACATTATAAGGGGGTATTTTTTGTACCGGCACACATTATTAGTTTTTTTTTTTGTATTGCCACACACTATGTGTCACCGCCAGTTCTGTGAGAAGGACTAGCAGACGTCTTTCTCTACCTCTTGCATGATGTTCTTTGTTTTGGTTTCACTTTGTCATCTCCTTTCCTTCTCCGAGGTGTCAACTATTTAGAGTTATCGTCTCCATTTATATTCCCTCCCATACTGCCTCACTACTTCCTGGATGAAGTATTCACTGCTGGAGGCTGCTGCTGTTTGCTCAGATAAGTCTTTTTATGTATTGTGTTTCCTTGCTGGCTTGATTCTAGGTGACCCTGACTCCGTCCGTATTAAGTGCAGGGAGCCGGTGGTCGTGTACCCTCACTATTATAGAGTCTTCAGGTGTCACACAGTCTTAGGTACATGGGCATGCAGTCGTCTACCATAAAGACCCTTGCATGGGCATAGCAGTCAGGGAGAGCTCTTAGGGTTTTATAGGGCTCACCTATATGCTCCTTAGTTTGGGATCAAGCCGGTCGGATGTTTATTCATAAGTTCCAGCTATCTGCAACATCATCCGTGACACTATGGGAGAGGGGGGAATTTTGTACTGGCGCACATTGGGGACATTTTTTCTACTGACACATTATAAGGGGAATTACCAATGGGGTGCTTTATGGAGGGCTTTATTACTAGTGGGTGTGCCCCCTTGTGACATTTTGCACGGCACTTACAGCAATTAAACTGCATGTATTATAGATTAAATACCTTACCCTCACAATACATATGCCAAGATATGTGCCCCCTTCACAGTAGATATCCCAAAATATGTCCCCCCTCACAGTTGATATGCCAAGATGTGTGCCCCCTTCACAGTAGATATGCCAAGATATGTGCCCTTTTACGGGGGATATGCCAAGATATGTGGCCAGTGCCCCCTTCACAGCAGTTATGCCCAGATGTGCCCCCTTCACAAGAAGTGGGAAAAAAAAATACTCCTTGCCTCAATCACCTGGCTCCTCCCAGGGTCTGCGCTCCCCATCAGCAGCAGCAGGATACTGTGACACATCGTGCTGCTGTGTAGGAGGAGCAGAGGCTGATTCCCAGCCTGCCCCGCTCCTCCTCCTACACAGGTCAGCAGGACGATGTGTGAGGACATCTGTGCCCCCTCCATAGTAATAAAGACCTCTGTGCCTCCTCCATAGTAATAAAGTCCTCTGTGCCCCCTCCATAGTAATAAAGTCCTCTGTGCCCCCTCAGTATTAAAAACAAAAAAAACACTGTAATTACTCACCTTGTCCGGTTCCTGAAGCTCACAGCCCTCTCTTCCCTGCAGGCACAGACTGCTCTGCAGAACTGTGGGGGCTGAGCTTATGCAGAACCGGGCTGCAGGCTTCCCACAAAGGTCGGCAGCGCGATCCGTGCCTGCAGGCTGAATGGTGGAGTGGGGGAGCGGTGAGTGACAGCACCCAGCTCACTGCGCTCCAGCAATGAGCGCTTACAACTGTATTGATGGAAGCGCTCATTGCTTCTGGCCTTTGGCAGCTGTGCTGTGGGCCCCCGCAGGAGCTGTGGACCCCCACACTTGACCGGGTATGCCGGGTGTTGACGCTGGCCTTGCTTTCAGGGACATTATTTGCTGGGCACAGCAAATATTTTTTAGGGAACTGCGTGCCAATAATTATTGCAGGGGGCATTATCTGTGTGGTACTAGCCTCTGTGTGTCAAACTCTGCAGAGACAAGACATGGCTGAAAGAAATTATCATGGTGGTCTGGTCTGAATTGAGACGATGAAGAAAGAGAATGTCTACATCACTGGATGCAAGAAGTAGTATTAGATTCTCCGGTATGTTTTCTGCTGTATGTATAAATTTTCGTGTCATGCAATTTTCTACCCCTGTCTCCATGTAATTAGTAATTTGCCAGTTGAGAGTTTGTTTAGGCACAAGGCATATGTTCTGATGATAGCATTTACAGAAGGGAGTGTCGACACATTATGTTGAGACTCCATGATAGAGAATATACATATTCACAATGAAGCATGCTGAAAATGAAGCAACAATAAAAAACAGGGATTCCTATTTAAATAATGCTAACAGCACGCGATCCAATAATAATTAAAAAAAATATAGGCATCATGTACATCTCTTTTAATAATATTATAACAACTATTATCAGGTGACTGGAATTATAAAACATATTTGCTGGTGTTATTTAAGGATGAACAACTGTATGATAATTGTACGCAATGGTATTCAATTCACAACAAAGAGACTTTTAACTATTGGCAACAGAATGTCTACAAGTATAGTTAACAGGAATGTCACAAAATCCAGTACTTGTTACTTTTAAAAGGAACCTTCAAGTGTGGTCGTGACAGATGTATCTTGTGTAATCACATAGTGAAATCTAACAGCATAGTGTATTTTTCAACAAGTTGCTCTTATAAGATCAATTCTTTCATAAATTGTATGGATCATATACTTTATGTTATTGCATGCATTTCCTGCAGGTCCATGAGAGCATTGAGGAAATGCACAGCACATTTCACACATTGCAAATCCCAATAACCGCAACCTAACTGCAGCTTCCTCACATTTGTTAAAGGAGTTATCCAACAAAAAAATATTCTAGAGTTTCCAAACCAACACCTGGATCTTAATATCCAATATAATTGCATGTAGCCAGTGAGTAGAGTTGAGCGAACACCTGGATGTTCGTGTTCTAGAAGTTTGGCCGAACTTCCCGGAAATGTTTGGGTTCGGGATCCGAACTTGACCCGAACTTCGCCCCGAACCCGAACCCCATTGAAGTCAATGGGGACCCGAACTTTTTGGCACTAGAGGGCTGCAAAAGGCAGCAACATGTAGGTAAATCCCCTGCAAACAAATGTGGATAGGGAAATGAATAAAAATAAAATAAAAATTACCAATATGAATTGGAGAGAGGTCCCATAGCAGAGAATCAGGCTTCATCTCACCCACCACTGGAACAGGCCACTGTCAGATATTTAGGCCCCGGCACCCAGACAGAGGAGATAGGTCCCATAGCAGAGAATCAGGCTTCATGTCATAGCAGAGAATCAGGCTTCACGTCACCCACCACTGGAACAGGCCACTGTCAGATATTTAGGCCCCGGCACCCAGGCAGAGGAGAGGTTCATTCAACTTTGGGTTGCCCCGCAATATAATGGTAAAATTAAAAAAAGAGGATTGAATGAAGTGCCCTGGAGTGCAAGAATATATTGTTAAGGGGAGGTAGTTATAAATGTCTAATCTGCACAAGGGATGGACAGGTCCTGTGGGACCCATGCCTGGTTCATTTTTATGAACGTCAGCTTGTCCACATTGGCTGTGGATAGGCGGCTGCGTTTGTCTGTAATGACGCCCCTTGCCGTGCTGAATACACGTTCAGACAAAACGCTGGCCGCCGGGCAGGCCAGCACCTCCAAGGCATAAAAGGCTAGCTCTGGCCATGTGGACAATTTGGAGACCCAGAAGTTGAATGGGGCCGAACCATCAGTCAGTACGTGGAAGGGTGTGCACACGTACTGTTCCACCATGTTAGTGAAATGCTGCCTCCTGCTAACACGTTCCGTATCAGGTGGTGCAGTTAGCTGTGGCGTGGTGACAAAACTTTTTCCACATCTCTGCCATGCTAACCCTGCCCTCAGAGGAGCTGGCCGTGACACCGCTGCGTTGGCGACCTCTTGCTCCTCCTCTGCCTTCGCCTTGGGCTTCCACTTGTATCCCTGTGACATTTGGGAATGCTCTCAGTAGCGCGTCTACCAATGCGCTTGTACTCGCACATCTTCCTATCACGCTCCAGTGCAGGAAGTAAGGTGGGCACATTGTCTTTGTACCGGGGATCCATCAGGGTGGCAACCCAGTAGTCTGCACACGTTAAAATGTGGGCAACTCTGCTGTCGTTGCGCAGGCACTGCAGCATGTAGTCGCTCATGTGTGCCAGGCTGCCCAGAGGTAAGGACAAGCTGTCCTCTGTGGGAGGCATATCGTCATCGTCCTCCGTTTCCCCCCAGCCACGCACCAGTGATGGGCCCGAGCTGCGTTGGGTGCCACCCCGCTGTAATGACCGGCGTCACGCAAAGGGAGGGAAAAGGGAACGCCCTGCCCAAGGGAGAGGGAAAGGTGGTGACCCCTGACTGCCCTGACGTCCCTAGACGGGTTCCTCACCCGTACGCCGATCACGTGCCTAAACCCTGGCTTTCCCTAAGATGAGCCCTATGTAGTGAATGGGGCGGTGGGATTACTAGTCCGCACCACTGACACTAAGAGGAAAACACCAAGGAGAGGACAGACAATACAGACAAACATATAATCCCAGGTGGGCGACAACAGCAGACCACAAAGGCCCAACCGGGATCCGGAGGGTAACGTTCTGGAACAACAACCAGGGAACGCAGCAACACAGCTCCAGTGGGTCAGTATAGAAGTCCAGGCAGGAAGCTCTATATCTGGCAACCAGAGAAGTGGGAGAGGGGAATATAAGGAGGTTGGGAGTGCTGGACAAGGAACAGCTGAGGAGAAGGAGCTACGGATCCCTGAGTGAGCCAAAAAGTGTTGCAAAGCAAACCCAGAAAGCTACCATAAAGAAACAGCCCTATCTTTCTACATAGAGCGCGCAGCCACCCGCTGCGACTTCCTGACCCCGGGTGTAACGGAGTCAGACGTGGTTCTTGACACCCTTGTGACACCCGCTGTGAACATGCTTCATCCTCCTCCTCCTCCTCCTCCAGTAGTGGGCCCTGTCTGGCCACATTTGTACCTGGCCTCTGCTGTTGCAAAAAACCTCCCTCTGAGTCACTTCTAAGAAACTGGCCTGAAAGTGCTAAAAATGACCCCTCTTCCTCCTCCTCCTCCTCCTCCTCCTCCTGGGCCACCTTCTCTTCCATCATCGCCCTAAGTGTTTTCTCAAGGAGACATAGAAGTGGTATTGTAACACTGATAACGGCGTCATCGCCACTGGCCATGTTGGTGGAGTACTCGAAACAGCGCAACAGGGCACACAGGTCTCGCATGGAGGCCCAGTCATTGGTGGTGAAGTGGTGCTGTTCCGCAGTGCGACTGACCCGTGCGTGCTGCAGCTGAAACTCCACTATGGCCTGCTGCTGCTCGCACAGTCTGTCCAGCATGTGCAAGTTGGAGTTCCATTTTGTGGGCACGTCGCATATGAGGCGGTGAGCGGGAAGGCCGAAGTTCCGCTGTAGCGCAGACAGGCGAGCAGCGGCAGGATGTGAACGCCGGAAGCGCGCCCAGACTGGCCCGCACTTTATGCAGCAGCTCTGACATGTCGGGGTAGTTGTGAATGAACTTCTGCACCACCAAATTCAGCACATGCGCCAGGCAAGGGATGTGCATCAAACCTGCAACGAGATTTCGCCCATTATCGCACACCACCAGGCCGGGCTTGAGGCTCACCGGCAGCAACCACTCGTCGGTCTGTTGTTCAATACCCCGCCACAACTCCTGCGCGGTGTGGGGCCTGTCCCCCAAACATATGAGTTTCAGAATGGCCTGCTGACGTTTACCCGGGCTGTGCTGAAGATGGTGGTGAAGGTGTGTGGCTGACTGGATGAGCAGGGGGAAGAAGAGGAGGAGGAAGCCGAGTAGGAGGAGGAGGCTACAGGAGGCAAAGAATGTTGCCCTGCGCTCCTTGGCGGTGGAAGGACGTGCGCCAAACAGCTCTCTGTCTGGGGCCCAGCCGCCACTACATTTACCCAGTGTGCAGTTAGGGAGATATAGCGTCCCTGGCCATGCTTACTGATCCACGTATCTGTGGTTAGGTGGACCTTGCCAATGATGACGTTGTGCAGTGCACACTTGATTTTATCGGATACTTGGTTGTGCAGGGAAGGCACGGCTCTCTTGGAGAAGTAGTGGCGGCTGGGAACAACATACTGTGGGACAGCAAGCGACATGAGCTGTTTGAAGCTGTCTGTGTCCACCAGCCTGAATGACAGCATTTCATAGGCCAGTTGTCCCTGCCAGACAGACGTTCTTCAGAAACTCCTGCTAGAGGTTCTTTTGTTTTGCTTTCGTTTTGTCATCTCGTTTCCCTCACCCAGCTGTCATCTAGTTGCACTGATTGCATCCCTTTAAATCCCCTCCCATATTGCATCACTTTGCAGTTTATACAACTTCCTGGAGTGTGTGCATGCTGGATGCTACAACTGATGCTTTTACAGATAAGTCTGTTCATTTTTTTGTATTTTCCTGTTTGCTTGATCCTAGGTGACCCTGACTCTCTCCGTATTAAGTGTAGGGAGCCAGTGGTCGTGTCCCCTCACTATTATAGGGTGTTCAGGTGTCATACAGTCGAGGAACGAGGGTATGCAATTTTCTACCATTGAGATTTTTGCATAGGCTGAGCAGTAAGGGAGAGAGCTAGGGCTGTTACAGGGCTTACCCTTTGGTTCCTTAGTTTTGGATCAAGTCAGTCGGATCTTCATTTGTGTCTTCTAGTTTTCTGTAACACCATCCGTGACATTATAAACCGTCAAAACCGTCTTAAGCATGAATCCGGTTTCAACCTTGATTGACCGCATGCAGGGTCTTTCACTGGAGGTAGCAGATCTCCGGAAAACTGTCTCTCAGTTTGAGGTGACCGTTTCTGCTTGCGTTCATGGAATTTGTTCTGAGCCTAAAATCTCGCTTCCGGATACGTTCTCCGGGGGTAGTGAGAATTTTGTTTGTTTTAGAGAGGCTTGCAAATTCCATTTTCACCTACTTCCCCATTCCTCTGGTGATGAGGAGCAGAGGGTGGGGATCATCATCTCGCTACTCAGGGATAACGCTCAGTCCTGGGCATTTTTGCTGCCGGTGGGGGCACGGCCCCTCCGTTCAGTGGATTCATTTTTTTTAGCCCTGGGTCAGATATATGATGATACGGATCGTATTGCTCTAGCTGAGTCTAGACTACGTCTTTTATGCCAGGGTAAATAGTCCGCAGAGATATACTGTTTAGAATTTCGGAGATGGGCAGCTGATACTGGTTGGAATGATGCTGCACTCCGAAGTCAATTTTGCCATGGTCTTTCAGAGGGATTGAAAGATGCATTTGCCTTTCATGAGAGACCTATCTCTTTGGAGTCTGCCATGTATCGGGCAGTTAGTATTGACAGGCGTCTTAGAGAGAGAGAGAGAGAGAGAGAGAGAGAGATCACTCCTTCCTGTCATACTCAGTCCAAGGACAGTGCAGCGGTCTCATTCAGTGCGCAGGGGTCTCAGTCTCTCTCAATCCCCTCTGAGCAGGAGCCCATGCAGCTGGGTTTGCTTGCCTCTAACAACAGAGGATTCAGCTCTCAGAGGAGGGTTTGTTTCTGTTGTGGAGGTATAAATCATTTGGCAAAGCTTTGTCCCTCTAGGAGATTCAGGCAGTTTTTTGAGAGTAATAAAGAAACAAAAAGAAAAAAATCCTCTAAAAACGTTCCATCTGTTACTATTGGCAAGGTTGATGCGGAAATTGAAGGTTTTCCGTTTGCTTGTAGTTCCCGTTTTGTCCTACCTGCCAGGGTGGCGCTAGAGAGCAAGAACATTTTTTGTGAGATTTTTGCAGATAGTGGAGCAGGTGTCAATATCATTGATAATCAATTTGCTATAACACATGCTTTCCAGGTATGCACTTTGGGAAAGGATATAGCTGTTTTTGCTATTGATTCCGCTCCACTTTCTCAGAAATCGTTGAAGGGCATAGTTCACAATATCTATTTGATTGTGAGTGATACTAATGTTGAGGATGTGTCATGTTTCATCCTAGGTGGGTTGCCTACTCCTCTAGTGTTGGAGCTACCCTGGCTCACTAAACATAACCCCACCATTGATTGTCAAGCGAGGCAAATAAATGGTTGGAGTGACTTTTGCAGAGAGAATTGCCTCAAGACATCTGTTTCAGAGGTTTCTACTAAGACTGTACCATCTTTTCTCTCAGAATTTTCGGATGTGTTTTCTGAGAGTGGTGTTCAGGAGCTGCCCCCTCACAGGGAGTATGATTGCCCTATTAATCTCATCCCAGGCGCCAAGCTGCCTAAATCTCGTTTATACAATCTCTCCCAACCTGAAAGGGTCGCTATGCGTGCTTATATCGCTGAGAGCCTGAGAAAGGAACACATACGACCCTTGAAGTCACCTGTTGCCGCTGGTTTTTTTCTTTGTTAAGAAAAAAGATAGTTATTTAAGACCATGTCTGGATTTCAAGAAGCTGAACAGTATCACAATTCGTGACCCTTATCCGCTTCCTCTGATCCTGGACCTGTTTAACCAGATTGTTGGGGCTAAAGTTTTT
Organism: Bufo gargarizans; assembly: GCF_014858855.1. Classification (NCBI taxonomy): domain Eukaryota; kingdom Metazoa; phylum Chordata; class Amphibia; order Anura; family Bufonidae; genus Bufo; species Bufo gargarizans. The sequence continues at coordinate 153,625,369 of NC_058081.1, forward strand.
TCCAAGTTGGATCTAAGAGGGGCATACAACCTGGTCAGGGTCAGAGAAGGAGACGAATGGAAGACGGCCTTCAATACCCTTGAGGGCCATTTTGAGAATTTGGTTATGCCTTTTGGTTTGATGAATGCTCCAGCCGTCTTTCAGCATTTTGTGAACAGCATTTTTTATCATTTAATGGGGAAATTTGTACTAGTGTATCTAGATGACATTTAGATTTTTTCTCCTGATTTCAAAACTCATAAGGACCACCTATGTCAGGTCTTGCTCATCCTGTGGGAGAATAAATTGTACGCTAAACTGGAAAAATGTGTGTTTGCGGTTCCAGAAATGCAATTTCTGGGGTTTCTTCTCTCCGCTTCTGGTTTTCGCATGGACCCCGAGAAGGTCTGCGCTGTGCTTGAGTGGGAGCTTCCTGAGAATCAGAAGGCGCTGGTGCGTTTTTTGGGTTTTGCCAATTATTACAGGAAGTTTATTTTGAATTATTCTTCTGTTAAGCCACTCACTGATATGACCAGAAAGGGGGTAGATTTTTCCTCCTGGTCGGTAGAGGCGCGTAAGGCCTTTTCTAGTATTAAGGAGAGTTTTGCTTCCGCTCCCATCTTGGTACAACCTGATGTCTCTCTGCCCTTCATTGTTGAGGTGGACGCTTCTGAGGTGGGTGTGGGTGCGGTATTGTCTCAGGGTTCCTCTCCTGCCAAATGGCGTCTGTGTGCCTTTTTCTCGAAGAAACTCTCCTCCGCAGAGAGAAATTAGGATGTGGGAGATAGGCAGTTGTTGGCCATCAAGTTAGCTTTTGAGGAATGGCGCCATTGGCTAGAGGGAGCCAGACACCCTATTACCGTGTTTACCGACCATAAGAATCTGGCCTACTTGGAGTCAGCCAAGCGTCTGAACCCGAGACAGGCCAGATGGTCTTTGTTCTTTTCAAGGTTTAATTTTGTTGTCACGTTCCGCCCCTGGGGTTAAGAATGTGAAGGCGGATGCCCTGTCACGTTGTTTTCCGGGAGGTGGGAATTTTGAAGACCCGGGTCCCATTTTGGCTGAAGGGGTGGTGGTCTCTGCTCTTTATCCTGAATTGGAGGCAGAGGTTCAGGCAGCCCAGGCAGAGGCTCCTGATCTTTGTCCTCCTGGGAGGTTGTTTGTGCCTCTCGCTTTGTGACACAAGGTTTTTAAAAGCACCACTATACTGTCCTTGCTGGGCACCCGGGGGGTAGAGCCACAGTGGATCTCATCGCTCGGAGATGGCCGGCGCTTCGTAAGTCGATTGAGGGTTTTGTGGTAGCCTGCGAGACCTGCGCTCGTGCCAAAGTCCCTCATTCACGGCCATCAGGTCCTCTCCTTCCGTTACCCATTCCTTCCCGTCCTTGGACACATCTGTCCATGGACTTTATTACGGACCTGCCTCGTTCCTCGGGGAAGACTGTGATTCTGGTGGTGGTGGACTGTTTTAGCAAAATGGTGCATTTCATTCTTTTTCCTGGGTTGCCCAATGCTAAGACGCTGGCGCAGGCATTTATTGATCACATTGTCAAATTGCATGGTATTCCTTCAGACATAGTCTCTGATAGGGGCTCGCAGTTTGTTTCCAGATTCTGGAAGGCTTTCTGTTCTCACTTGGGGGTTCGGTTGTCATTCTCTTCTGCTTTCCACCCGCAGTCGAATGGCCAGACGGAGCGCGTCAATCAGAATCTGGAGACATATCTGCGCTGTTTTGTGGCGGAGAATCAAGAGGATTGGTGTTCTTTTTTGTCCCTTGCTGAGTTTGCTTTAAATAACTGTCGTCAGGAGTCCTCTGATAAGTCACCATTTTTTGGTGCATATGGGTTTCATCCGCAGTTTGGGACATTCTCTGGAGAGGGGTCTTCTGGTTTACCTGATGAGGAGAGATTCTCCTCGTCTTTGTCATCTATTTGGCAAAAGATTCAAGATAATCTAAAGAGCATGAGTGAGAGATATAAGCGTGTGGCGGATAAGAGACGTGTGCCTGGTCCAGACCTGAATGTTGGTGATCTGGTGTGGTTGTCTACTAAGAATATCAAAATGAAGGTTCCCTCCTGGAAGTTGGGTCCTAAGTTTATTGGGCCTTACAAAATCTTGTCCGTCATCAATCCTGTTGCCTACCGCCTTGATCTTCCTCAGACTTGGAAGATCCATAATGTTTTTCATAAGTCCCTATTAAAACCTTATGTTCAACCCATTGTACCCTCCTCTTTGCCTCCTCCTCCGATTGCGGTTGATGGTAATCTTGAATGTCAGGTCTCTAGGATTGTGGATTCTCGTGTTGTCCGCGGTTCTCTCCAGTACCTCGTTCATTGGGAGGGTTATGGTCCTGAGGGGAGGATGTGGTCCCAGTGATGGACATTAAGGCCACTTGTCTCATCAGGGCTTTCTATAGGTCCCATCCTGAGAAGGTGGGCTCTGAGTGTCCGGAGTCCACTCGTAGAAGGAGGGATACTGTCATGGCCAGACATCTGAGAAGCTCTGATAGACATTCTTCAGAACCTCCTGCTTGAGGTTCTTTTGTTTTGTCATCTCGTTTCCCTCTCTCAGCTGTCATCTAGTTGCACTGATTGCATCCCTTTAAATCCCCTCCCATACTGCATCACTTTGCGGTTTATACAACTTCCTGGAGTGTGTGCATGCTGGATGCTACAACTGATGCTTCTACAGATAAGTCTGTTCATTTGTTTGTGTTTTCCTGTTTGCTTGATCCTAGGTGACCCTGATTTCCTCCGTATTAAGTGTAGGGAGCCGGTGGTCGTGTCCCCTCACTATTATAGGGTGTTCAGGTGTCATACAGTCGAGGAACGAGGGTATGCAATTTTCTACCATTGAGATTTTTGCATAGGGCTGAGCAGTAAGGGAGAGAGCTAGGGCTGTTACAGGGCTTACCCTTTGGTTCCTTAGTTTTGGATCAAGTCAGTTGGATCCTCATTTGTGTCTTCTAGTTTTCTGTAACACCATCCGTGACACCAGTAGTTTAGAAATGCTGGCATTCAGGGCCAGGGATCGAGGGTGGCTAGGTGGGAATTTACGCTTTCTCTCAAATGTTTGTGAGATGGAGAGCTGTACGCTGCCGTGTGACATGGTGGAGATGCTTGGTGACGGAGGTGGTGGTGTTGGTGGTACATCCTCTGTTGCTGGGCGGCAGGTGCCAACGTTCCTCCAGAGGCGGAGGAAGAGGCCGAGGCAGCAGCAGAAGAGGTAGCAGGGGGAGACTGAGTGAGTTCCTTGTTTTTAAGGTGTTTACTCCACGGCAGTTCATGCTTTGCATGCAGGTGCCTGGTCATGCAGGTTGTGCTAAGGTTCAGAATGTTAATGCCTCGCTTCAGGCTCTGATGGCACAGCGTGCAAACCACTCGGGTCTTGTCGTCAGCACATTGCTTGAAGAACTGCCACGCCAGGGAACTCCTTGAAGCTGCCTTTGGGGTGCTTAGTCCCAGATGGCGGTGGCCAGTAGCAGGCGGACTCTCTTGGCGGCGGGTGCTCTGCTTTTGCCCACTGCTCCCTCTTTTGCTATGCTGTTGGCTCGGTCTCACCACTGCCTCTTCATCCAAACTCTGAAAGTCAGTGGCACGACCTTCATTCCATGTGGGGTCTAGGACCTCATCGTCCCCTGCATCGTCTTCCACCCAGTCTTCCTCCCTGACCTCCTGTTCAGTCTGCACACTGCAGAAAGACACAGCAGTTGGCACCTGTGTTTCATCATCAGAGACGTGCTGAGGCGGTATTCCCATGTCCTCATCATCAGGAAACATAAGTGGTTGTGCGTCAGTGCATTCTATGTCTTCCACCGCTGGGGAAGGGCTAGGTGGATGCCCTTGGGAAACCCTGCCAGCAGAGTCTTCAAACAGCATAAGAGACTGCTGCATAAGTTGAGGCTCAGACAGTTTCCCTGATATGCATGGGGGTGATGTAACAGACTGATGGGCTTGGTTATCAGGCGCCATCTGTGCGCTTTCTGCAGAAGACTGGGTGGGAGATAATGTGAACGTTCTGGATCCACTGTCGGCCACCCAATTGACTAATGCCTGTACCTGCTCAGGCCTTACCATCCTTAGAATGGCATTGGGCCCTACCAAATATCGCTGTAAATTCTGGCGTCTACTAGGAACTGAGGTAGTTGGTACACTAGGACGTGTGGCTGTGGCAGAACGGCCATGTCCTCTCCCAGTACCAGAGGGTCCACCAACACCACCACGACCATGTCCGCGTCCCTTGCTAGATGTTTTCCTCATTGTTACCGTTTACCACAATAAGAAAACAATTATTTGGCCCAATGTATTGAATTCAAATTCAGGCCTTTTTTTTACAGGCACCTAACACTATCTGGCTATCTATTTAGGTATAGTATTACACTAATACAGGCACAGAAGTAACCACAGATTTAACTGAATATAAATTGTAGGCCTAGTATTTAGGCCCTGGATGACAGGTATCCCTTTTACGGACAGAATTAGACTTGGAAATGCACGGTAGCGTGTGAAGTTATTGAGGATGACTGTCACGACCAGACAGCTGAGAAGCTCGGACAGAGGCCTTTCAGAACCTCCTCCTTGAGTTCTCTTTGTTGTGCTGTTCAGTTCCTCATCTCGTTAGCCTCTCTCAGCTGTCATGTAGTTGGACTGATTGCATCCCTTTAAATTCCGCCCCATAATGCATTACTGGGCGGCTTATACTTCTTCCTGGAGTGTGTGTGCATGCTGATCTTGTTTTCCAGTCTGCTACAAAGTTAAGTGCTGAACATTTATCTGTTATTTTCTGTTTGCTGGATCCCATGTGACCCTGACTCCCTCCGTGTCTGGTGTAGGGAGCCGGTGGTCGTGTCCCCTCACTATTGTAGGGTGTTCAGGGGTTATATAGTCGAGGTACGTGGATATGCAACCTTCCACCTTTCGGATCTTTGCATAGGCTGAGCAGCCAGGGAAAGTCTCAGGTCTTGTGCAGGGGTCTCCCTTTTGGTTCCTTAGCTTTGGATCCACTCAGTCATATATGCATGTTGCTTTGTCTTGTTTCCTGTACACCGTCCGTGACAATGACCCTATCAGAACCTTCAATCAAATATACCCTTTTATGGATAGATTTAAACTTGGCCTGCTACAGCAGAAACCACAGATTTATGGAATTGCTAATTTGGGAATTGAAATTCAACCCAGAACAAAAACTGTGCAATAAATTGTAGGCCTATTATTTGGGCGCTGGGTGACAGGTATACGTTTACGGACATAATTAGACTTGGAGATGCACGGTAGTGTGTGAAGTTATTGAGAATGACCCTATGCGCACCTTCAATCTAATATACCCTTTTATGGATAGATTTAAACTTGGCCTGCAACAGCAGAAACCACTGATTTAGGGAATTGCTAATTTGGGAATTGTATTTCAACCCAGAAAAAAAAATATCCTTTGACAGCAGACAGTATTACAATTGGCTAGCCACAGCTGAAACACCAGATTTAGGGTACTGCTATTTTGGCAATTGTATTTCACCCCTCAATAAAATAGCAAGCACAGCCAAGCCCCTGACACACCACAAGACACAAAATGGCCGCCGATCACCACCAAAAAAGTGACAGAAAAACGCTCTGGGCAGCCTAAAAACAGCGAGCAATTAAATAGCAGAGGTTGAATGATTCACAGCTGTAGATCGATCACTTCATTAAGTGTTTTTGAAGAGTAAATCACTGCCTAATCTGGCCCTAACAGCAGCAGCTGCATCCTATCCCTACACTGATCAGAGCAGAGTGACGTGTGGCACTACGTGAATCCAGCTTAAAAAGAGGCTGGGTCACATGCTGCACTGGCCAATCACAGCCATGCCAATAGTAGGCATGGCTGTGATGGCCTCTTGGGGCAAGTAGTGTGTATCATGACCGGCGTGCCTATCACATACGTGACACAGAGGGAGGGAAAGAGGAAGGCCCTGTCCAAGGGAGAGGGAAAGGTGGTGACCCCTATCTCACCTCGAGGCTGGCACCTGACTGCCCTGATGTCCCTAGACGGGTTCCTCACCCGTACGCCGATCACGTGCCTAAAACCCTGGCTTTCCCTAAAATGAACCCTAGATAGTGAATAGGGCGGTGGGAACACTAGTCCGCACCACTAGCTCTAAAGGAAAACCCCAAGGAGAGGACAGACAATACAGACTAAACATATAATCCCAGGTGGGCGACAACAGAAGACAACAAAAAGCCCAACAGGGATCCGGAGGATAACACTCTGGAACAACAACCAGGATTCACAGCTCCAGTGGGTCAGTATAGAAGTCCAGGCAGGAAGCTCTATATCTGGCAACTAGAGAAGTGTGAGAGGAGAATATAAGGAGATTGGGAGTGACAGACAAGAAACAGCTGAGGAGGAGGAGCTACGGATCCCTGAGTGAGACAAAAAGGATTGCAAGGCAAACACAGAAAACTATCATTAAGAAACAACGTGATCTTTAGACATAGAGCGCGCAGCCACCCGCTGCGACTTCCTGACCCCGGGTATAACGGAGTCAGACGTGGCTCTTGACACCCTCGTGACAGTATGACGCTTGTTGATTGGCTGCTTTGCAGCCTTTCAAAAAGGGCCAAGAAAGCACCGAACCCGAACTTTTACGAAAATGTTCAGGTTCGGGTCCGTGTCATGAACACCCCAAAATTCGGTACGTATTACACTAATACAGGCACAGCAGTAACCACAGTGTGGTTACTCCCTACCAGTGAAAAAACATATCTCACCTGCATTAATTAATGAGGCATGGACAGTGCTAGGAACAAAGCACGTAAATATCCAAAAAAGATGAGCTTCCAAATAATGTGACAGCCTTTATTGTTCAGTGCAGTTTACAAATCCAGTACAGACACAACGTCTATGCATTTCAGGTCTAGCAATCATGATTAAGGGTCATCATTGCTAGAGCTGAAACCTGTAGACGTTGTGTCTGTACTGGATTTTGTACTGAACAATAAAGGCTATCATATTATTTGGAAGCTGGACCTATCATCTTCTTCTTTGAATAAAATGTATATGTATATGTTGTATATGTATATGTTGTTTGTTTAAAATGTATATGTATAGCGCCACCTGCTGTTATTTTCTTTTCCTATTTCTTTGCCCGGCTCACTGAGATGGCTGCACATGCTCAGTTTCATACTTTAAATGCCTCCTGAGCTGTGATACAGAGAGCTGACACTCTGCTGCAACTCCTTAGATGTCGCATTCAGCGGCATCAAAGGGTTTAATAGAGGGAGGGGGCTCCCTCTCTTAACCATCGGGCTGTTGCGCTGCGATAGCCATGGCAACCAGATGCCTTGCAAAGGCGTCTTGTGTTGCCATCTATCAGTATAAAACTGATAGTCTTATACTTTGCAATGCAAGATCATTGCAAAGTATAGTGCAGCCATCAGCCCCACTGGATCTTCAAGACCAAAGTGGGACTTGATAAAAAAAAAAAAAAAAAAAAAAAAAAAAGTGTGAAAAAAATAAAAAATTATAAATAAATAAAAATGTAAATTACAAATAAAATAAATTGCCTTTTCCTATATCCGCTCATTTCTAAGAAATAAAAAAATGGAAAAAATAAATAAACTACTAATAATTGGTATCACCGCATCCATAATGACCTGATCTATAAAATGATAATGGTACTAATCCACGCATGGTAAGCCTCGTACAAAATAAAAAACAATGGCGGAATTGCAGTTTTTTTTCCTCACCTCCCAAAACAATTGAATAAAAAAGGGACCAAAAAGTCATATGCATCCCAAAAATGATACAAAAAAAATATTTAACAGAAAGTGATTTTATGATATAAAATTCGTAGAACATGAAAAAAACAATACAAATTTGGTGTCGCCATAACCGTATAAACCCACAGAATAAAATTATCATATCAAATATACCACATAGAGAACCCCATAAAAAATATAAATAAAAAACACTGTCAGAAATGCAATTTTTGCCCACTTCACCTCCTAAAAAAATGGAATAAAAAGTGTTCAAAAAGTCAAATAGACCCCAAATATTACAACCCACCCTGCAAAAAAACAAACTCTCACACAGCTACATTGACGGAAAAATCAAAAAGTTAGGGGTCTTTGATTAGGTGATGCAAAAAAAAAGTTTACTAAAAAGTGATTTTATGATATAAAAGTTGTATACCATGAATAAAACAATAAAAAAAATTGGTATTGCTATAACTGTATCAACCCACAGAATAAAAGTATCTTATTGAATATACCACACGAAGAACCACATAAAAAAATTAAACTAAAAAACACTGGCAGAATTGTGATGTTAGCCCACTTCACCTCATAAATTTTTTTATAAAAAGCGTTCAAAAAGTCAGATGTACCCAAAAATTGTACCATTAAAAACTACAGCCCATCCCACAAAAAAATGACCCCGCACACAGCTCAGTCAACAAAAAATAAAAAAGCTATGGTCCTTAAAATCTATTTCAGCAAATTCCATGTTAGAAAATGCAGGTGCCGCTCCTTTCCTTTTGAATTCTGCCATTTGCCCATACAGCAGTTTACGAACATATATGTGGTGTTGCTGTATTCAGGAGAAAATAGGTAACAAATTATGGGGTACATTTTCTCCTGTTATTTTTTGTCAAAATGAAAAATTTCGGCCTTAAGGGACTTTTTCTTGTAAAAACAATATTATTTTTCATTTTCATACCCAAGTGTTTCTAAATATTATGAAACGCCTGTAAGGTCAAAGAGGTCAGTGAACACCTCAATGAGTTATTTTGGGGGTATAGTTTCCAAAATGGGGTCACCTTTTGGTGGTTTCTACTGTAGGTGTGGCTTCAAATATGACACACCAACCAAAAGCCATTCCAGGAAAATCTGCTCTCCAAAAACCATATGTTGGTTCTTTCCTTCTGAACCCTGCTGTGTGCCCATACAGCTGTTTACAAACATAAATGGGGTGTTTTTGTAAACTTCAGAATCAGGGTAATAAATATTGAGGTTCGTTTTGCTGTTAACCCTTGCTGTGTTAAAGGAAAACATTGGATTAAAATGTAAAAACTACACAAAAACTGAATTTTTTATTTCACCTCAATTTTCTTTTAATTTTTGTGGAATACCTAAAGGGTTAACATAGTTTGTAAAACCAGTTTTGAATAATTTCATGGGTGTAGTTTCTAAAATGGGGTCACTTTTGAGTGGTTTCCATTATGTAAGGACTTCAAAGTGACTTCATAGCTGAACTAGTCCTTGAAAAAGTCGTTTTGAAAATTTTATAGAAAATTAGAAAATTGCTTCATAAATTCTAAGCCTTCTAACGTTCTAAAAATATCTAATGAGGTATCACTATCTGCCTTCAAGGTGTAGAAATTCAAATTTAGAAAATGTAAATTTTTCCCAAATTTTCTGTAAATTCTGGATTTTTTATAATATAAAAGTAAAACTTGTCGACCCAAATATGCCCCCAACATCAAGTACGACATGTCACGAGAAGACAATCTCAGAATGGTTTGGATAAATAAAAGATTCCAAAGTTAATAGCACATAAAGTGACACGATTTGCAAAATTAGATGTGGTCACGAAGGTGAAAATGGCTTGGTCTTGAAAGGGTTAATCTAGCAGAGCAGTAAATGGGGAGATATCTGGATTCATGTGAGATACAGGGCTGGTTATACAGGTTTTGTGAGGTTTTACATTAATCATGGGATAACCCCTTTAACTGAACATAAAAGAAATATCGATATACTACAAGTGATAGGTCTGGAAAAAGTAAGTTGCCCCAGAAGGGGCGGTTATTGGGAACCCAGGGTGCACCTTAGGGAAACCTTTTGGATCCTTACTAAAGATACCAAGTTAACTCTGGATTTGAACCAAGGATCAGACCTTTTATATTTTTATTTTTTATTTTATTTCTTGTAGTATTTTTTTTTGTCTTGTATACAAAATGTGTAATGTGAATAAATAAATAAATCCTTTGTGACAAAGTCTGCAACAAAAATTTGCCAAAAAGTGGTGTACAAACAATAATAAATGACCCCAGATGTCTTTTTCCTGTGGTGTGATGCTACAACTGCTGAGGAACTGAGGAAGGAGTCACTGCCAACTCCGAAACGCGTCTGGTATTAAGTCTCAAGTAAAGAAAATAGCCGCAGCCGATTTACCTGCGCACTATCATGGAATTTCCGGAAGCGCTTTCTCACAGAGCTGACAGAAAGAAACACAAGCTTTGAAGTGTCTTGGATCAAAGACACCAAGTAACGCCGAACTACACATCGGGTCCTGATTACTTCTGACCCCGGCGTCTAAATCAGTGTTTATCCTGTCTCAACAACTGACTCATCTGTTGAAAGGAACAGACCGGAACCTAGACCACCGATGCTGTAACACGTGGGACGCCACGCTAAGCACGGGGGATCGGGCATTGTATCACATCAGAACAGTGAGTAGTGTGTTTACACACAGTACGGTTTAGCAGCAGTTTAAGCGACATTTGCTGTGAAGAAAACCCACAATAAAGACTGTTCATGCAATTACATTTATCGGCCACATAGGTGCGGTAATAGTAGACAAAATACCGGCTACACAGTGCGGTTTAGCAGCAGACCAAGTCTTACATGCTGTGAAGATACCTTACGGTCAGGATTGTCTATGTAATCACTGACTACGGCCAGAACTTTCAGATCCCAATAGAGGCAGTGCGCATCCATCCCTGCGCATCTGAAAACATATATAGTTTGTACAACAGACAAACTGGATACCATTTAGTCCATTTTAAACTATCACATAGTCATTTATAAATCCTATGTATCTTAAATTTATGTGTATGTATTTATGTAAAAATTGAGGATCCTCATCTTATTTTATATTATATAGTGTGGTGTTAATAAATCAATTGTTACACATACTTATACTAATAAGTGCTTCCATAATGGAAGCTGTCATTAGTATTTGCTTTATGAGACGCACTGGGGAAGGTTTCTTATAAAACAAAAAATACAGTATCTCCTATTGCGCTCCATTCAAAATGGAGAACATGAACCCCCATTTTCTGATTCGTTGGGGCCAAGCAGTCATATCCCCACCAATCATGAAAACAGGACCCATGCTCTCCCATTTGAATGGCTGGTGGTCATGCATGCGTGCTGCCACTCTATGGGACTGCAGGAGATAGCTAAGTATAAGCACTTGAATAGAGCAGTGGAGACACACGCCTGCTGCTCCATTCAAACGGTAGGCATAGGCCCCTGCCAATCACTTATCCCCTATACTTTAGCTAAGGGGATATGTTGTCTTAATGGGACATGTATTAACATGACAGGTATAACTTGAAAAATACTTCTCTGCTCAATAGAATTTTTTGAAACTTTCTTTAAAAAAGGTCAAAAATATAAGATGTAAAATGTCTTGTAGACAGAGGTCGCGCTACATTTTTTCTGGAAGAGTAAAAATACTCCTCTTACCATTTTTGAGGAGTATTTTCAGCCGGTGAGGAGTAAGAAAGTTACAGTAATTCAAATAGTTAATACGAAGGCCTACATAACATTAAGGGGTTGCTATTTATGCAGGGAAACAATTACTAGTACTCTAGAACTGTCTACCATGCATAAATAGCAAATTTAGACAATTTTAAATTTAGCCGAGGTCACTGTTGCGCTGAGGGGTCGGTACCACTGAGGTCACTGTTGCACTGAGGGGTCAGTACCACTGAGGTCACAGTTGCACTGAGGGGTCGGTACCACTGAGGTCACAGTTGCTCTGAGGGGTCGGTACCACTGAGGTCACAGTTGCTCTGAGGGGTCGGTACCACTGAGGTCACTGTTGCTCTGAGGGGGTCGGTATCACTGAGGTCACTGTTGCGCTGAGGGGTCGGTACCACTGAGGTCACTGTTGCACTGAGGGGTCGGTACCACTGAGGTCACAGTTGCTCTGAGGGGTCGGTACCACTGAGGTCACAGTTGCTCTGAGGGGTCGGTACCACTGAGGTCACTGTTGCGCTGAGGGGTCGGTACCACTGAGGGGTCTGCACCACTGAGGTCACTGTTGCGCTGAGGAGTCGGCACCACTGAGGTCACTGTTGCGCTAAGGGGTCGGCACCACTAAGGACATTGTTACAGTGATTTTATGAGGTTTAAAGGGTTTGTTCTGTTCTAGGGGTAATGTGGCTGATGGGGCTATGACTTATGAACAGACTGTGGCTACTTCCTCTAATTACAGAACACGCTGTCTCCAGTTGCTATAGGTAACAGCTGTACTGTACTCCCGTCCCCATGACGCACGCTGCCTGCACATTAGGAGCTGTACACTACAGATAAGGGCGGAAAACTGAAACGTTGTCGGTGACACAACACTCACCATGCTGCCGGCCGTCACTTATGGGTAACCTATGTGAAATGTGGCGTTACCGAACAGTTACTACTAGCAGGGCTGGTCCCTGACAGGGCGCACACCGCGGACGAGCACCGCTATAGCTCACATATCCATATGTGTTCATAGCCAGATTAGGCTCATACAGCATGTGAGGCTGAACAAGTTAAAACATAGGCGCTGCAGCAAGGCCACTTATCCCACCAGTGACGATTGCGTGCACCTCCTTCCTTACTTCAGAGCGATGTGCCATAAGCTCCGGCAGCCCGCTCAAACTGACCAATCACTAAGCTCCTTACTGTAAGGAGCTTTGTCATTGGTTGTTTCAGGCAGCAGCCACATCGCTGCGCTGTAGAGATGGGAAGTTTGGATCTTTCACATGAATCGGTTATTTGAATCAGTT